>NC_031970.2:20797053-21397053 GCF_001858045.2 Oreochromis niloticus
GCCTTGGTCTCCCACCAGCTCAGTATCCCGCTTGTGGAGGCTGCTGTCACGTGTTCAGAATATTGAGGTTGAGAACAAAACAACGATGGTCCAGAAGAGTTTGGTCAAACAATGATTTTAATGAACACACGCGTGGGGAGATGAACACCGCAGACAGTCAGCATCGATCTCTGCCCAAAAATACACAAGCAGTTGTTTTTATAACATCAGGGTATTATTACGCCCCCTCATGCATAAGTTTCAAAACCACAAATGTTCTGTTAGCAACTTTTGACACAGTTAAAAAGAACATTTTCTCCGTCTCCACGCCAGGTGCTTCCTGTTGAACTTCTGACTCTCGCTTATCTCTGGAACATCAGACGCACGTCCTACAACAAACTGTCACTTATGCAGACACAAATTTGCAGTTGCAAGCTTGCAAGCAAAATATGTCTGAACTCTTACCTAGAAATGAGTCTACCTACTGTGTGTGTGTGTGTGTGTGTGTCTTGACCTCAAATGCACTCTGTCTCACCTCGTCAAACCTCCAGACAGAGATCAACTCTCATGTGTAATAACCTAAATGAAACTATATATGTAATATATTGAATAAATGTTTTAATCAAATGCCACTACTCAAAGCTTAATAAAAAGGATATAAACAAATAAAAGATAATAATGAATAACGTGGTATATGTGTTTTGTAAGTGTGTAGGCCCTTCTTTCCATAGCTCAAAGTCACTTACACAATAGATTGTCTGGACATAGCGCCAAACAAAGCTTATGACCTTCAACTAACTGACTGAGCTTCAACTCTTTAACAAGCACAAAATGCAGGGTGTGTATAAAAGAGTTAAAACTGTACCTGTAATAAAGGTTAATATGGTGCCAGTATATTTAAACATCTTAATGCCGTCTTGAGGTTATATGTTATATTGTTAATGCAATGTTAATGCTGCAGATTATATTGTAGCAGTAAAATAATTTCTTTAATTCCACACTGCCATCTTGCATTTTTGGAGCCAGAGTCTGTGCAGTAGTGACCTGAGGTGGAGCGACTATGTCACGCTCCCGCCACCACACCCTCTGGATGTGACCGCAAAAAACGCCCCCCTACACTTTCTACATAGCCCGGCTGCTCCAGTTTATTTGCTGATGGGTTTACCGCGACTGACGACTAATTCAGTAGAAATTAAATACAACCATGTCACTGTTATTTAAAAGACGCACAGCTTAACATCGTATCATTCTACAACATCTAAAATACTCTGTTGTTAATTCATTTGCCAGATTAGCCGCTAGCATACGCAATGTGTTGGAGGCTTGTTGCTAGCTAGTTAGCGATGCTACACAATTGTTACTCTAATAGTCTGTATTATTGAAGGATTCAGCACTCCTTAGGTTTTGTTATGCATTTTTAGACAGCGACAATCTTTATTCATCTTCATTTAAGCATGCACTTCTAGAAGGGAAGACGAGGCCGGTGTCCCTCTGAAACAATCTTCACCCCTTTGTTAGTTCCAGGCAGCTTTATAGGAGCGACCCCATCATAAATCCCCCATGGTGTGCTGGAAACTCTGTATGTCTGTGTGTGTATGCACGAGCACGTGAGTGCCTGTGTGTGCGCGTAGCCGCGTGTCTATGTGAGTGCACGTGAGTGAGTGTGCATGTGGATGTGTGAGTGTAACAGTTAAAACACTGTGGGTGTGTGTCTCTTCCTAGGGGCCATAAAAACCATCTCCCTTCCAGACCACAGTTATCAAGTTACAATGTTGAGACCCCCACACAGGTATCCTCTGGGGAATTTCCACTCAGCATTAACTCCTCTTTGTCTTACTTTCACAGTTCAACTGGGGAGGGTCTCCTAAGATCTACTCCTAAGTTCATGACACAGTCAGGCCTTTATTTATATCCAGGGCAGTGTCAGTGTCTCTACCATAATTCTACATTCTATCTTAACACATTTCTAAACTCTAAAACAAACTAAACATTCCTACATGTCTAAACTCTAAAATAAGGTAAACATTTCTACACAGGACTCATGATCTTCACCAGCAGCTTCCTCACAGGGAAATCTTCAGCACTCCTCTATAGGCCCACCCCAGAAGATGGATCAACCCATCATTTCATGAACACTGTGATGTGCTTTTCTTTATCTGGTGTGTTTTGGATTTAACAGTGAATTTTGAGATTAAACTGACTTTTAAAATGTTTTTATACAAAGAGAAAAGAGAAGGCGCATTTCCACCGAGAGGAGCAGAGTTTGCAACAGCATGTTCATCATTAAGACTGCAACCTGGACAGAAATATTATATCATCTGTTTTTTAATAGTTATTCAACTGTATTCTAAGCACCAGCTGTCTGTTAGAATTTTTAGAGTTTACTTAGCTAAAAATAAATGAAGTTAACATATAATTTGTGTGATTTTTTTTGTTATTTTTGTTTCGGTCATGTTATGTTTAACTGTCAAAGGCTTGTTAGAAACTATGAAACACATCCTGTTTTCATAGTTTCACCCAAACCGATCACAGCAGATGGCCACCCCTCCCTGAGCCTGGTTCTGCCGGAGGTTTCTTTCTGTTAAAAGGGAGTTTTTCCTTCCCACTGTCGCCAAAGTGCTTGCTCATAGGGGGTCATATGATTGTTGGGTTTTTCTCTGTACCTATGAAGTGCCTTGAGGCGACTTTTCTTGTGATTTGGCGCTATATAAATAAAATTGAATTGAAATTGAATTGAATCATGCAGACTAATACCTAATACCGCTAGACTAAAACTGTCCCGTTTGGCTCTTTTGCCATCAGAATTATTGTCTAAAGGCGAAGAAAGATGCCCAACGGATTGACTTTACCAAATGGACCATCCCAGCCTTGCCATAATGGTCTATTTGATTCACCTTTTATTGTTTATTTTATTTTATTTTCACTTGCTAAATATGGGACAGACTTGACTGGGGAAAAGAAAGGGGAGAAAAAAAGAGGGAAAGAAAAACAGCGGGGAAGAGGGACGGGGATAAAGGGCAAAAAACAAAAAACAACAAAATAAGCAGACCAAAAATACGTATATCAATCACCTGGATCACCTGTTGAGAACGAAAAAAAGAGAAAACAAGCAGAAGAAAAAAAAAGAGCAATATAATAAACAACATCACGATGATCTATGGGAATATAACAGTAAATACTAAATATTAAACATTATTGTGCAGGACGTAGGATCGACAGCGCACAGTGTGCTTTGAGGTAGGAGCCAAAAAGGGTGTAGTTTGTGTGTGTGAGCACCCGTTTGTACACCTGTGAGCATGAACGCGCTTGTATTTAAAAGGTTCCTTCATGTAATGATCTGCTAGAGGGTGTGGGGGGCCACAGCCCCGTCCTCCAGGGCATGAAGCAGGTATGGAGGAGATCAAGACTCCAGACATCCAGAGGCCCTCAGAACACAAGAGACCAAGGAAGACCAACAGAGGGGCAGCCGCGCCACTATCCCAGGAAGAGGTGAGGAGAGCCCCAAATGAGGGTCACTCAGCAGCCGCGGAGCAGAAGCCAGGGGGGGTTGCAGTGACGTGCCCGTGAGCTCCGCCGCCAGCCAGCTGTGCCAGAGTGACCGAGCCCCAGGCCGAGAGGCTGAGGGTACCCCACCCCCGAAGTGGCCCGAGCGAGCCCCAGGCTCCAGGCCCCGATAAGCAGCCACCAAGGAGTGAGCCGGTGCGTGCCTGGGCGCCCATCCCCTGATACAAAGAACCACCAACGCACCGATGTCTGAGGGCGTCTGCCACTGGCAGGGGAAGTGGTGGGGGGAGATAGACCTCCATACCTTGGAGGGCCTGAGATGTCCCTAGAGAGGTGGCGTCTGATACCCAACCTGACATATAGACACAGACATACAGGTACACACAGATACAAACATCCATTCCCACCCTCATGCTCTCATATGCAATTACTCAACACTCACCCAACGTGGAGACAGACATAAATAGACACTGTACACACAATCACACTCCCCAAGCGTACTCTAAGCCCCAGGTCTAGGTACCCTTGCCCCTGGAGGGGGAAACTGCACCCAGACCCAGGTAATGTTACCCTTTTCCCTGGGGTGGAGAGAAGCAGACTGCCCCAACTCGGCAGCAGCAGGGAGGCCCCACAATCCAGACCCCAATCGGACGGCCAACTCCTCCTCCCAGCCCCCCCGCTCCAACAGGCCGCAGAGAATGGGGGTGTGTGAAGACTCCAAACTTCCCTCCGCCCGCTCATATGTAGCGTTGATGCATGTGTGTTCTCAGGTGCAATTAAAACCCAGGAGGTCATGGAGCCACCTGCCAGAGAGCAGCAGGTAAGTGCATAGCCCCTCCCGATAGCCCTCAATGTCTACATGTATTTAAAATTGAAAGGTGGGCAACGACGCCAGGGGTGAGGTTGTACACCCTGATGGTCTTTTGGATTCTGTGTAGCGTGCCCACCCCCAAGATCCTATATGTATGTGTTATGAGAGTGTGAGTAATGTGAATGTCTAAGTTGTGAGATAAAATTGAGGCACAGCTCCCCCGCTGACCCCAGTAGGCACCCCCATACTCTGCAACCCGCCAGGGAAAGGGGGCCCAGGCCCATCCGGACCGGGGTCCTGCTTCACCCACTGACCAAGCTGCATTCCCCTTGATCTGTCAGTACCTATCAGCTGCCTTCAAAGTCCCACAGGCTAACCAAGACTCCTTCTTCAGCCTGATAGTTGTGTGACTATGAGGCCACAAAATCAAGTTACTATTGACAGTGGAAACAGTGTGTCATAATATGCAGAGGCAGATCATGTGGATTCTATTATGTGAGGACCTAAATGCAGACCATAAAAGACAGAAACGGGAAGTAACTAAAAGCATGCCGTTTATTAAGGCAGAGACACCAAACTAGGAGAAGTATACATAATAAACTAAACAGAGGGTCTCCTGAACTGGCAAAACTAAGCAAAATAAGACAAGACCCAGGACATTAGCGAGACCTTAGAAATACTGGGATGAAACAGGAGAGCCACGGGGGAAAAGCAGACGTGACAACAAAGGTCGGGGAAAAACTCACACAATATATACAGACAGGAGGCGACCAGAGAAAGAAGAAACACATGGGGAACATAGCTGATACCCGAAATTAACCCGATGCCACAAGGAAAGCAAAACTAAAACTAAAACTACTGTCAAAATAAAACAGGAAACCTAGACAGACGTGGACTGAACATCACGGATAGATGGGAAACACACACACTGTAAAAGAAATACAGAGGGGAAAAGGGGACTGTAGATGAAACAGGGACATAACAAAGTGCAAACAGAACATGGGTCACACTGGGTAAACATGTAAACAGGAGGAGGAGACTGGAGACAAAGACATTACTGAAACACAAGAAGGGTGAGGGAGACTTAAACACAGTGGATGAAGACACAAGGGGAATTTAATAGATAATAAATGATAACAGGGCCACCTAGGCAAAATAGAAATGAGCTTAGAGAACTAAATGACACTTAAACATTAACAACGAATAACAAAATATAAGAAAACTCAGATATAATATGTTCCAAATGTATGTTTTAATATGCTTTTCTTATGTTTGTAGTTTTACACTGCCTTCATTAGGGAGACAAATAAACCCTGCAATGACAACTGGAAGCGTTTGCCTCTCCTTTTGAAGAACTGTTTATCTATCTGCCAAACTGGGCATCAAAGTACAGGGAGGGCAGAATAAAGTGACTCGTGGTGATTTTAAAGGGCAAGCTAGAGCTAAAGCTGGAGTCAAGACCCTCTGCCAGTGGCATAAAAATGGACTTGTCCCAATTAATTGTGAAACCAGAGAGTTGCCCAAATTTGTTGATGGGGTAAAACAAGGAAGGCAAAGAGAGCATGGCATCAGTCAGTGTCAGGGCCACATCATCTGCATATGAAGTTATGATGGATTGGACAGGACCACAGGATATACCTCCAATAACAGAGCTGCTCCTTACTGCAACGGCCAGAGGCTCCATAGCTAAGGAAAAGAGCAATGAGGACAAACAGCAACCAAGTCCCTCGGTGAAGTATTAAAACTTTTATTTGAAGTAAAATGTTATCTGCAGGAAGATGTAATTCATTATTTTTTTGATAGGTTTGGTTAACTTTGTGCTGGAATATGTGCTATATTGAAAAGTCATTCATTGGACTCCATTGATTTGTCTTACATATTAATCACAAAATACCCACAGATGTATCCTGATAAGCATTACAGATATGAGCCGTCCTTTGACCCTTTGAACTTGTTAATTCAAACATTAAATTGTGTTTAAAAAATTTTTCAGCAGAATGAAGCATGTTTATTCTCCAAGCCTGTCATGCCTCTCAATATTTATAGGATAAATCCATTTTTAGATACTGTGGAACGAGAGGTTCACATCATTATCACTGAGCAGTTTATATCACTAACATTTATTATTTTAACATGGTTGTGGACAGGCATTTATAGAAATATTAAAGTTCCATAAAGTCACACAGGAAGCAAACTGAACATGATGCACAACAGGTCAAGTGACTATCAAAATAAAACAGGAAGTGACAAGCACACTGAGACTAAGGTACATAAACTTCATAGGCCAAAATAACCACAAAGACAAAACTGACTAAACCCAGAAAATAACACAGAAATGCATACTAGGCATAGGGAAAACAGGAGGACATGAAAAATCTGATAACTAACGAGATCAAAATGAAAACATAACTTAGGCAAACGTAATATCAAAACTCAAAAGTACAACAATGTCAAACAGAAAATATCAAGTCCAAAACAGAAAAGGCTGGGTTCAAAGCCCAGGATCATGACATGTTGATTTCAGTATGTTTTTCTGCCTTTCAGACAGACAGCATGAGATATACAGTCATTCCTTCAGATATCACACATCCTATGAAACCAGCACCACAAGATGAAAGAACAGGTCACAACAATCACAACAATTTGTCATATATTACATCTGCTTAAATGTATACCTTAATCTGCACAACATGTTTCCTTAGATTGTAATTATACGGCAAATTTTCATGATCTTTTAAACGAACCTTGCAAAATGAATCAGGTGTATTTACAATGAATAGTAAAGGTGCATAAAGTCACAGAATGTGTAATGACTATTTTAAACTGCTTTTGTGTATTCACTACTGTTGCAGGCATAATGTCAGTGGAACCAGCATCGAATGATAAAACTGGTGCATTTAACAATTATCCTGACTCACTTTACAGAAAATGTTGAATTAGAAATTAGAAATGATTGTGCTTTGATATGAATAAACACATCCCATTAAGTGTGACCTCTGATCACAAACGACTGAATTATGTTTGACAGTGAACATGTATGCCTTTTCTCTCAGTTTTTAATTATAAAAATTTGTTGTTAACTGGGCACCAACTTATAAAAAATTCATATGAAAGTCTTCTTTGCTAACAAAAATGTTTCCATTGCAGAGACAATACTGATAATTGTAATTGTTGATTTTAAAGAAATTAATCAGCATATAATTTATGCAGATTTTCAGTCTTAATTAAAGAAGTTTAACTACTACTTTACCTGTTTTGCAATTACCAGCATTTTTATATGCACCATTTGCAGATCAATCAAAGTTTGTTTCTCTTTTCTTTTCATTTTCTAGAAACATTTTTCTCCCAAATTTCGCAAATTGATAATTGTAAAAAGCCTGGCTCCAGAATAACATTACTGAAAATTACAGAAATATTAAATTCTATTTATACGTGTAAACTGGACAAAAACTGATCACATACAACTAAGCTTTCATGATTTAATCAGGCAAAATTTATAAAGTAAATGGTGCTTCACCATCATCAAGAGAGTGGGTTTTCAACTAATTACTACAAAGTAAGTCACGTTGTAGTGACACACCCCTAAAACACTGCATAACATGAGGCATTATTTAATAAGATGTCTCCCAAATATTACAATCTCTTTGTTGACAAAATTGTGATTTATTTTTGTCAAAGAATATGTATTTATTTTTTGCAGAATAGCAGGAAGGTGAGGCTCAGTGCAGAGGCCAGGTACAGTCTGCAGAGACATTTACTTTAAAAACTAATAATTTTTCTCATTTAAGCACATGTGAAGTTTTAGAGGGCATCACAGTGGTGCAGTTGTTAGGCTGTTGCTTCACAGCAACCAAGTTTGTGAGCAGCAAAAATGGTTAAATAGTAACTGGTGTGTGGATGAGGGTGTGAATAGTTGTCTCTGCGGGGTGTATGGCAAGCTCAGCCATTGAAAAACTTAATCAAATAATACTGCATTAACTGGATATAATGTATGACAATACAAAAATAAAGGTTCTGATTTTTTATTGCAGACATTGCATTTGTTTTCATTATTAAAGCATTTGGAGAAGTATAAAAATATTGGCTATTTGCATTTTAAAAATAATAAAACATAATATTTAACTGACAATAAAATAAAGGTGTTTATTTTACATGTTTCTGTCATGGATTCATGTGCATTTAAGTTAGTATGTTCTTTGAAAATGGTTAAAATATATTAAATAAGGTGTTAAAAGGGTAGCACCGATTAAAAAACTGTTTAATAGTATGTGATAATAGAATAAGGTTTGGTTAAAAGTACTTTAAATCTTCATGTAAAGTTTGATGATATAGAATGTATTTAATCTCATTCTGCTTGTGGTCCAAGAGATACACGCGTCAATTATTTTTTTGCATCATGTATATAATGTTGTTTCTATGCCTTTGCATTGACAATAACATGACATTTTTTGTCATTTCTCTTTTTTTGCATTTTTCTTTTGCATTAGCTTGAGACTGCTTATGGACTCTAACATGAGGGATTTTGAAAGGTCTGAGATATTTCAGTTGTAAACGTTTGTCTTCTCTTTCATTTTCACAGTTTCTGAAAACAGAAAAAGAATATGATTCATGGTCATTGTTTTATTGGATCACTGTAGTTACATAATATGTAATACAGAATAAAAGTGATGCCCTCTGCTGATCAATACTTTAAAAATGTCCCAAACAACCAAGGAGCCAAGGAGCAAAATTTATTTTTCAACAAATGCGTAAATGAGTGTGTTTATTTTCACATTTATTAGAATTCACAATATCAGTGTCATTAATTATGAACAAGGCTTTTATGAGTTTTTATTTAATGGATTTTTACCATTATCTTTCATAAGATAATAATTTAACAAGAAGAAATGTTTAATAACAAATGACAAACAGCTTGCATGACAGAGCTCAGTTTTCCATTTTAGGTCCTAACAAATTTTGTAGAGTTCCTGTTGCCATTGGGTTTTTTTATTTACTTTTCAAAGTAAAATATCATTTGGTTTCACTACAAGCAGTTGTCCAGCAACAAACTAGTATTTGTACCACTAGATGGCAGTAGAGGCTTGGCTAAATTATTAATCCAAACCCTAACAAATATTCTTGATATGCTGGATTTGATTCACATGGAGGCCAAACAAACAGCAAAAATTAAACAAGTCATCTAGTCACTATATCAGCTATTCAGCAATGCAACAACATCTCTACATTGCCCTGTGGGATGTCTGTAGCTCAGGAGGTAGCCCAAGTTTTTAGGGAAAAACCACAGATTTAACCGTCATTCCTGGTAAGACATCATCTGGGGACATACAAGACACAGGTATCCTCCATTTATTTATTTATTTTATTATTTTTTCATGCATTATTTTTTCATATTTACATATATTTAGCTGGAAAGCTTCTCAGACAGAAAGTCTTCCAACATATACACAATAAAATAAAACTGCTTGTGATTCGGATGTGTTGGTATGGGGAATTAAGACGAGCGTTCTTCGGGCGCCGCTACATAAGGTGCATTTGCCCGTAACAACAGGGTATGTTAAAGTTGCTGTGAGTTCCCGGTTACCTATTAACGGGGTTTCATTTATTCTGGGAAATGACTTGGCTGGTGGGAAAGTTTTTCCACCGCCTGAAATGCCTTTTGCTTCTGTTGCTAGTGCTGCTACCCCTGTATCAAGTGTGTTCCCTGTGTGTGACATTACTCGTGCAATCATGCAAGTTTGATGACGTTATCGATCTTGCTTGACACGTTTATGGCTACGTTAGATGAGGGAAAGTTTCCCAGCAGGAAGAGTGGCAGAACAGAACGTGGCCATGATGTGACAACACCGATGCCAGAGCTAAGCTTAAAGTTAAGCAGGGATGCATTAATAACTGCTCAGCAAGATGACTCGTCACTGACTCCCTGTTTTTCGTCTGCAGCCACAAATGGAGAAAGTAAATCCCCTGCTCCTGTTTTTGTTCGGGATGGAGTTCTTATGGTAGTTAAATAGTTCAAAATGGTTATTAAAAAAAGGGTAAAAGGTAAATGGCTGAAAATAACTTTGTTGTTTGCAAAACTTGTGCATAGGATTTTAAAATTTACAATTTATATTTGCATTTAATCTGCAAATCAAGCATAAGAAAGGCACGGAAAATGTCATTGCTGATGCCCTGTCAAGAGCAATGTGTTAGTGTGGAATTAAAAAATAAGAGGGTTGTTTAATTCTCATGGAAGGGGGGTGTTTGTGTTTGTTTTGTACATTAATTCAGCTGTCCAGGGGCCTGGCTGTGATTGGTGCGGGGATATACAGCCCTGGAGTGACTTTCCAGTTGGAGGACCCACCTATAAATGAAGGCTGGAGCGCTGCCGGAGAGACGTTCTCGCGTTTCTCCCAATGTCAAAACAGTACCCTGTGACAGCTGTTGGCTGCAGTCACTTTGTGACAGCTGAGGAAGTGGAGTTGGTAGGGGTGAGCTGCCGTTTCTTTTGATCACCCGTTTTCTCCCGTTTTTGAGTAAGTTAAGGAGGTCAGACTCTGTCTTTATTTTCTGGCGCTTCACTCATGTTATGGCCTGGCCCCTAGACAGGACGTAACAAAGTCAAAAGTGCAATACTATAATTGTAAATAGCACTGTGTTGTTGAAGTATTCATTTTGTTCTCATGCTGTGTGGCTGATGAAAGTATATTAAGTATAAAAATAGAGGCAGTATGAGAAGGCAGTTGTTCTCCCACTCGTGTGGTCTGCCCTTAATTATATAGTAATTACATATTCGGGTTTTCTGTGTTACTTTTCCCAAGCAAGAATTTTAAATTTACTGCATAAGTATCTGTTCAAGCTAAGAAATGCAAATTTTTATTCATGGTCTGTTTTTTAGAAACCATAAACAGACATTTGCACATCGAGACTGTTTTCTATTTTAGTATAGAAGTACATTCACGCTCTCACTTGGTTTTGGCTCTCTCTGTGGTATCACTTCCTGTTCCTGTGACAAAACACAGTAGTCTTTCTGTGTAGCTATTTTAAGTCTTTAGTTAGATCTTTGTTTGATTTTGCTCAGTACAAATAAATTCTCTTTAATACATATGTTGGCATAATTAATGTTGTATAGGATGCTAGCAATCTTTGCTTTGCAAAATTCTCAAATCCTTCAACCTCACTGACTATTGAGATGCATCTGTGATTGTAGTTATTATTAACTGCTTTCAAATCAATAGAGTATTTTATTAGACTGATTGAACTGATAACTTTTCTAGATTTCCCACTGATTTAAATGATTTTAGTTATTAGTAGGGATGTGCATGACTAATTGACTAGCAACTAATCATCACTGTTGTTACTAGTTGGTACCAGACTTGCTAGTTGTTTAATCTAATTGTTAGTATTTTACTTGATTCATCCGCTCTGGCCCTAAAATGATTTTGTGGGACCATTAACAGCCTTTGACTGAAAGATTTCAGACTGCGAGAAGAGGAGTAGGGTTGTAGAAGGTCAAAAATATAGGCTGGGGCTTGACCACACAGGGATCTTAAAGTAAGGGCTAAAACTTTTAAATAAATTCTAAAATGTACAGGTAGCTAATGTAAAAAGATTAAAGAGTAATATGCTTTCCCTTTTGTGTGTTGGTTAAAAGCTTAGCAGCAGCATTCTGCAATGACTGGAAATGGTCAAGATCCTTCTTATTCAAACACATAAAATGGCTTTTACATTAATAGATCGATAGATAGCCCTTTATTTGTCACGTAGATATGCAGTGAAATTGGACCACTTCCAGTTGTACATACATTTCACATACAACGCACTGGGAAGACAGGTCGGAGAGATGTAGGATGGAAACAATGAATATGCAATGCATGAAGGAAGACGAGGAGAAAAAGAACACCTAGATTGAGCTCCTACAAAAAAAAACCACCTCAGCACAGAGAGCACATGAATCTTTACACTATACAACAGAAAGGACGTGCATCAGAGGCGTTAGCTCATTTTGAATTAACATCATGGGCATTTCAGATTTCAACACAGGTGGCTGATTATTACACTCTGGAAATGGAATGAATTTGAGTGTTATTAACCCAATAAATCATAAAAAAAAAAAAATGGTTAAATTTTTTTGTAAAGATTTCTGACATCTTGTGTAAATTTAACCCTGTAACAATTTTATTATTTCTAATAAAAAAAGAGTGTGATCTACCTCATGCTGTGTATCTTTCTGGATTTTATACTTATTGGGTTACATACTTATTTGTGATGTACGCTGTACAGTACATAAAATCAAAAAGAAAGTTACATACTATGTTTATATGAAGCATGTGCATTCTTACTGCATTTGATGTATTTTAACCATATATAGTACATATTACAGAATGTAACACCCACATCTACATCTGAATTTAATGGAAGCTGGCACTGCCCTTGTGAGGCACAGTGATAATTACAGCATGTAATAACCTTCATAATGTTCTACAGAACATATTTTGTAGAAAACACAAATGCTGCTTGAATAATACTCAGTGCATTGGTAATACAAAGATCTGAACTGACATCAGAAAGTAAGCACTTACAAAATGTTAAATCAGGTTTAATAATTCTGTTAATGTTTTGGAAATTATTATGTTTCATGCAACATAAAAATGTTATCCAGGTGAGACTCCTACAAAAAAGAAAAAGAAAAGGAAGAAAAATACCTTCCTGCCTTATGGATATTGCTTGAGTGTGTAATGGCCATTTAGTCTTATCTTCTGTTCTTTGCCAATACAGTACTTTTTAATTTGTTTCCGTGTAGCTGTAGAGTGCTGTATACCACATCCGTTTTCCTCGAAGATCTCTTATCTGGCTTCTCAGGGTTGGTGGAGTACTGTAGAGTGCTGTATACCACATCCACCTTCCTCAAAGATCTTTCATCCGGCTCCTCAGGGATGGTGGAGTACACGTGGCATACAGAAGACTAGAAATAAAATAGAGCAAAAGTTTTTTGCATCTCTGTAGAACATACATGTATATTTAATATTGTGGATGCACATGTCTCACTTACATTCTCAGTTTGAGACTCTTCTCTGCTCAGTTGATCAGACCCAGCAAGTAACACAGATCTGGACTCTGAGAAATAAAGTTACTCTTCTATCACTTTGTATTTGTATACATTACAAATCTCTCTCTCTCTGTTTATATATATGAAAAAGGAAAAAGGTCTGAGTTATATATTATGAAGCAAAATTATTGGATTAGCAAGGTAAGTTGAATCTAAAGTCAGAGTTTTTAGTGTCACAACAGTGGCTTTCTTTTTAGTGCTACATCACCATGATAACTAATGCTGAACATACAGCCTGGTCCAGATCAGTGGATCTTTGAAGTTACACATTCTTGTAGTTATAAGGAATTGTGGAAGAGTTTCTTTTATTTATGTATTATTCACATTATTTTATTGTATAATGCCTTGGTGGCACTGGATTTTAGCATGTCTCAGTGTCTCTCACACTCATACTGTTAAACAGATGGTACCTCAGGAAGTTGAAGGGAATTATTCACATACAAAGAACCCAGGGTGGGGGGAAGAGTCTTTTGTCTCTTCGATGACTCTAAGAGGTAGCAGGGGAGTGTGAACCTTAAGGTGTGAAACCAAGGTGTTAACCGAGGGCCATGCTAGGCTAGGCTCAGTTAGGGACTCTGCCGATCATCTGCCCCAGCGATGCATTCCCTCACCAAGCTTGGTTTCTGTTCTTGTTTTTATTAAAGAATGTTAGTTACCGCTCAGCGCTTGTCTGCAGGCTTTATTAAATGGAAAACTTTCACAACAGAATAAATTATATATATACACAACATGTAGAAAACAGCGTTAAATGAAGTCTGTCACATTCTCAACACAATTATTCACATTTTAATGGTGATATAGAAAATATATAATCTTTTTGATGCTTGGTCCTAATCTGTTGCCAAGTCTTGTTTTTGGCATTGCTGTAATTGCAGCAACTAGAACACAGATAAGAAAAGTGATCAATATATTTGTAGACTGTTTATCATGTGTGTGAATGTGAGAGTGAATGAATAATGTCATTGTAAAGCGCTTTGGGTGCCTTGAAAAGCGCTATATAAATCCAATGCATTATTATTATTATTATTATTATCACCGGGAATATTAATGCCACATTGATTTGGTGACAAACTACAGTGATTCCCGTATCTCAGAGTCAGAGCTGAACACACTCAGCAAATATTATTGTTTAAGTGCATCTTTGTGATCTTGGTTTGTAGTATACTCCTCTGATATTCATACAGTAACATGGTGTTTGTTGTTTAAATGCTTTGCTCATCAAAATAATCTTAATTCTTCCTCTTATTTCCTCATACCAAAATAAAGCAAAAGGAAACCTGGGAGCACAAAAATCAGCAGCTCACCTTTTGGTGGGTCCTCACCAGGAACTAAACTGATCATATTGAAGGCTTCATTATCATTTCGAGGTAACTTGTTTCATAAAAAAGAAGAAATGGAGAAGAAGAGAAGTCATGCATGAATTGCAATTACTCACCTCAATTATTATTAGACACAGGACATTTTTTATAATAATAAATAAATAAATAAAAGTACCGATCCTTCTTGGTCAGTTTTTTTTGTGTTTGAAAAGTCACCTACAGCAAAAGGCAAAACAAAAATCAGCATAACAAAACTACCATTCAGGAAAAAAACAACAGTACTTGCAGACACCCTATGAAACATAATACCAGAAGTGAATAAAGAGTCAATATTTAATTCATAGTGGTTGTGAAGGTGATGTTCTATTAGGGCAGAATGATGGATACAGCCACTTAATAATGGAGCCATTGAACTCTATATGGGCACGGGCATTCTTATAGTTGTGTGAACAATAACTTGAGCTTGTCAAGATGAGAGGCCTGCAGTTTTCAATTAATTGTTTTGTCATTGTAGATAAACATTGTGCTAGACAAGCTAACGCTGACTTGCTTTCACTGCTTTTGCTGATCTGAAGTCAGTTACAATCTGTGCTTTGTGTAGAATTAAAACTACCATTAGCAGGAAATATCCCTCTCATTTATCACTGCAACATACAAGTTTTGTCTTAGCAACCATTTCGGCCAATGATATAAGAAACCTTTTGACAGTTTGAACGATAGAGAAGGGAACTCCTGCCATGTTCATCAGGTCAAGGGAAGTTTTTTTTACATCTCTGAGCAATCACTTAGTTGACCAAATACACAAAGTTTAACCAGCTTTTATGCTGAAACTTACTTTACTTTACACACATTGACAGTTAACCATATCACAAAGTTCTATTTTGAATTCAGCTCTGATTTAAACAAAATATTTGATATACGTTTTAAAATCAGAATGTAGGCCCCATCAATGAATGTATTTATTCATTCATTGATGGGGCAGGAGGAGTATATCTCTGCTTTCCTTCCTCTAAAAGTCACCACACAAACCGATCGGATGTGACATCAATAGAGTAACAGCTGGATTAAAACAGCTGGGTGAATTAATATATTTGCTGGTGTGTTGCAGTAGTGAGGTACAGAGTGTTGGCGCAGAGCAACTGAAACATAATGCTGAGTCTTAAGGAGGAGTAACACAATAGTGGAATAGATTGTAAGTATTGAAAAGGAGTATAACATATGGAGTCAAGCAATCAGTTTATGAGGTGGTCAGTGGATTTTGTGTATAAGCTTCTAATATATGAAAGTCTGGTCTCATCACATAGACTGTAGAAAAGGTTTCAGGCTATACATGACATAAGGAATTGTTACTGTCCTTACCACTTCTTCTTTTCGCAAAAACAAGAGCCACTGTCAGTGAGATGATGCCCACAGTTACACCAAAACCAGTTGCAACTATAGGTAGAATTTTACGAGCAAAAGGTACTAGAAAAAACACAGACCACAGACATGTGTCAGTCTCATGTCCCATTTTGTTAAGAGAAAAAACAGGAGGACAGTTACTGTAAAAAAACAAAAAACAAAAACAAAAACAAAAAACCCCAAAACAAAACACCAACCTATTTCAATGTTTAAGGAAATATTTTGTTTTTCGTGTGTAGTAGAAGAAGTAGTCCCATTAATGCTGAGATTTTTAGAAGTAATGAATACTGAAATAAATGACTATCTTCAAATGTCAAAACACAACAACGCCAACGGGAATTGACCGAGACATTTTTAGTGACTTGTAAAAATCTTACCAATAGTTGGGTTTCTTGTGATTGTGTCACTTGTGAAGTTGATGTAAGGAGGAGGAGCAGAGGTCAAAGTGTTGTTTTCAGCTGCAATAAAAGAAGATGGTGTTGCGATTGTTTCATTATTTGAATTTCTTATGAATTCACGACAAAAGGCCTTTTCCTTCCACTACTGCAATGCTACAACAGCACAGTGTCAGTGTTTTACACTTAACAGTCCTCTTTTAAATTCAAAACAATATTGTTTTACCGTCATCTGATGTCAGTGCGTAATACTGAATGCAGTATAAACACATATATCAGTACTCAGAATTCTTCTCCTTGGAATGCCTTAAATCCATTCAACAAATACAAAATTGATTGAAGAATGAAATTATGTATCACCTCCTAATATCTGTTACATTTAAAGCTAAAGAGAGCCTTATAAACATTTAGGCTTTAGCTACCGTTTTTGGTTTGTAGAAATAAATGCACATCCTATAATGAGGTATAATAGAGAGCAGCACATTGTGATCACTTACTTTGTATGTTAATGAAAGATATGTTACTGTGAGGAGACTGGTATTGTCCTCCTTTATGCTGTGACATGTAAAAACATGTCACTTCCACCTCAGCAGAACTCTGCTGTGCCATAAAGAGGAGCTCAGTTCCTGTGAGTGTCTGCTGACAGGAGATGGACGTAGAATTTCTTCTTCTCATAAAGTACAAAAAACACTGAGTCACAGAAACAGATGATGGAGTCTGACAGTTCACTGTGACTGAGTCTGTCTCTGTGATCGTCCATGGATTCACTGTCAGTTCAGGTCGAGGATCTAAAGACATAAACATTTGATGAGTTTAATGAGCAAATGTTTCATTTATTTGAAAATAAAGTCTAACAATGAAAACTGTTCTGAGGTTTTTACTTTTTGAAATGATTAAGTCTAATGCACATTAAAAATTTCCTCACACACCCACAAGTTGAGAAGTGCTTGATGTTTTGTCCTGATAGTTTATCTTAACATCCAAATATTTGTACATCACTGTAGTATTTACTCTGGTTTTATGATGACTGATGAGACCATAAACTAAAGATTTAGTCTTAAATCAATTCAACAAATTGGCAGTTTATCAAAGAAAAAAACTGGTTTATCTCTCCTAATACAAATTATAATTACAATAAATAAAGCACTGTAAACATTGGCTTTTAGCTTCATACTTTGGTTTGTTAAAGCAAAAAATAAATGCACATACTGTACTGAGGTATAATATAGTTTGTATGATCACTTACTTTGTATAGTAATGAAGGATATGTTGCTGTGAGGAGACTGATATTGTTCTCCTTTATGCTGTGACATGTAAAAACATGTGACTTCAACCTCAGCAGGTGAACTCTGCTGTGCCATAAAGAGGAGCTCAGTTCCTGTCAGTGTCTGCTGACAGAAGATGGACGCAGTATTTTTTCTTCTCATAAAGTACAAAAAACACTGAGTCACAGAAACAGATGATGGAGTCTGACAGTTCACTGTGACTGAGTATGGCTCTATGATCATCTGTGGATTCACTGTCAGTTCGGGCTGAGGAGCTAAAAAGCATACAAATGTATCAAGTTAAATAAATGCATTTTTCATTCATTTGGAAAATCAAATCTAACAATAGACATTGCTCTGGGAGTGTTTTTTTTTAAATGATCAAATCTGATGCACATTATAATTTTCATTACACAATTTGAGAACAGCTTGTCGTTTTGTATTGATATTGTAGCTTAACCTCGACATATTAGTGTAATACTGTCGTATTTACACACTTTGTATAGTAACTGATGACATGGTACTCACTGGAAATTTGATCTTAAATCAATTCAACAAACTGGTAGTTTATTTAAGAATAAAACTGTACATCCATCCTAATGCATTACAATTAAATTAAATTAAACTCTATAAACATCAGCTTTTCGCTTCCTACTTTGGTTTTTTAAACAAAAAGTATATGCACATGCTGTACTGAGGTATAATATAGACCAGCACAGTATAATCACTTACTTTGTATGCTGATGGAGGATATGTTGCTGTGAGGAGACTGGTATTGTCCTCCTTTATATGGTGACATGTAAAAACATGTGACTTCAACCTCAGCAGGTGAACTCTGCTGTGCCATAAAGAGGAGCTCAGTTCCTGTAAGTGTCTGCTGACAGGAGATGGGTGTAGATTTTTGTCTTCTCATAAAGTACAAAAAACACTGAGTCACAGAAACAGATGATGGAGTCTGACAGTTCACTGTGACTGAGTATGGCTCTATGATCATCTGTGGATTCACTGTCAGTTTGGGCTGAGGAGCTAAAAAGCATACAAATGTATCAAGTTAAATAAATGCATTTTTCATTCATTTTGAAAATCAAATCTAACAACAGACATTGCTCTGGGAGTGTTTTTTTAAATGATCAAATCTGATGCACATTATAATTTTCATTACACAATTCGAGAACAGCTTGTCGTTTTGTATTGATATTGTAGCTTAACCTCGACATATTAGTGTAATACTGTCGTATTTAAACACTTTGTATAGTAACTGATGACATGGTACTCACTGGAAATTTGGTCTTAAATCAATTCAACAAACTGGCAGTTTATTTAAGAATAAAACTGTACATCCATCCTAATGCATTACAATTAAATTAAATTAAACTCTATAAACATCAGCTTTTCGCTTCCTACTTTGGTTTTTTAAACAAAAAGTATATGCACATGCTGTACTGAGGTATAATATAGACCAGCACAGTATAATCACCTACTTTGTATGCTGATGGAGGATATGTTGCTGTGAGGAGACTGGTATTGTCCTCCTTTATATGGTGACATGTAAAAACATGTCACTTTCACCTCAGCAGGTGAACTCTGCTGTGCCATAAAGAGGAGCTCAGTTCCTGTCAGTGTCTGCTGACAGGAGATGGACGCAGATTTTTGTCTTCTCATAAAGTACAAAAAACACTGAGTCACAGAAACAGATGATGGAGTCTGACAGTTCACTGTGACTGAGTATGGCTCTATGATCATCCGTGGATTCACTGTCAGTTCAGGCCAAGGAGCTAAAAAGCATAAAAATTTCTCAAGTTAAATAAACAAATGTTTAATTTCTTTCAGTCAATCTAATAATAGAAACCTCTCTCAAAGTTTGATCAAATGTGATGCAAAAATTTTTTTTATACCGTTTTTTTCTGACCTTAAGCCGCACTGTCAATGAACAGCTGCTCTATACCCATGTTGTTGCAGTATATTAATAACTAACCTCGTATTGTGGATAGATTATCTCAGTTGTTCTCTTGACTGAAGTTTGGTCCGTTTACAGCATCCTGCCATGCGATTGCATTTGTCCCTAACCATTGGGAACCCTCACATTAACTTTTATTGAGTGGAAAAAAGTTAGCGTTCATTGTCCAGCTTTGCTGTGTTTATGCTATGCTAACTTAGCTGTGTCACTAGCGATCACGTAGCACATCATTATATACCAGCTAGCCCAACTTCAGTAACCCACAAACGTCACTGCTGTTTAGTTTTCTGTCTTCATTTATGTTGGTATAGCAGAGCTGTACGTTTTAATTTTTTTCAGAAATCTCTCAGTCAGAACATGCTATATCATGTTTACGTGGAAACTAGCGAGCTAAATTCCTGCTAACTTCTAACTCCGTTAAATTTAATAAACTTAATAAATTCTGTTTTCATGGATGCCTGGATGCTAAACTCAATTGTTACAACTAGTAAAGCTGCATCACTGATTATTTTATTAAAGATGAAAGAATTTAGACAGCTTTTAACTCTCAGTGATTCCACAGTGTTCGTTTGACTTTGGGACCTGAAGTGGATGGAGTTTTGGACCCATATTACTCCACGAGGCTCCTGACTACAGTAGCCGTAATGCTCCGACAATCCCTCAAGTGATACGGCTTTGTAGCTTACCAAAGTCGTACTAAAACATTTTTTGACAGATTTTTGAGCACTGGGTACCACATAAAACTGGTTCAAGGTCTGTAAGCACAACCAGAATTCAAAAATCAGGCACACCGGATTATAAGGCACGCTATTGATTTTTGAGAAAATTAAAGGATTTTAAGTGCACCATATAGTGCGGAAAATACGGTAACCTCCCTCAACACCCAAATTGATAGAAACATGCTTTTTCGTATTGATACTGTAGCCAAACATCCTCGTAATGCACAGCACTTCAGCAGAATTTACTTACTTTGTATGATGATTGCTGACATGTTACTCACTGGAGATTTATATTTAGAAACGTAATAACAGGTCATTTCAACTGTAACAGGCGAACGTTGACGTGTCATTGACAAAATTTCAGACCCTGTCAGAGTCCACAGAAAAGGAGATATTTTGACAGTTTTATCTCCTGAAAAGAGCAAATAACACTGAGTCACAGAAACAGATGATGGAGTCTGACAGTTCAGTGTGACTGAGTCTGTCTCTGTGATCATCAGTGGGCTCACTGTCAGTTTAGGTGGACGAAGATCTGAAAAATTAAAGTATATGTTAGATTATTTAAATAGATTTATAACTATATTATTTATTTTAAATTAAATAAATAATATAGCATAAGCAGTAAGATTAACTCCATAAGCATCAGTGAAACATATAAACTGTTCATGATACTTTAGTCACTCACTGTTTATGGTGATGATGGATGGCTGGCTGTCAGGAGATGTATGTTTATCACTATAAACCTGTACAGTGTAAGAACATCTCACTTCAACCTCAGCAGGTAAACTCGTCTGTGCAATCTTCAGCAGCTCACTGCCTGTCAGTGTCTGCACACAGGAGGAACCTTTGGACAGTTTTTGGCATGCAATGTAGAAATCACACTGAGGCACAGCAGCATGTGTCTGACAGCTCAGTGTGACTGAGTCTGTCTCTGTGATCAGAGGTGGATTCACGGTCAGTTCAGGTGGACGAAGATCTGAAAAATTAAAGTATATGTTATATTATTTGAATACATTTATATGTATATTATTTATTTTACAATAAATACTTATAATGGCAGCATACGCTGTGAGATGAACTCCATAAGCATCAGTGAAACATATTATAAACTGTTGATGGTACTTTAGTCACTCACTGTTTATGGTGATATTGGATGGATGGCTATCAGGAGATGTATGATTAACAGTATGAACCTGTACAGTGTAAGAACATCTCACTTCAACCTCAGCAGGTACACTCTTATGTGTGATCTTCAGCAGCTCACTCCCTGTCAGTGTCTGCACACAGGAGGAACCTTTGGACAGTTTTTGGCTTGCAATGTAGAAATCACACTGAGACACAGCAGCAGATGTGGTACAGTTCAGTGTGACTGAGTCTGGTACTGTGATCATCAGCAGGCTCACTGTCAATTTAGGTGGATGAAGATCTGAAAAATTAAAGTATATGTTATATTATTTGAATACATTTATATGTATATTATTTATTTTACAATAAATACTTATAATGGCAGCATGTGCTGTGAGACGAACTCCATAAGCATCAGTGAAACATATAAACTGTTCATGATACTTTAGTCACTCACTGTTTATGGTGATTGTGGATGGCTGGCTGTCAGGAGATGTATGTTTATCACTATAAACCTGTACAGTGTAAGAACATCTCACTTCAACCTCAGCAGGTACACTCTTATGTGTGATCTTCAGCAGCTCACTCCCTGTCAGTGTCTGCACACAGGAGGAACCTTTGGACAGTTTTTGGCTTGCAATGTAGAAATCACACTGAGGCACAGCAGCAGATGTGGTACAGTTCAGTGTGACTGAGTCTGCCACTGTGATCACAGGTGGATTCACAGTCAGTTCAGGTGGAACCCTGGCTGAAATTACATATACACAGATGTAATTTTAAATAGTTAACATATGCACAAAAATATTCATGATGAGCAAAGCTGAGTTACTGTAGAGAAGCTCCAAAAATAAAAATAAAAACATCCCATACAGTGATAAAAACATGAAAATATGACTGACCTTGAGCTTCGATTTCATGAAAAGAATCTGAAGAAGAAAAGAACAAAACAACAAAATAGATTCAACAATACAAAATGTAAACTAGTATTAACATTCTGATGTAAACAAGAGAAACATGCTAACAGCAACATTTAACAGCCATTATAAGTGAGCCTATGTTAAGGAATAGCTGATATGAACATTGAATGAACCTGATAAGAAGTTTAACTTACACATGAGAACGACTAGCAGCAGGAGATCAGCCATGATTAAAAGAACAATGTGAATGTGCAGAACAGGCTACAACAGTCTGTCTGACTGCTCTGACTCTCCCCTATATGAAATGTTAACTTTAGAACTTGCTTTCAGGAAAACCACAGTTTTCAAAGTGTCACACTAACTGGCCACAGTAAGACACACTTCACATACTGTGAACCTGCAATGATACACTTTTCAAAACCCTCACACATATAACTAGAATATATTTAGCCAACTACAGCATTAGTACAGAACACTTAAAGTGTTTGTTGGTCATTTGTGTGGCTTTGCTATTGTGTTTCTTAAAGGCTCGTATTCACTAGAATGACAGGAGGACTAATACATACATGCTTTATATCACGTACATCTTGTTACATCAGATACATAAATGTTTTTCAGTGTTTTGGTGGAGGGTTTTTATCATATTGGCCTGAATAGATTACTAACAATTTTTAAGATACTGATACATATTTATTGAAACCTTCATTCCACCTGATTTACAAACATGTCATTGTGTGCTGACTGCAGCTTTATATTTACTATACAAACATGAGAACAAACATTTAATACAAGACTATAAATAAGCTTTTTTATTGATGTTTTAATGTTTTTCTATGATAAATTGTTAGTTCTTTACAACTGATTTTTCACACTCACTGTAACTGATTATCTGTCTGAGTGCTGTTGTCAGCACTGTCAGATGTTAATAAGCAAACATTAATTTACATAGAATGGATGCTCTTTTATTATTATTAAATACTTTTCATAGGTGTTGTATGAATAATAATAAAGTGTGCGATGCCTCACTTTGTTCCTTAAAGTCATGTTGTCTTTGTTTCATGTTTTGAAATACTTGCCTCGGCTCTCGTTTTTTAAACTTTCACTTCACGTCCTCCTGTCTTTGTGTCTGTACAGTGTGATAGAAGTTTCGCGTCATGGCTTTACAGAGTCACATGTGCTCCAACAAGACAAAGATGTGGTGTATAAACTAGAGATGGCACGATGCCACTTTTTTATGTCCGATACCGATACCGATATCATAAATTTGGATATCTGCCGATACCGATATGAATCCGATATAGTGTGTTTTTTAATCAATAAAACTGTTTTTTTAATATCTTGCTGCTTTTTGTATAAGTTCATACTGAAGTTTAAATAAACAACAACACTAAAGCTATTCTGTTATACCTGTATGTAAAAAATACACTGCACCCAAAATATTTCATAGTTCAGCAACACTGATAAATCTAATAAACTTAAACCTACTCCATCCTCCCTATTCTGGTATTTTAAAGAGTACTTAGCAGAAATATTAAGCAACCTAACTAATAGGGTTGCAAACTCCCAGCAAAAAAAAAAAAGGGAACCACCCCCCACCCTCCACCTCATGATGCTTAATCGACATAATCAACTTTAATTTGATGCAGCGTGAAAAAAAAATGCAATTAAAAATAAATAAATAAATTATTTTTCAAGAATAATTAAATAGATTCAACATCTTTCTTCTACAGAATTGCAGACTGCACAGATTGTATCTTCCCAAAGGAAAAAGTACTATAGCTTACTAGGGTATATTAGACTTAATAGTTAATATATACAGTAATGGACTTCTATACATTTTACATCAGATTAAAACTTTGGGTGTAAGATTCAGATAATTATTTATTAAAAGCTAGACATTTTAAATGAGAATAAGAAAGAAAAGTATGTCTTTGTGCCCCCCTTTTCCCTGTTAATGCCCTATCGGCCCCCCTGGCTAAACTTTGCTAGATCCGCCCCTGCACAGTTACCAGCTGTCAGCTACATAGAAAAGGATCCTGGTGTAGAAAGTAATATTAAATAAATTCTAACAACAGCTTATCAAGGTTAAACGTGCTGCTGTTGTTCAGCCGCTGGTTTCCTCTTTCTGGTGCAAAGTGGGCCAAAAACAAAGAAGAGAGACTCGCGACAGAAAAGCCGATCAGCTGATCATTAAGCAGTTTCATGATTGAAGTAGCAGCAGGAAGGGGAGAGGGAGAGAGAGAGTCAGTCGCTCCATATATCGGTTGTTAAGCTTAACATGGGAATGCTTTACAAACATTCAGAGATGAACTTACACACTTGCTTTACTTCTCTCTGGGATAACTTCCTCGGAGATGAAATGCTGGTTTGGTAGCGAGGCTACGAATACACACAGCCGCTCTATCACGTGAGCACACTGCTCCGATGTGCTACGGTTATGAGCCGAGTTACGCCGTGTCGCAAGTTTTGTGAGGTGCTTTTTTGATATTTAATGGATCGGATTACATTTTTTATTTCTCTCCGATATCCGATCCAGTAATTTAGGTCAGTATCGGACCGATACCGATACGTAATATCGGCTCGGTCCATCTCTAGTATTAACAGGTCAAACATAGGACATTAACCAAGTGGACTAAAGTTTATATCTTGATATATTGACTTAGATGACATTTGTTATTAACATTTTTAGTTCGCATTTGCAGTTTAGTTTGGTTTATTCAACAAAACTGCTTGGTCTTGAGAAGGTTTAGTAAAAGACCAGAGTATGAAAATTCACAGTGTTAATTGTGTGCCTAGAAAATCTGGCTATTACCCTGTGTCTTCTATAAACTCTTGATACTCCCCTCACCAATTAATCATCGTACCTCCTAACCCTCCAGTTTTGTGCACCCCTGCCCCCCTTACTTTAGTGTTCCCAGTGAAAATTGACCGGTCTGTTTTAACAACTCTTAAATTAGCATAACAAACAGCTTG
This sequence comes from Oreochromis niloticus, assembly GCF_001858045.2. NCBI lineage: Eukaryota > Metazoa > Chordata > Actinopteri > Cichliformes > Cichlidae > Oreochromis > Oreochromis niloticus. The sequence continues at coordinate 20,822,504 of NC_031970.2, forward strand.
CTCACAAGTTCAGTGATAATAAAATGAAAAGTGTGAATATACAAAGCATTTTCAGTTCAAGTGTGAAAGACTTAATACAAGTTACATTTAAATTTAAATAAAAACAAAAATTAGAAGAAAATTATTTAGAAAATTAGCTCACTGTTTTGGTTTGTAACATCCCAAATTATTCACATAATTTGGGGATCTACTGTATGTATTATAAAATAGAGTATTGAAAGTAGACTGATAGCTACTGGCTCTGGAACAGAACACTGCTCTTGTCTTACAGGGAGATGTCCATTCCAAGGGTTAGGGTTAGGGGTTAGTAGTATTTTTATTCATCTTTACGCATGAAAAAAAGATTTCTGAACTTGTATGTGCATTTTGAACTTCATTTGTTTAAACATGTACTTTATTCATTTTTTAAAAAAACATGTCAGGGTATGGAGTGACACAGTGTCCAGTGTAGTGGTTTATGTGCAAGTATACCATCAGCACTGACACAAATACAAGAAAGCCTTTGAATAGCTGTCCACTGTAGTGACCACTATGCACGAAAGGGTTAAAGTGCGGCTCCTTCCCAACTTTTTAAACTAATCGCACTCATGCCTTGTTTGCACTGTATTATAAAACCTCTGTTCAACAGAGAGGCATCCTTTTCTTTTGTCTGCTGACATAAAGAGAGATCCATGGAACCATGTAAAACTAACTTGAAACTTGAACCTGACATATGAACATACTTCATTTAATATCCATATTGTTGCATGACGAACTCCAGCTCATGAGAACTTTTTTTGAAATGGATCTAACACGGGCAGACTCACTGTTATGACATGCATGTTCATTCTCTTCAGCACCCTCTGCTGGTCATAGTGAGATTACTCACAAGCCTATATTTTGGTGGGTCTCCAAAAGTTGATTGTTCTTCAGCACACTGAAGGAACAATGGGCTGGGAGGTCTGAGCGTGCATCAAGACATATATTTTGGTGGGGCTTTTTATGTTTCTGTTGGTGGAGGAAACAGGAAGCTGGCTGCTTGTTAGCCTGCAGGATATGCTATTCATTGGCTTAGATGCCTTTTAAAACATTTCTGCCTTGGAGAGTTAATGCTTGTGAGTATTAATGATACAACATGTTTACAAGTTTAGTTAGCGCATTTCTATCAGAGATTTTTTTGGACACAAGTTATTTCATCTGTTATGTTTATCCTTGGGAACTCACTAAGTTGTATTGTGATCACTACTGAGTCACTGGTTTTAAGGGAAGGTTTATAAGTTTATATCTTCTGGGAAATTGAAGTTTTACTAGTTTTTAATTATTTTCAATTTTCATTTGATGTTTGGTTAGATTTTTTCTACAAAACCAATTCAGAGTGTTAATTAAGTGCTAGAGGAACTGGCTATGGGCCTCTTTCATGTATCTACTGTTTGTTCTCCCCTCAACATTTGTCAACTACCGTCATACTTCCATGTTAAAAGTTCCAACTTTTATCAAAACTTGTTATTGTGATGTTCAGAAGAAAGTTTGTCTTAAATGTGCTAAAATAGGCTGTGGCTGAACTGAGGAGTTTAACTAAGGGCTGTTTTAACTAACTTCCAACAATGAAAATATGGAGATTAAAGTGAGCAAAAAATGTCTTCTTTAAATTAAATGTTATTAAGTCAATGCTGGCACATTCTCGTGTTATTCTATTTGTGTATTTTTTTGTACATTTGTTATAGATAAATGGAAACACGATCCAAATACAGGAGAGCTCTGTTTCCTATCTAAAACTAGAGAAAGAGTGGAAACAGACAAACTGGCATCAGATAAAGGCAGGGGAAGACTACTTGTACACATGGAGCAGATAGCCTGAACAGCCTGAAGTGAGAAAAATAAAACTGGGGGAAAACGAATGAGGACAAATGAGATGTACAAAAGCAGACAGTAAAAAGAAAGAACAAAGGCTTCAAAGTAAAATAGGAAGTAAACCAATGATAAACAACTAAAACTAAACATGAATAAGAGGAAGACAGAGAAACAAAAGGAACAGGGAACTAGTAATACTAGAAAAAATGATGACCATGGTGAATTTCTTTAGTTTTTATTCAAGAAAAATGGTTTGGATCTGTTTAACATTACTTTCTTTTTTTTCATTAGTCTTTGCATGCAATACTGTCACTATTGCAAATTTTTTATATCAACAGTAAAATGGAAAGCTCCTGGTGGTAATACACTTGATATAACATAAAGAAAGTAACTGAATTCCGCACAGGAAACAATATTTTCACTTATGTGGTACATGAGTTACACTGCACAAAACTTCTTTGTTACACCAATGCAGGGGAGGTCCTAGCTTTTTTGGTGCCCCCCCGACAACGTTATGAATGAAATGTGCTCTATTTGGAAGCACCCTGCCCCCCTCCCCTTTCGACAGGTTGTGTGTGAGACAGCAGCAGCAAGCAGGCCCACCGAGGGCCTTCGCGCTCACTTTTCACGTATAGGTGTGTGATATCATTCGCACCAATGTGTTTTCTAAATTTTAAGCCTGTATCATAATGTCTGTATCACATTTCAGGGATTTTGAGTCATTCTGCGCACCAGATGGATTAATTGCGTTAAAAATTTTAATCGTGTTAAGCGTGATGATGGCGTCAACGTCGACAGCCCTAGTTTGTTTTGATTTAGTTCTATTTTGTGAGCTGGTTATTAGATGCAGCTCCAGCCAGCCAGAGAATCCCCCACCGCCCCACCCCTTTCCTCCCTATGCAGCAAGCAGGAGGGGCACCTCATAAGTGGAGGGAGCTCTTAATCCTCGCGAATGAGCAATGATTTGTGATTGCATGGGCACTGATTGGTGCCCATGCAATCACAAAAAATGTGTCGGCATGATGTCAGGGCAGCATGGGTGCGAGCAACTTGCCATTGCCCATGATGCTGCCCCCACCACGATGCCGCCCTGTGCACCCATATCAAAAACCACCATTAAGTACCAGAGTAAAATAAGAATCTCAATCTCAATCACAATCTTTTGGTGGAGGCGGACACATCTTTTTTCCTTCTACCTCCCTTATCTTTCCTGCTTGGCTTGTCTTGTCTAACTCTAACCCTCTAACCCTCAGATAGTCTCTCAGTCTTCTTCTCTAAAACCTAAAGAATTATAGTTTTGATCAACTGGTCTCTTTACAAAATTGACACCCTATTCTTGATGAGAAGCCTGGGCTCAGGAGAGCCCGATTTTCCTGCAGAGATGTTTGCTGCTGGATATGCGATGGTTGGTTGCGTCTTGTGCCTGGCAACATTGTCGATGGTGGGCACTGAACGAGATCTATTGGAAAGACAGGTCAGAGAGATACGAAAAAACAATGGAAATACACAATACATGAGGAAAGAGGAGGAGAAAAAGAGGAGGGCACTCTCTCTCAAGTTGAACACAGGATACACACACACACACACGCATATCTCTCATGTACACTGACACAGACACGCACTCACCCCCCTCCGAACGCTTCCGAACGTTTACTCCCACCCAAAGTTTTCCTACCTCTCTGACCTGTCTTCCCAATGTTATGTTTTTGTATTCTATGTATGGTTGGAAGGGGTGTTCATGATGGTGCCAGCCTTTAAAACCATTTATCTCGGGATAAATAAAGTATCAATCAATCAATCAATCAATCAAATCAAATCAAATCACTTTTATTGTCACATCACATTACTGGTACACTGGTATAGCACATGCGAGTGAAATTCTTATGTGCAAGCTTCCCAAGCAACAGTGGCGCGGAAAATACAAGAAACATAAGAAACAAGCCAAATTTAAGAACAGGAATATGAGAATTATAAGAACGAAATGTGTGTGTGTCTGTATATATACATACATGTATATATATATATATATATATATATATATATATATATATATATATATATATATATATATACATATACATATGTATATATATATCTATATATATATATAGATATATATATACATATATAATAAATTTAATATACAGAAGTTAGGGGAACACACACACACACGCACACATGGACACATGACTGGGGAAAACAGGCAACTTGACAAACATGAAGACGATGCAGGAAATGCTGGGGAGGAACCAGAAAGGGGCAAGACCCAGACAAACATAACACAGATGAGAGCAAACATAAACAGGACCAAATACTAAAACAACCAAAACTAGAAGTACTAAATAAACTACAAGTATAAGCAAACTAGACTAGGAAATATAAGACACACAGAGAACATAATGAAATCAACAAGAAGCAAATAACCAAAAACAACAAATTGACTTTGTTTTAAAATAAATTACCAGATCATGCCTAAGTAAAGCCATGCTCTGTGTTTCATTAAACAATCAAGAATTGAATGGGGAAAAAACACACAAGTCAAAAATGCAATACTATAATTGTAAATAGCACTGACATGTTGAAGTATTCGTTTGTTCTCATGCTGTGACCGATGAAAACATATGAAGTATAGAAACAGAATCTATCTATGACACTGCAGAGCTGTTCTTCCACGCATGTGGTCTTCCTTTAATTATATATTCAGGTTTTATGTGAGGTGTTACTTATTCAAGGCAAGATGAAAGATCTAAATTTACTGCCTAAGTATCTGAACAAGCAAACAAATGCAATTCTTTATTCATAGTCTGCTTTTAGAGAACATGAACAGAAATATATTTCCACATTGAGACTGTTTTCTTTTTTAGTATTAAAGTACATTAAAGTACTTTTTAAAAACTTTTTAAATTCAGTTTGATGACATAAATCACCATTGCATTTACTTAGGGTAAAATTAGGGTAAAATATCTTGAACATTATACAAAAAATGTTTAATATTTGGATATAAATTGGTGAACCTTGGTGAATTCAATATTGTCACATTGACTAGTGGCAGTCAATTTATAACACAAGGTCTGAATTTAAAGCACTTCTATCATGTACAGTATTTGCTTCCCCTTTGTTTCAACAAAAGTTTCTGTTTCAGTGTGCCTCCACAGTGCTATAAACCATACCCATCAGCGATAATGGAACTGGCTCCTGAGGGATGGTGGCGTACAAATCGTATGTATCAGACTAGGGAAAAGAAAGAAAGCTGTTAATACCTTTTAACCTATAAGGCAGATGTTGTCTTTGTACCTGACTTACTTCATTATTCTGAGGATTCTTCCCACCTTGTTCAATAAAATCTGCAACTGAGAAGGAAATTAATTTTCATAGTCTTGTAGGTTATTAGATATTTTTATCCAATAACATGCAATTATTATTATATTTAATTTTATTGTGTTGTATTTAATTATAATTATTATTATTTTGAGAAATAAAGCCTCATTTAAACCTGGATTGAATCCAAGATTTCCATGACTATCTGTAAAATCTGACTGGCATATCTATATATATATATATAGTTTTTACATATAACAGATTTAAAGATAAAACACATCTCACCAGGGTTGTCAGGAGCAGGTACTGAGTTTATTGCCATGTTTGCTTCCTCATTGGGTAACTTGTTTGATAAATGGAAACAAGGTAGAAATCAGATGATAATACTCATGACATGACGGGTAAAAGTAGACCTTATAATAACAACAATAATAACTGACCACTGATTATATAGTACAATCAGTGGTCAGTAATTATTGTTGGTTATTATTGTACCATATTTTTCTGACCATAAGGCGCACTGGATTATAAGGCGCACTGTCGATGAACGGATCTGTTTTCATACATAAGGTGCACCGTATTATAAAATTCAAATTCAAATTTTATTTGTCTCACACACAATCATGCACAGTATGACATGAGGTGAAATGCTTATTGCTGTGCAATGCCCGACCATTAAATGACAGCAAGAATTGACAGTAATATTTACAGATTACAACAAAAATTTACAGATTTAACTTAGAAATTTACAGTAAGATGTGCAAATAACGGTTTACGTAAGAAATTATTAATAATTTTTTTTTATAAATTATAAGAAGTGTGCAAAAGGAAAAACCAGAGTGCGTGTTGAGATGTGATATGTGTGAAAGAGTCCAGTCCTACAGTGATGTGTGTGGGAGAGTTCAGTCCTACACCTGGTTCAGAGCCCGGATAGCCTGGGGGAAGAAGCTCCTCCTCATTCTCTCTGTTTTGGCCTTAAGGAAGCGGAAGCTCTTCCCAGACCTCAACAGTGAGAAGAGTCCATTGTTGGGATGGGAGAGGTCCATCATAATCTTCCTGGCTTTGGTCTTGCACCGCTTGGTTTAGATGGACAGCAGGTCAGGAAGCTCTGATCGAATGATGCGTTCAGCTGAGCGCACGACTCTTTGCAGATCTTGTCTGTCCTGCTTGGTGCTGTTCCCAAACCAGGTGCAGATGTTTCCCATCAGGACGCTCTCAATGGTGCAGGAGTAAAAGTTTTTAAGCACCCTCAGTAGCAGATGGAAGTCTCTAAGTCTTCTGAGGAAGAAGAGACGCTGGCGGGCTTACTTAACCAGGGTTTTAATGTAGCAGGACCATGACAGGTCCTGAGTGATGTGGACACCCAGATATCGGAAACTGTCCACTCTCTCCACTGGCGTGCCATTGATGATCAGGGGCTCATAATTCCTCACCTGCTTTGTAGTGAAGTCCACGATCAGCTCCTTAGTCTTGCTGCCGTTTAGGAGGAGGTTGTTCTCCTGGCACCAGATCTCCAGCTTCCTAATCTCCTCCAGGTAGGCCTTCTCGATGTTGTCAGAGATCAGGCCCACAACAACAGTGTTGTCAGCAAACTTGACAATAGAGGTGGTGTCCGATGTGATGTGTTACACAGTCATAAGTGTACAGTGAGTACAGCAGGGGGCTTAAAACACAGCCCTGAGGCACTCCAGTGCTGAGTGAGATGGAGGGGGAGACTTGTTTTCCCACCCTCACTGATTGGGGTCTGTCTGTCTGTGAGGAAGTTGATGATCCACTGACACAGTGATGAGCTGAGTCCTAGATCCTTCAACTTGGTGAAAAGCTTAGAGGGAATTATTGTGTTGAATGCTGAACTGTAGTCCACAAACAGCATCCTAACATAATTCTCTCTGCCAGTGTGCAGGTGACTCAGGGATGTGTGGAGCAGGTGAGCTATGGCATCATCTATGGAGCGATTAATCCAGTATGCAAACTGAAGTGGATCGATGGTGGCAGGAAGTGAAAAAGTGATGTGATCTCTCATCAGTCTTTCAAAACTCTTCATCACAATTGAGGTCAGTGCTACTGGATGGTAATCATTGTGGCAAACGGGCTGTTGTTTCTTCGGGACAGGGACGATGATAAACTCTTTGAAGCAGGTGGGAACCACTGCTTTGGCCACGGAGAGGTTGAAGATCTCTGTGAACACCGGTGCTAGCTGGTCAGCGCAGGCTCTCAGGACCCGACCAGGGATTGCATCTGGTCCTGCTGCCTTCCTGGTCTTCACCCTCCTGAAAACTTTCCTCACGGCATGCTCTGTGATGAAAGCGTTGTCTTTACTGGTGCACTCCGTGCGCTCGCAGCCATTTGTTGTTTTAATTGCTGCAGCATCGAAGCGAGCATAAAACATGTAAGGCGCATTAAGCAAAACAAAACAGTCAGTTAAGTCAAACTTTACTCAACTCATCCTTCTTGCTTCCTCCACTTCTGTACCATTGATTCATTAATGTTGAATTCTCTAGCAGCTGCTCTATTCCCGTGTTTTTGCACTATATTAATGACTAACCTCATATTGTGGATGGATTATCTCAGTTGTTCTCCTGACTGAAGTTTGGTCCTTTTACAGCATCCTGCCATGCGATTGCATTTTTCCCTAACCATCGGGAACCCTCACGTTAACTTTCATCGAGTGGAAAAAAATTAGCGTTCATCCTCTAGCTTCACTTTGTTTATGTTATGCTAATCAGAATCAGAATCAGAATCAGAAATACTTTATTAATCCCGAAGGAAATTATGGGTTACAGCATGCAGCATGCAGATGGCGCGTGCGCACTTACAAAGGAACCTTCTGCCCAAACTTTATACAAACATCACATTGGGAAGACATATCAGAGAGGTAGGCTGATAGGAAAAGACAGCGAAAATACATAACATGAGGTGAGAGGAGGAGAAAAAACTCCACTCAGACTGAGCTCCTAATGGGAGAACAGTTTGAGAACAGAAAAAAACACCTCAGCACAAAAAGCGCATGACTGTCAATACACCATAGAAACACAAGACAAGCAACAGGGGTGAATAGGGTAAGAGAGAGCCAGTGTAGACAGAGCATCCGATCCTGCAGCATGTCTGTGCTGGTCCAGTCGACCCGCCATCTGCCCCGGGAGGGGACAAGCATAGAAGGCGTTTGGAAAGGGAGGGGGGATGAGTGTGTATCAGTGTATGTGTATCTGTTTGCGTGTGTGTGTCCCGAGTTCAGCTGAGACAGTGTCCTTCGCCCTGCCAGGCTAAGTAAACAGTCTTCCAGCCAACCCAGGTGGCCTTGCATAGAATGGGAAGAACAGTCTATGCACAGTCTGTTATCAGGGTGTTTTTGTTCAGCTCCAGCCTTGAGACCACAGCTGGCGCCGAAATGGTAGCCGCATGAAATGATGGTGGTTTTTACTTTAGTGCGAACAACTCATGTGAATTTCAAAGCTGTTCTAGCAGTCCGACACTGGTCTCTCAATCTCCCGTTGGAGAGCCGTGAGTTTCTCCATGAGCTTCTCCATCTTGCGCTCCATGATGTTATCAATCTTGCGCTCAAAGAGCAGATTCTGAGAACTCAAGACTCCCGTGAGCTTCTCCAAGATGTAATCCAGTTTTCGCTCAGCGGTCTTATTCTGAGTGTTCACGGCAGCCTCAAGCTTCTTCAAGATCTTATCCGTGCTGCGTGAACTCACGACTCATCCCATCGTTTCAATCACAGCGGGCAGCCTTGTGTGGTTTTGAACAGCCGATTACGCTTTCTTTAATCTACGATAAGCCAGGGCCAAGCCAGCTCGGATCAGCAAGAACCCTGTTTTCATGGTTCTGAAAAGGTAGATATCTTCAATGTCCTCAATCGACAGTCCCGCCAGGCACACGACCCTCCAGTTATGCCACCCGTCCATCGTGTATCCGGCAGGGAGAGTACCTCCAGGACACTCAGGCTCACCCGAGCCCGAGTACCTCCAGGACACTCAGGCTCACCCGAGCCCAGGCTTCTCATTGAGAAGAGGGTGTCAATTGCATTCAGGGACCAGTTGATCAAATCCATAATTCCTCTTTTAGATTTTAGAGAACAGACTGTGAGAGAGTGTTCCAGGGAAAGAGTAAAAAAAATAGACGAGACTAGACAAGGACACAAGAAGCTAAGCAGGGAAGTTAAGGGAAGGGAGAGGAGAAAAGTGCGACCGCCTTCGCCAAGAGCCAGAAGAAAGGATTAGCTGTAACATAGCTGTGCCGCTAGCGATCATGTAGCACATCATTATATACCAGCTAATCCAACTTCAGTAACCCTACAAAAGTCACAGCTGTTTAGTTTTCTGTCTTCATTTATGTTCGAAGTGTTCGTTTGACTTTGGGATCTGAGGAAGACAGAGTTTTGGACCCAGAGCCCCTGCCGTGAGGCTCCTGACTACGGTAGCCATAATGCTCCGACAATCCATCAAGCAGTCCGGCTTCGTAGCTTACCAAAGTCATACTAAAACATCACAACGTAAAATCCGTTCGAGGTCAGTAAGCACAACCAGAATTCATACATAAGGTGCACCGGATTATAAGGTGCACTGTCGATTTTTGAGAAAATTTAAGAATTTTAAGTGCGCCTTATAGTACGAAAAATACGGTACAAAGGGCCCAAAACGTCTTTGTACATGTTTTAAAAGTGCAAAAGTACTTGGAAAGGTTATCATTATCAAACTCATTAATATGGTAAAGTGCAAGTATCAAGTACCGTAAGTGACAAAATAAAATTTATAAATTACCAGCTTTCCAAGACATCGTTTGTTCGTTAAGCCATCTACAACAAAATCAAAAACAGGACTTAAAAAATACAATATGTACTGGATTTGTCAATAGCACTGTAATGATGAAGCTGTCATGGTCCTGGGTCTGAGTACCCAGTGTTTATGTGTTTTCTAATTTATGGTATGCTTTGAGTTAGTGTTTTTGATTATTTAGTCATATGTAATTCTAGCTTCCTTGGTTATTCTCTGATTATATTTTGTGATTTCTAGTTATTAGTTTTGTTACTGTGCCTCCCTCGTGTTTCATGTGTCACATCGAGTTAGTTTTGTTCTCATGTCTGTTCTTACCCAGTCCCAGTGTTGAGTTTGTGTCTCAGCATGTTTCGTGTATTTCCTGTTTTATTTTGGGTTTAGTGTGTTCAGTTTTGCTTCCTCCCTGTATTGTTTCCTTTTTTTCTTTTTTCCCCCTGTCTTGATGTTTCTGATAAGCCCCAGCTGTGTTTCCCTCCTGTTTCCCATCCCCTTGTTATGTGTGTGTATTTAGTCCTCTGTCTGTTGTTGGTCCATCGGCTTTCTTTCCCTCAGGTTCCAAGTCTCAGGTCTCAAGTTTCTAGTTTTTAGTTTCAGCTTTCATGTACTTAGCGTTTTGTGTTTTAGCTTTTGGCAGTATGGGTTTTCTTAGTTCCATCTTAATCTTTCTTTGCTTTGGTTTATAGTTTTGTGCAGCCAGAAATTAACAACTCTCTTTCTGTTCTTTATCATGTCTACATTGTTTGCACTGGGGTCTGCACTCTCCTCACTCCACGCCATCTGCTGCAGCAGACGTGACAGAAGTATTATTTTTTTTCTCATCTTATGCGTGAGAAAGACAATGCAAAGAAAAAACCACTTCACTAAAATTTACTGTATATCAAGTCTACTTTGTGGGTTCAGCTGGGCTCACATTATGATAATTGTGTGAGCTGCTGATCTCCACAGCTGCTTTACTAGCTGTACAGTCATGGGAAGAAAAAAAAGCCCCCAAAGAGTGTGTCCTTTCTTTTTCACAACTGTAAGTGATGAGATTATGCTAAACTGAATACAGTGAACTTAAATAAAATATTTCCCACAAACTACAACTTTATCTATTCATCAGTGTCTACTGATTAAACAAACCAACCTTTACCACCAGTTTTCCGTAGATTCCTCATAAGTGCAAATCCCAGTAAGGAAACACCCACAGCTACTCCACAACCAGCCAAAACAACAAGCAGTTTCAGTGTCTCTGTTTTCAGACAACAAAAGACATAAAGTAGACAGTCTCACTTACAATCAGTTTACCATTTTGCAGTTATATAAAAGCTATAATGCAAGGAACATAAAACTGACAAAGACAAAAAAAAAATTGTGTGTTCATGGTAAATGAAGTCACAATGATAGAATGTCTAGGCTGCCTTCAAAGATTATATATAAATAACATAAACTATTTGGTGAGAAACTGATTACTATGATGAACAATGGTTACACTGTCATGAAAGAAGATAAGCAACAATTATTACATGGAAGAAAATATTGCTCACTTGATGCTCTTCTCAGAGTGGTTACAGGTAGCGATGTACTTTCAGTACTAGAAACAGCTGGTAAAATATATATATATACATATATATATATATATATATACATATATATATATATATGGAGAGAGAGAGAGCGAGAGAGGGAGAGAGAGAGAGGGCTACTTTTCCTTGAAATGGTTACTTGCTATTTATTTCAAAGTACTTAGTTTTCATATTAAATAGACGCAACAATTATTACATGGAAGAAAATGTTGCTCACCTGGTGCTGTTCTCAGAGTTGTTACAGGTAGGGATGTACTTTTAGTGTTAAAAACAGCTGGTAAAGAAAACATTAAAAACATTAAACAGTTTTTGCATTTTCCATTCCAGTAATGTATATATATATGTAGAGAGAGAGAGAGAAGAGAGGTGGAAAGGAGCCTGGAAAGAAAAGCGTCTAGACTTCTCTAAGTTTCCTTGAAGACGTTTCACCTCTCATCCGAGAAGGTTCTTCAGTTCTAAGATCCCAGATTTAAGCCCTTTGGGACCCCATAGGGTCAAGAATCCTCTACCTAATCACACGAGCCAAGGTGTGTAAATGGGTGTGGGTCACAATCAGCCAAGGTTTCAGGTGAAGCCATTGTGATGTGGCCGTGGCCGTTAAAGCGTCTGGGAAGGGATCTCAAAAGTGGATTATAGATGGCAGACAGTTGGTGTCGTAAACCGATACATTTTAGGTAAACATGTTTATCAGAACTGCCACAGACTTTTTTGATTCACCAATCATATATAAAAACAGTTAGGATAAACCAAATGAGATGTAAACACACTATTCCTCACTCAGGATAACAAGTATTCTAACATACCTGTTACTTAGACAGGACAATATAACTGATACTGATGATCATATGGCTATTTTGTATTGTCACCTGAATCTGATGAATGGCTTTTAAATATGTATGTAGTACTGCTGTATATACTGTGGTACATGTGACAGGAAACCCACAAAAGTACTGACATTTATCAAAGTTTCTGTCGATATAAAAAATGAAGATACTGAATGTGGCAAATATAATACATGCAAAACATCATTATCTTGAAATAAAAAAAAATCTAACAATACATTACCTGTTATTTTATCAGCTGATGCTGAATTCATCAGACCTAAAATGAGATAAAGTGACTGGTGATGACAACTTGTATTGTTGGGTATAACTATATATGTATCTTTCTGAGACTGATCTAAAAACAGACTGAGTGTACGTGAAATCAGTTATAATATAAATCTAAATCAAATCAATGCAATATAATCAAAATGGTTCCACCCTCAGATAACAAGAATTCTAACAAACCTGTCTCACTTCTGCCTACAGATTATATATTACTAGAAATACAAGCTGTGAAATCTGTTGTACTGAATAAAGTAAAGAGATTTAAGTATACATGATTAGCCAATAAGGTCCATCATTACTTACAATAATAATTATTTCAACATCAAAAGACATCCATAAAGCCTACATGCACGATACCTGTATCAACTCTATTAGCAGATGGTGTTTCGCTGGGAATCAAGGTTGTTAAATCTGTGGTGCTTCCATCCTTTCCATATGTATCTAAAAATAAACTGGAACTTAAATATTACAGAGTACATTTTCTGTTGCTTGACTGTATCTACATATAATGATGTGGAAATGACAGTGACTCACTTTGCACTTTAACGCAGGACATGTTACTGGATGGAGACATTGTCTTTCTAGGCTTTATTATGTATTGACAGCCTATTTTAACTTCAGCAGGTGATCTGAGCATTGCCCACTCCAGTAGTTCAGTTCCTGTCAGTCTCTTCATACATGAAAAATTTTTGATTGTTCCACTCGAAGTGTAGAAATGACACTGAGCGATAGAAACAGATGGTGGAGTCTCACACTTCAATGTGACTGTGTCAGTGTCTGTGATCACCATAGGATTAACAATGAGTTTGGGTGGAAGAGAAGCTGAAAAAGACAATGTTCAACACAGGAAATGTTCACATAAGTTATTATTACATTTAGCTTTTTTTAAATGAACACACTTCTCATGATAAAATCCTAATATCACAAGAGGCCTGTGGCTTCATGCATAGGCTGTAATAAACTGTTTTCTGTTGTTCTTTATTAAAACTCTTGTCACACTGGCCTTGTAGACACAACCATCAGTTGTACATGTTAGTTTCTGAGTCAATATCAGATATCATCGGTAAACAGCATAGAAGTCACTCACTTTGTATGTTGATGGAAGATATGCTACCATCTGGAGAAAACCATCCAGGCTGTGCAGAATAATAACAGCGCACTTTAACTTCAGCAGGTGATCTGAGCTTCGCCCAATCTAGCAGTTCAGCTCCTGTCAGTCTCTTTATACACGGCAAATTTCTGACTGTTCCTCCACTCAAAGTGTAGAAATAACACTGAGTTACAGAAACAGAGGATGGAGCCTCACAGTTCATTGTGACTGAGTCTGTCTCCCTGATCTCTGTTTTACTCAGTGTCAGTTTAGGTGGAAGAAGGGCTGAAAAGTTATGAAGTTAACATCTGAATGTAAATATGTATAAATTACATTGAAACAACCATAAAAATAAATACGCTCTTGGACTGACCTTGTGCTTTGATCTCATTCAAAGAATCTGTTCATGAAACAGTTTGTTAACAGGGTAAATCAATTAAGACTTTTCAATAAATAATAAAAATAATATAACAATATCTGCTGATATAATACACAGTTGCAGGAAAAAGTTTACAAACCCTTTGGGATTTTCTATATTTCTACATGAATAAGTGTCTACAACAAAGTATTAGGGCCACATTAAGAAGAACATATATGTTGCTGATCATTTTGAGAATAAAGTCGAAATTCTAAGATTATAGTTGATTCAAGAAAAACTGCCACGGTTGCTATACCCTCTGAGTTAGTGAAATTGTAATTCAGAATGTGTTTTAATAACAAGGAAGGAAATGATTTCTCTTTTAGCACATATACATACTGTGGTGAAAAGTATAAAGATGTTGAAAAGATGGTGCAGAAAGCTGCATCTGGTTAGACAGAAAAACACACAAACTGATATTTAATATATACACTGATTTATTTTTATCTTCTTTTTCAGTTATATATTTATTTTGTTTATTGATTGCATTGTATGCTTAATGTATGGTTTTTAACTGCTATCTCTGTTTTATTATTGGGAAGCACTTTGGTCAACTTTGTTGTTTTTAAAAGTGCTATATAAATAAAGTTGGATTGGATTGGATTGGATTGAAGAATAGATGTGTACAAAATTAAATGGCTGGCAATGGACAGATGCAAAGTTATTGATGGCTACACCCTCATGCAGTAAAGAGAATATATGTTGTATAACAAGACAGCTGATTTATTTGTTTTAATAACTCATCCAAACAAGAAATTTTGTATTGTCTAAAGCAATTGTGGCAGTTTGTCTTGAAACAACAACAGTAATCTCCACATTTCAACTTTTTTCTCAACTTTGTAAGTGTCACACAAGTTAAAAAATTTAAATAGAATAAGAGAACAATCTTAAAGAAATTAGGTCATTTTTTTCTTCTTGCAACTGTACAAACATGCTAATATACCAGGTAGATAACAATATAGGGGTGGAATTACACATTAATACAGGTTGTACAAGCTGATACAGGTTGCAACAGCAGAGATACATTTTATCTAAAAAAAAATATGTTTATAGTAAGCTTGACTTACAGATGAGGATGACAAACAGCAGGTGCCCAGCCATGATGAAGCTGAATACTGCAGCTGAAAAGAGCACATCCAAATATATTCATTACACCTCATGAACATGTGTAACTAACACATTCGCTTCAACTCAGGAAACCAAAGCGAGCATCAGTATACAAAAATTAGTCTTCGTCAGGCCCCAGAAACACCAGCAGCCTTCCTCTGTAAACCTCCAGCATGAGATATATTTAGAACCTTAGTCTAGACTAAGTGGTGCAGTGAGGTGAGCTGCTTTCTGTCATTGTTATATAGGTGTTGCCTAGTGGAAGACTAACACAATAACAATTTAATTGTGTTATTCTCATCACTGCAGTATAATATCGGGCTATGTTGTAAGGTGACAGTGTAGTGGTTTACACGTTCTCTTAACAAGCAAAGAAATCACTGGTTTGATTCTGCTTAGAAAAAGAATTCCTCTTTAGTGTTGCACCAGGGAGGCTATCTGATGTAAAACTCTGCTAAATCAAACATGTGGAGCAACTTGCTGCGGAGACTCCTGGTGACAAGGTAGCAGTTAAAAGTACCTTTATATTATAAACTGATCAGTATTAGTAATTACTGCCATTGTACTGCCATTGTGCTTGCAGTAACATTATTTATTGAAATAGGCAGTTATTTATAGTCAATTTATATTAACACAGAAAGGAAAGGAAACTTTTTTCTGTCATGAAATGTTTAGTTTCATTTCATAAAATCAAATGTGTATATCATTAGAAGAGGCGAAAAGGGTCTCGGAAAAATAATATCTCTTTGTACAAAAACAACAGTTTGACTACAACTGAGAAAATAAAATAAAAATAAAAGTATGATCAATCAATTTTGGATATTAAAGGAAGTTAAATATTATTGTATTTTTTATTGCTCCCACAACATTGTCGTAATTATGAAGCCTGCAAAACCTGAAGGCGTGGTAACATATGTATGTCAATTTCAATGAAAGTTGTGTTTAAACAGTAAATAAAGACATATGTAAGTAGATATGTAAGTAATTTCCCAGTCAAACAGATTGTCAAACCATGGGACCCTTTGCACTGATGTATAAAATACACTAACCCTTACTACAAGGAGCTATAGGCTCCTTTTTGGCTATGATCCCAAAACCTGGCATTTTTTTGTGTTTTTTACTTGATGGATCAAAGAGTTTATGATTCAGTATTTTGTGAAAATATTTTCTGTAGCTCTAGCTTGATGGTAAAGTACCAAGACCACAGCTTATGAATGTCTGTACCAAAAACACTGTCCCAGATCGTTCAAGTCCAGTTTAACTCCTGAGTATCACACATAGATTACTATCTTTTTTGCCTCTTTTGTCCCTTTGTGTGCAATAAGCAGTGCTGCAGATAATAAGCCTGTTTTGGAAGGAATAGAAAGTACAGATATTTGGGGAACAAAAGTAAAAAGTTGCTAGATAAATAAACACTCAAATACAGATTCCTGAAAATTCTACTTAAATACAGTAATGAAGTATTTGTACTTTGTTACTTCCCATCTCTGAAAGCTACAGACCTCTAAACTTCATGTGGTCTTCAGATTAGCTCAAGAACAGCATGTAGAGAGCTTTGTGGAAAGGGTTTCCATTGGCAACACTGGGAATGTACTTGGGCTAAGGGGAGGCTTGCAAGGAGTGAAAATCAGGGAAGTGTGCAAAGCTGGGTGACAAGAGACAGACGATCAAGGCAACTACGTCAACTGAAAATCAGGCACAGAGATTCTCATTAAAAACAGGGAACAACAGCGAACAAATACAACTCGTCAACAAAGTCAGTACTAGTGAAATAAACTAAAAACACAAATGTCAATATCAGTGTAATTTCAATGTTACCAGTAATACAATATAATTTTGTTATATTGTTGTTAGCAATGTGTTCAAAGTTAGTACCGAAGTGCAGGTCAAATGACCCCTCCTATTTAAGAAAGACACCTTCTGCTAACCTTACCTCCACTCAGGAGTTATCCTCCCTTTCCCTCTGTTTTCAGTTGTGCTCATGCCAGAGAGTCACGCTACTTTTCCACATTTCCTGTTCTGATCACAGTTTTCAATAAAGCTCAGTAAACCCGTCAGTTTATTGTCCCTTGAGTATGCTTTTAGGTCCTACCCCACGTCCTGTCCTCTCTCATAGTTTTAATGGTGAAATACATTTAATGAATGTTTCACCTTATTTGACGTTGAAGACAACGTTGAAGGTCCAGTAACATGATATATATTTTATATTTAGAATCTCCATATCATTCCCCATATGCTGTCAGCATAGTGGCATGGTGATTGCCACTGTTACCTCACAACAAGAATGTCCTGAGTTTGATTCCACCACCTCGCAACGGCCTTTCTGTGTGAACTTTGCATGTTCTCCCTTTGTTTGCATGGGTTCTCTCTGGGTACTCTGGCTTCCTCCCACAGTCCAAAGACATGCAGTTGGGGTTAGTTTAATTGCTAATTCTAAATTGCCCATAGATGTAAATATAAGTGATAATCGTTGTCTGCCTCGCAGGTACACCCTGCGACAGACTGGTGACCTGCCCAGGGTGTACCTTGCCTCTTCCCCTGTGGTAACAAAGCCCGCCTCCGACAAAAATAAGCGGAATAGAATGGATGGATAGAGGGATGGGTGGATGGAGAGGTCAGTATGAAAATATGATATTTTAAATCTTTATACATTACTTTTTATATGTTGACCATACACACCATACATGTCAGAATCATAGTTATAATACTTTCTGTCAATTTTTGACCAATAAATAATTAAGTTGACCTTGAAGACTTTAGTGGATGTTGTTGGAGTGATTTTGTTAAAAGTTGTCATTGTTGTGCTTAAAATTGTAAACCTTGTCCTGAACTTTATGTTCAGATATTTTTCTGTCCCTCCCCTACATCTAGGATGGTGGGGGATGCTATTAGCTATAGTGTTTAACTGCAGGCACATTGCATGTAAAGATTCTGGTTTGCTTATTTAGAAAGGAATGTTTACTTCCTGCCATTCATGGGCTCACCTGTGCTTGTATATGGTGGACCAAATGGTTGTAACCAGGAAGTCATGTATACAGAGACACATACACACACACACATATGCACACACACACACACATGCACTCACATGCTCGCACATACATACTCACACACAGTGCCTTAGCTTTTACGACACACCATATGGGTTTTACAATGAGGTGTTTGTGTGTTCACTGAATAAAAGGCTGCGAGGGAAGGCTGGAATTTGAAGTTGGCTGGGATCAGGTGAGGAGCTTGTAGCTCCAAGATCCTGACCAGACCGGCTTCCTTTACAAGTTAAAATGGATTGAGCTCTGAGTGTCTTGCTTCATTCACGGGGATAAGTCTCTGAGCTAGCGAGGCCTGCGAGTGCAGACCTAACAGATGTAAGCCAAATTTTAAGAGATTGTTAACATGACCCCACTCTACACCCATACAAAGCTTTATTAGGATTTAATCAGAAACACCTTTTGATAAACCCCAGCAGTAGCTTTCTGACACCAAAAGATGGTTTTATACTGGTAAAACTCTGCAGTTAAGATTTTATTTAGTTTATTCTTCTTCTTCTTCTTCTTCAAAAAAGATCTGGAACTCTGGGAACTGTAAAACGAATGAATGCACTGGGTAGCTTAGCATCTCCAAAAGGATTAGAAGACCACAAAAGTTAACTAACTTACATAATTGACAGACATATTTTATTATAAACGTAAACATAAAATTAGATAAATGGTTTAATAAGTAAACAAACCTAACCTAACGAACCTGATGATATTATAATGTAGTCTTTTAATGTATTTGCATAAAAGATATTAAAAAAAATCCTGTAAAGATATTGTTTAATGGCAACAGAAATGCTTAAATATTTTGAAAAGCAATTATCAAATTGTTAAAGTGAAAATTTTATGTGAAATTCAAAGGCAAAGCATTTATTATCATATTTAGATCAATTATCACAATCGAATTGTTTTTTAAATAAATTACCAGTTCATGCTTAAATGAAACCAGCACATGGTTTCTGTTTCATTAAGCCATTAAGAACAGAACGGGGAAAAAAATACACTAGTCAAAAGTGCAATACAATAATTGTAAATAGAACTGTATTGACTATATTGTTGAAGTATTAATTTTGTTCTCAAGCTGCAGCTGATGAAAATATTTTAAGTATAAATATAGAGGCTATCTACAGTATGAGAAGGCAGTTGTTCTCCCACTTGTGTGGTCTGCCCTTAATTATTTAATAATTATATATTTACTGTTATATATGTGTTACTTTTTCCAAGCAAGAATTTTAAATTTACTGCATAAGTATCTGTTCAAGCAAACAAATGCAAATTTTTATTCATGGTCTGCTTTTAGAAACCATAAACAGACATTTGCACATCAAGACTGTTTTCTGTTTTAGTATAGAAGTACATTCGTGCTCTCACTTGGTGTTGGCTCTCTCTGTGGTATTACTTCCTGTTCCTGTTCCAAAACACAGTGATCAGCTGAATATCATCAGCATAAAAATGATAAGACACATCAGGAAAATGACTCATTTATTTGGCCTAAGGGGAAAATATACAAAAGAAAGAGAATAGGTCCCAAATGGAGTCTTGTGGTACCCCACACAGCAGGCTCTTGGAGTCTGACATGATCTAGTTTCCAAAAACGCTCTGGCAGAACATTTAGTTGTGCCAGAATAACAGGAGGTAAGCTACCATGAGCGACAACTTATAAAGGAAGAAGTAAAATCCAGCTTGTGGCGGGGCATGGCTTGCGGTGCCGTGCAGGGAAGGCGGACGCACCTGCACGGCATCCGCAATCATGCTCCCCCGACTTAAAGATTGTAATGGGTCCTGTGTTTGTTGTTGTTGTTGGTTGTGTGGTAATAGTGAGCTGGCAGCGGGAGAGCTGCAGCTCTATGTGTGTGTTGTGAACAGCAACCCTGAGTTGTAATAAAGAGATGCTTGAAAGCATGAACATGCACCCGGGTCTGCTGTGGGTTTGTTATACAGCTGAACCACTGCAGTCAGCTGGCATCAAAATATCACTGAAAGTTATCACTGAAATACATTTCAGTAAAGCAGTTTCTGTGGAGTGGTGCTTACAAAACCCAAACTAAACTTTGTCAAAGGTCTCATGCTTTTCCATAAAAGAAATTAGCTGTTCTATCACCACTTTTTCAAGAAGCTTTGACATAAAAGTGATCTAAGAATCTGTAATTTTTAAGCTGTGAAGGATCCAAATTGCACTTTTTTAATAATGGCTCAACAACAGCATGCTTGAAAAAGCTCGGAACCACACCTGTTAAAAGTGAGGTATTGCCAATTTCTACAATAAAAGGGCTAATAGCAGACAGAAACCTTTTTAAACATCACTGTAGGGAGAATTTGGTTTGGATAGATACTTGCATTTTATTAGGTTAAGATGAAATGTCATATAGCGTTAGTAATAACTAGCTTTAGGATTCTGTTTAGCTGGTGATGGGTCCAAAGGAAAGCTAAGTTTAAAAAATATTCAGCAATGATCACTCCCATGAACATCACTAACACACAAGTTAGTGGTATTTAGTTCAAGAGAGAAAACAAGATCCAAGGTGTGGGCTTTTCTGTGTGTGAGACCTGAGCCATGTTTAATGAAACTAAAAGAGTCAGTAATGGAAAAAAGGTAAGTCGCTGTGTTACAGTTAGTGTCATCCACATGTACGTTAAAAACTTTCTCAAGTTTAATAATTGAAGATAAAAAGTCTGTAAAGTCAGAGAGAAAAACACCAGCAGGATGGTAAATTAAAATAGAGTCAAATATGTTAGCTGAACCAACCTGTGACTCGAAAGAGGTAAAAGTGTAAATGTACTGTCCTGTATGTGAAACTGGCCTGATGCACTGTGGCCACCTCCAGCAGTCCAAGTGTGATGTCCCTGTGAATGGTTAGCCAAATCGGGCAGAGCTAATTTAAGTGGATATATTCCTTTTCTCTCTGCAATAATTTACACCTTAGAATGAGATTGCAGATACCAGCAGCTGAAATTAGCTTCCTCCGAAAGGTGGATGGGCTCTCGCTTAGAGATAGAGTGAGGAGCTCAGTCATTATGGTAGCGTTCAGAGTGGAGCCGCTACTCCTCCTGTTGAATCCTGGGTAAGGTGTTCCAACCGGGCATGTCCTACCAAACACGCTGGAGAGGATACATCTATCAGTTGGCCTAAGAAAGGCTCAATGTTTTCCCAAATAAGTTGGAGGAGGTGGCAAGAGGGAGGTTTGGGCAACCCTGCTGCTGCCCACGATCTACTGTGGTGGCATGTAGCACACTAAAAAGATCTCCGCTAGTGCCACCCAAGTTTTGCATATGTCAGTGTTGTTTATTAAAATAGGCTTGCATTAACACTTTAAATCCAAATCCAAAATTAAATCTAAATCCAAAAATGGATTTATTTCTTGTTGCCAGTAGCAACTGTAAGTAAGTAAGTAAGTAAGTAAAAGTTTATTTATATAGCACATTTCACAGACAGATGTCACAAAGTGCTTCACAAGAGAGGTAGCAAAAACACAATACAATCATAAATGCATCATAAAAGCCTAAAAAAAAGGTCTAATTAAAAGCTTTTTGAAATAAAAAATGTCTTTAGCTGCTTTTTGAAGGTCTCCACAGAGTCCAAACTCTGTAGAAATAGAGGAAGTGCATTCCACAGCCTGGGTGCAACAGCTTGGAAGGATCGGTCCCCTCAAGTTCGGAAACGAGCGTGGGGGACCACTAAAAGGTTTTGATTCAATGACCTCAGGTTACAAGAATCAAATCAGCAGAGCTGAGACTACTGACTCTACTACTGGTTTGAACAACCTGGAGATGAGCCAGCCCTTTCTTGTTTAGATAAGTAAGCAGACTATTACAGTAGTCAAGTCTTGTAGAGACAAAAGCATGGATTATCATCTCAAGTTCACTTGTTGACACCATTGATCTAAGTTTTGAGATGTTCCTCAAATGAAAAAAGCGGGTTCTTACATCCGATTTAAGTTTTGCTCCAAAGAAAAAGCTTAATCAAAAATAAAACCTACATTTCTGAGGCTACGCTTTTGTGAGGAACATTGGACATTGCACTGTCTGGTGCAATAATCAAAGTTTCAGTTTTGTCTGAGTTTAGCTGCAAATAATTGTTGTTCAACCATTGCTTAATGTTTGTTCTTGCAAAACATTTGCGAGATATCGCAAAATAGGCTGCATCCTTAGCACGTCACATTTGAAGGCCAATTACGTCACAGCCAGGCGACGAAGGCTGTCCCAGTTCGAAGGCTGCTCCAAATGCGTCCTTCATTTCCCTGAATTTGATGGAGGGGTCGGGTGTATCCTTCGTGCCCCAACCTATCCCAGAATTCATAACGCGGCCCAGCCATTTCCGGTTTCCAACAATGGCGGCAGCTACTTAGTTTTAATATTACTCTTTCTGGGTCACATATAATAATTTTAAGATATTTTCAGCTGTAGCTGTGTAAACTTCAAATATCTGCTCGGTTTATCAAGACTGACATTTTCTCTCTCTCTCTCTGACATTTTCGGAGACGTCTGTTACCCACCAGCTTGAAGCTGACCAGGAGGTCGAGGCCCACTAGAGCCAGGAGGAGCAGCGCACATCGTGCCTTGACCTCCTGGTCAGCTTCAAGCTGGCGGCCTCTGAAGGATGCGCCTTATTTTGCGACATCTCGCAAAACTTTTGCGAGATGTCGCAAAAGGTCATCTTCACTTTTTTTCTCCAATGTCCCTTGCGGGGCTTCGTAATTATCAAATATGTAGGATGAAAACCACTCTAGAACTGAGCCAGACATCCAAACCAGGTCTCTCAGTCTGTTTATCAGAATGGTATGATTAACTGTACGGAAAGCTGAGGAGAGGTCTAACAAGACTAGGACTGTGTATTCTCCAGAGTCTGCTGGCAACATAATATCATTAGTAACTTTTAGCAGTGCTGTTTCAGTGGAATGCATTTTACGAAAACCAGATTGGAAACGGTCATAGTTTTTGTGTTTATCCAAGTACACAGCAGGTGAACAGCAACCACCTTCTCAAAAAGGTTTGACATAAAAGGAAGTTTGGAAATAGGTCTATAATGTTGATGTAGTGCTGGATCCAGGTTGGTTTTTTTTTTTTTTTAGCCTTTGTTCCACAATAGCATGTTTTTAAAGGCTGGGGAACACCCTAGTCTGAACAGAAACATTAAAAAGGTTTACAACCCAAAGAACAATAGTATCAAAGATGTTGGTAAAAAGCTTAGTGGGTTGAATATCTGAGGGGCTTGAAGAAGGTTTCATTTTGTCCATCAGGGCTGCTATATCAACAAACGCCACAGTTGTAAAAACTGACCAGGAGTGAGAAGGGGTGCCTCACTAGCAGAACAAGAAAGCTTTGGAGAGATTTTGGCATTGAACTGACAACTGTGAACATTTTGAATCAATGCCATGGGCATTTCAGATTTCAACACAGGTGGCTGATTGTTATTAGTTAATCTTTTTTTGTAAAGATTTCTGACATCTTATGTAAATTTAGCCTTGTAGCAATTTGATTATTTCTAATAAAAAAAAAGAGTGTGACTTGGCTTATATTTCCAACTGATCCACCTCATGCTGTCTATCTTTCTGGAATTTATACTTATTGGGCTACATACTTATTTATAATATAGGCTATACAGTACATCAAAACTCACATATCTTAAATATAACTGAAATGTTTAATTATTTAGGCTAAAACCAAAAAGAAAGATACATAGTATGTTTACACGAAGCATGTGCATTCTTTCCACATTTGATGTATTTTAACCATATATAGTACATATTACAGATTGTAACACCCACATGAACTGTACATCTGAATTTAAAGGAAGTGCCAACATTTTGCTGGCACTGCCCTCGTGAGGCACAGTGATAATTACAGCACATAATAACCATAATGTTCTACAGAACATATTTTGTATAAAACACAAATGCTGCTTGAATAATACTCAGTGCATTGGTAAAAGAAAGCTCTGGGCTGACATCAGAAAGTAAGCACTTACAAAATGTTCAATCAGGTTCAATAATTCTGTTAATGTTTTGGAAATTATTATGTTTAATACAGCTTGAAAGTTGAAATAGAAATGTTATCTGTCACGGCCCTGGTTCGGTGACCCAGTGTTTTGAGTTTTGTACTTTTACTTTTGATTTTATCATGGATTATGACTGCTTCTGTTTTGGTTTCTGTCCTAAGTATTTCTAGCTCCCTAGTACCTAGTACCTAGTACCTAGTTAGTACTTCCTGAGTTCCAATTCTTAGGTTTTGTTATTTGGTTTCCCGGTGTTAACTCTGTGCCCTTCCATCCCACATTTCAGATCTCTATGTTCTCTCTCCCCAGTCTCTGTTAAGTTTACGTGTCTAGAGTTCAGTCGGTGTGTTTCCTGTTTTACTTTGAAGGTCCGTGTCTCATGTCATTGTTTCTAGTTTTGCTTCCCTTTGGTCTCGTCATGTCTGATTTCTTCCAGCTGTGCTCTCCTCCTGTGTCTCATTCCCCTTGTTATTCCCCAGTGTATTTAAGCCCTGTGCTTCTCTGTGTCAGTGTTGTGTCCTCCCTCATGCTGTGTGATCCCTAGTGTGCCTCTCTGTGGAGTTTTAGGGTTTGTTTTCCTAGTCTAGTCTAGTCTAGTTTAGTTTTGCATCATTTCCCTGAGTCTGTTAATAAAGCTGCATTTTCCTGAGTTCATTCCCATGTGTTGCGACTCCTGCATTTTGGGTCCTCTTCCTGGCTGCACACAGCCGAATCGTGACATTATCCAGGTGAGACTCTTACAAAAAAGAAAAAGAAAAGGAAGAAAAATATCTTCCTGCCTTATGGATATTGCTTGAGTGTGTAATGGCCATTTAGTCTTATCTTCTGTTCTTTGCCAATACAGTACTTTTTAATTTGTTTCAGTGTAGGTGTAGAGTGCTGTATGCCACATTTGCCTTCCTCAAAGATCTTTCATCCGGCTCCTCAGGGATGGTGGAGTACACGTGGCATACAGAAGACTAGAAATAAAATAGAGCAAAGGTTTTTTGCATCTGTATCTTCTCTGTAGAACATACATGTATATTTAATATTGTGGATGCACATGTCTCACTTACATTCTCAGTTTGAGACTCTTCTCTGCTCAGTTGATCAGACCCAGCAAGTAACACAGATCCGGACTCTGAGAAATAAAGTTACTCTTCTATCACTTTGTATTTGTATACATTAAAAATCTCTCTCTCTGTTTATTTATATGAAAAAGGAAAAAGGTTTGAGTCATTTATTATGAAGTAAAATTATTGGGTTAGCAAGGTAAGTTGAATTTAAAGTCAGAGTTTTCAGTGTCACAACAGTGGCTTTCTTTTTAGCGCTACATCACCACAGCAACTCATGCTGAACACATTAACTGGACTTACACCAGTCTATCTTTAAAGTTACACATTTTCATAGTCACAGTAGAGAATACACCTTAGAATACAGATTCCCTACTAAAGGAATAAATTCTATATATACAACGTGTAGAAAACAGGACTAAATGAAGTCTGTCACATTGTCAACACAATTATCCACATTTAGATGGTGATGTTGGTCCTAATCTGTTGTCAAGTCATTTTTGGCACTGTTGTAATTGCAGTGACTAGAACACAGATAAGAAAAGTGATCAATACATTTGTAGACTGTTTATCACCGGGAATATCTATTTGATCAGTAAAATGAATATCTCATTTAGACAGAGTCAGAGCTTAACACACTGAGCAAATTTTATTGTTTAAGTGCATCTTTGTGATCTTGGTTTGTAGTATACCCCTCTGATATTCATACACTAAGATGGTGTTTGTTGTTTAAATGCTTTGCTCATCAAAATAATCTTATTTCTTATACAACTGTTGGAAATCTCATACCAAAAAAACAAACAAAAAGGAAACCTGGGAGATCAACAACCAGCAGCTCACCTTTCAGTGGGTCCTCATCAGGAACTAAACTGATCATACCGAAGGCTTCATTATTATCATTTGGACTTAACTTGTTTAATAAGAAGAGAAGAAATGGAGAAGAAGAGAAGTCATGCATGAATTACAATTACTTATCTCAATTATTATTAGACACAGGACATTTTTATAAAAATAAATAAATAAAAGTACCGATCCTTCTTGGTCAGTTTTTCTTGTGCTTGAAAAGTCACCTACAGCAAAAGGCAAAACAAAAACCAGTATAAAAAACTACCATTCAGGAAAAACAAACAACAGGATTTGTGAACTATGAAACATAATACCAGAAGTGATTGAAGAGTCCATATTTAATTCATAGTGGATGTGAAGGTGATGTTCCATTAGGGCAGAATAATACAGGATACAGCCACTTAATAATGAAGCCACTGAAATCTATATGGGCACAGGCATTGTCATGGTTGTGTGAACAATAACTTGAGCTTGTCAAACTGAAAGGCCTGCAGTTTGCAACTAAGCTAACACTGACTCTGCTTTCACTGCTCTGAGGTCAGTTACAAACTGTGCTTTTTAAGGAAACAAAACTACCATTAGCAAGTAAAATCGCTTCGGCCGATGATGTAAGAAACCGATAATAACTCCTTTAAGGTGTTGGTATTGACAGTTTTAATGATAGAGAAGGAAACTCCTGCCATGTCCAGAGGCTCAGACTTTTTTACATCTTGGAGCAATAACTCAGTTGACCAAATACACAAAGTTTAACCAGCTTTTATGTTAAAACATACTTTACTTTAAACATATTGACAGTTAAACACAAAGTTCTCTTTTCAATTGAGTTTTGATTTTTTTAAATAATTATTTGATATGTGTCATGGTCCTGGGTCATTTGAGCCAGCGTTTGTTTATTATTATTATTATTATGTATTCTGGTTGAGACTTTCTAGTTCTTTGGTTTTCGTTTCTAATAATAATAATAATAATAATAATAATACATTTTATTTATAGGCGCCTTTCAGACCCTCAAGGTCACCTTACAGTAGCACATAAACAATACCATAAAAAACATTAAAAAAATATGTATATATAGCAAATATGGTAGATAAAATTTAGACATAAACAATCATAAAAACAAATATAAAAACTGAGCAAGGTAAAAATGGCCTAAGACAGATCAGGTGTATGCAATTCTGAACAGATGGGTTTTGAGTAGTGATTTAAAAGAGGTGAGACAGTGTGTGGTCCGTAGAGCAAGTGGAAGTGCATTCCAAAGTCTCGGGGCAGAACAACTAAAGGCTCTGAGTCCCATGGTAGTCAGGCGAGCAGGTGGAACTGACAGAAGGGAAGCTGAAGAAGAGCGGAGTGTACGAAGGGGTGAGTATGTATGGAGAAGATCGGATAGATATGGAGGAGCGAGGTTATGAAGTGCTTTGAAAGTGAGAAGCAGGATCTTGAAATTGACACGGAGGTGAATTGGGAGCCAATGGAGCTGTTTAAGAACAGGTGTTATATGTTCAGTGGATCTAGTTCTGGAAATAATACGAGCAGCTGTATTTTGAACCAACTGCAGTTTATGGAGGGATTTATGAGGTAGACCATAGAGAAGAGTGCATGTAATCTGTGCTTTCTTGGTTTAGTGTCTCGTCATCTCTGTCTGTGGCTGTGTCCCAATGCAGCGACCGCGTGCTTCGTAGTGCGCATTTGGAGACCCATTACGTCACAGCGACGTGACGAAGGGTGTCCCA
Organism: Oreochromis niloticus; assembly: GCF_001858045.2. Classification (NCBI taxonomy): domain Eukaryota; kingdom Metazoa; phylum Chordata; class Actinopteri; order Cichliformes; family Cichlidae; genus Oreochromis; species Oreochromis niloticus. The sequence continues at coordinate 20,850,374 of NC_031970.2, forward strand.
ATTCGGAGTGTACTCCAAATGCGCAGTTCATTTCCCTAATTTGAAGGGTGGGTCCGGTGTACGCTTCGTGGTCCCATATATCCCACAATTCATAGCGTGGCGGTGGGTGTGGATATTGTTGTATGTTCACCAGTATGATAATGATGAAGCAGTAGATTCAGTTGACATGGCTTTATTAACCAGCAGAGCAGCAGCGAACTTACATGCTTGGATTCAATAACCGAATGCCGTATATTCCACTCAAAACATATACAGACCTACGGCAAGCGGATTAGGACAAAATACGAAACTGACAGCAGGTTATCTACAGATATTTTATTCGGAAAAAAACGGCGGATGGCTTAAGTAAACTTTCAAAAGTAAGTACTTAATATCATGTCACTTATTTATGTGCGAATGTTTAATAATGAAGAACATTAAAACATTATTGTTGGCCACATGTCGGCAAAGTTGTGTGACATTAGCGACATTAGTACTTTCAGCGTTAACTTGGTTTTAAAGCCTTTACTTTAAAATATACTCAATAGTTGACCTTAATCTTACAGAGAATGTGATGATTTTATGGATAATTAAAGTCAGTCATATATCCACAAACACAACAAGCTGAAAGTCAGTGATGCTGCTCGGTTTGCAGTCCTGAATATCACGGCACAAGCAGGATTCACTGCACTGTTAATGTTAGCTATGTTATATTGCTGTCTCTGTTCGGTGGCGTCGAGCCAAACGGACTTTAATGTTTGTTTGAACGAGCTGACGGTTCACTCGCTAAGCTGAAAGAAAGATGCTTTAATCACAGGAGTCACACATGTGTCCACTGTACCATCTGGGAACTCTTCTTGTTTAGCACTCGTAATAACACAAACACTAAATCCTCCTTCTCTTGTGCTGTTTTGTAGCAGTGTATACACCTGAGACTGTCACCTGTCTGTCTGCCCTGCACTCTCTCCCTTTTTCTTTCTCTCTGATTGTGTAATAAAAGTATGAACATGTATTTATAAGTTACACTTGTGTTTGAATCCTGCAGCTTATCACACATTTGATTTCCATGTGTGACAACTGCAAGTGTCCAGAGTGAGGACAGACTGAGGGACCCACTGCTGCACATCATCTGTGAGGCTTTGCACCCCTGATGATCCACCAGGACAAACTCAGCAGTAGGGATGGGTATCGTTTAGGTTTTATCCGATACCGGTGCCAAATCGGTACTTTTGAAACGGTGCCGGTGCTTAAACGGTGCTCGAACCGGTGCTTAAAGAACGGAGAACACAAACTTCGTCCAAAAACCTCATGTTTTTATTTTTAGCAGTCTCTTTTTTTCTGCAAAATGATAAGAACCGTAACAACATATAAACATCATCTGTGCAAAGATTTATGTTTTTAAAGTGAAACAGTGAAAAATTACAGCGCTGTCAATACATGAATATCCAGACGTTGTACAAAAATGTCCAATTCTTGCACACAATTGGACACCACGCCAGTTGATTTTTTTTTTAGGTATTTAAGAGCAGTCATTAATTAATTTTATTAACATGCCTAAAAATGCTTTTTTTAAAAATGCGTTTTTGAAGAATTAACCACACATTTACATGGTAATGGGCCTTTTCTGCCATGGAGCGCTTAACTGGCCTCTGGCCCTTTAAACTCTGAGGGGCTGTAACTTTGGTTTCTTTTGGTCAATTTGCATGATTGACACCTCTTTTTAATTGTTTGAGCCAATAGAGTCACAGTAACGATGCCACGTTCACGTTACGTCAACCAATCAGACGTTGTAATGCCAAAACCCACGTGGGCCCAAATTTACTGCATGTGACGTCTGTCCAGTTACGTGTCTAAAATGGAGGTTGTTGACGGAAAACGACTCTGATGCGGCTAGGTAGGCGTGGTAACTGCTGATAATCACATGGCTACCGGCTACCGGCGAAAATAACGGAGGAAATCTGGACGGTAAGCCAATTTCTGTCTTAGCGCATTTGCGCCGCTGTTTGTTTTTGTGGTCTTCTTTTGCGGCTCATTCAGTGAATTTTGGTCAGAGTGTGGTGAAACTTGGTGTTTGGAATTGGTGATAGCTCTGGAAGATAACCAGCTTTTCTTTAGCCGGTTACATGAAGTCTGGAGAATTTCTGGTTTGCCTTGTTTGTTTAGCGGACTTGTGCGCATTTACATAACTGCTCGTTTAATCATGGCTTGTTTTCGTTGAGTTTGGTGGTTGTAGAAATGGTTTATATGACATTTTAGCTGAGATTCAGAGGTTTCTGTGGATACCACACATGTCTGGACTTATATTTCTCACCCCATGTTATAACCGATTAAACGTGATCTCCTCCTTTTTGCTCGCGGTACCGGGGGCGTGGGGCTTAAAGCACTTGTTGCAGGCTGCTGAGTTTGCATCTTTTGCTGTGAAGTACAGCCAGACTTTTGACCGCTTTGCCTTGGGCATTTTTAATCTGTAGCTCTGCTCTAAAAGAACGTATGTACCTGGGCCCGCCTACTATCCTTGTAAAGGTAAAATGATTGGCTAGAATCCAAAGTGTATGACATCTCAAGAAAAAAAAAAGCACCGAAATAAAGCACCGAAATGTGCGCTGCTTTTCGGTCTGGTTACTACCGTTTATGTCAGAACTGGTGCCATCATGGCACCGGAAACCGGTACCCATCCCTACTCAGCAGTGTATGAGGAAGAGGAGGAGGAAGAGCCAGCAGCAGCTGACAGATGGAGAGAATAGACAGACTGCTCCCTGTTTGTGAAGGACTGCTAGGAAAGTTTAACATAACTAATTGTCTGTCCTGAATCAGTCTTATTAGGTAATGTTCAAATAATCTTATCATTCCAGTGTTTTCAGTGTGGGAGAAAGTACTCAGGGCCTTCAAGTTAAACACTATGAAAGGCAGAAACAAGTTTAATATTCAGGAACTTAAAGTATGTATCAGCAGCAGAATGGACCTAAAAATAAATGTCCATGTTTGTTTCAGTTCTATGAAGCTTTGAGTATTTTGGATTAGTAGTATTGCTGTGTTTGTTGCATCATATTGCTGTAATTGTTTATATGCTTTATATATTCTGAGGTAAGTTGATCTATAGTGTTACATCATATTCTATAAGGATGTTATGTGTTTGTATACCCAGTTTGACCCATTTAGCAGAAGTCAGCCTGTTTAAGGCTCTGATATCTATTCTGTATGACTTAAAGCAGTTATGACATGGTATCATTTTCTCACCCAATAAAGGAATATTTAATATATCAGTCTACTCTTCATTTTATCAGACACAGTTATCACAGCTCGTACATTTTCTTTTTACACATATATGTAGGCATTGCGCCAAATTTAGTAATGCCAACATATTAAACGAACAATATTTGTCTCTTATATATAATACATCTATAGATACACTGTCAAAGATACTTGTCTTTGAGTGAAGATTTAAGGTGATAGGAAATTTAAATAAATGCAACTTGAATCTTTACTGAAGCTCAGTATTTGACACAGAGTTCAAGCTCACTGCTGTAATATATCATAATAATCGAATAATACATATAATATTGGCCATATTATATTTACATTGCCAAAGTGAGATGACTTTAGTCTCATGAACAACATTAGCTAATTGTTATTTACTAACTAATCTTAAAATGACTGTTCAGTACAGAAGTGAAGCCCAACAATCATGTTTTTACAGTCCCGTGGTCTCAGCCTCAGATACTCAACAAGTCAAAGGGATTTCATACAAAAAAAGAACGAACAAAAATACATTTTTCTCCTTCATTTCTGTCAAACAATACTGTATGAAACGTTTCTCGCGGTTAGTATCATGGTTGCTAGGCAACCTGAACAGCGCGACGAAGGCCAGACCGTCCCATTTCACAAGCCTCTCACTTCCACACTACTCGTACTTCGTAGTACCTGCTGTACGTAGTCCGTAAGGTGTGCATACTAGGAAGCGTGCGATCACTGGATTGGGACACAGCCTGTGTGTTTCCTCTGTTCTGTCAGTATTGTGTGTCTGAGTTCTATCGGTGTATATTTCCTGTTTTACTTTGAAGGTACGTGTTTGGTGTCAGTGTATTCAGTTTGTGTCCTCCCTGTCTCGTCATGGCAATTAGGTACAGCCGTGTCTCCCTCCTGTGTGCAGTTTCCTCGTTTCCCTATGTGTATTTATAGTGTGTGTTCTCTTGTGCTCGTTACTGGTCCGTCTGTGTTTCTTCTGTGTGTCTTCCTGTGTTCCTCTGTAAGTCATCCCGTGAGTCCAGGTTCCAGTTTCTTTTATTAGATTTTCCCAGTTTTGCTTATTTCTCAGTTCCTTTATGAGTTTTTAAAAACTTTTTTAACCCTCAAAAAAATGATAGAAATTACATGACACATTTTTTGGGGGGTATCCTGGTTTCCCCTCGGCTTGCTGCCTGTGTGCTGGGGTTTCTCCCAGTGGACGAGAGGGTTTGTTCCCTTCACCTCCGTGTCAGGGAAAGGGTCCTGACCGTCGTCTGTGCTTATGCGCAGAGTGGTGGTTCAGAGTACCCAGCCTTCTTGGAGTCCCTGGGTGGGGTACTGGAGGGTGCTCTGCCTGGGGATTCTGTTGTCCTACTTGGAGACTTCAATGCTCACGTGGGCAACAACAGTGAGACCTGGAGGGGCGTGATATGGCCTTCCAGATCTGAATCTGAGCGGTTTTTTGTTACTGGACTTCTGTGCAAACCACAATTTGGCCATAACGAACACCATGTTCGAACATAAGGGTGTCCATAAGTGCACGTGGTACCAGGACACTCTAGGCTGCAGGTCGATGATCGATCTTGTAATCGTATCACCAGACCTCACAAGGAGGGGAAAACAGTGTTCTACCTGCACTGTGTGGACCTGCGCTGGTGACTTCGACTGAGAAAATTGTCGGGAGTATGGGGTGTCTGGCCCATTGCCACGGGTCATTCAATTTTTATACAACTGTTTCAAGAGCTTGGTCCACATAGCCGGCAAAAAGTCAGACTCGTTCCTGGTGGGTGATGCCAAGTGGCCGAAGGCTTTCACTTGGGTGGCCTTAGAATCTCATCTCTGCTTTTCGCGGATGATGTGCTTCTGTTGGCTTCATCGGGTGATGGCCTCCAGCTCGCCCTGGAACGGTTCACTGCCGAGTGTGAAGCGTTGGGAATGAGAATCAGCACCTCCAAATTTGAGGCCATGGTTCTCAGCCGGAAAAAGGTGGAGTGCCCACTCCGGGTCAGGGATGAGTTCTTACCCCAAGAGTTTAAGTATCTCAGGGACTTGTTGACGAGTGACAGGAGAAGGGAGCAGGAGATCGACAGACGGATTGGTGCTGCGGCTGCAGTGATGCGGACACTGTACTGGTCTGTTGTGTTGAAGAGAGAGCTGAGTGTAAAAGCGAAGCTCTCAATTTACTGGTTGATCTATGTTCCTACCCTCACCTATGGTCACGAGCTGCTGGTAGTGACCGAGAAAGAATCACATCGCGGATACAAGCGGCGAAAATGGGCTTCCTCTGAAGGGTGGCTGGCCTCTCACTTAGAGATGGGGTGAGAAGTTCGGCCATCCAAGAGGGCCTCGGAGTAGAGCTGCTGCTCCTCCGCATCGAAAGGAGCCAGTTGAGGTGGTTCGGGCATCTGACAAGGATGCCTCCTGGGTGCCTTTTGGGTGAGGTGTTCCGGGCATGTCCCACTGGGAGGAGACCCCAGAGCAGACCCAGGACACGCTGGAGAGATTATATCTCTTGGCTGGCCTGGGAACACCTTGGTGTTTCCCCAGACAAGCTAGAGGTGGCTGGTGAGAGAGAGGTCTGGGCTGCTTGGGCTGCTGCCCCCGTGACCCAGCCCCGGATAAGTGGAAGAAGATGGATGGATGGATGTATTTATTCATTCATTCATTCATCCATTCATTCATGGGGCAGGAGGAGTATATCTCTGCTTTCCTCTTCTAAAAGTCACCACACACCATTAGGATGTGACATCAATAGAGTAAAAGCTAGATTACAACAGCTGGGCGAATTAATATATTTGCTGGTGTGTTGCAGTAGTGAGGTACAGAGTGTTGGTGCAGAGCGCTGAAACATAATGCTGAGTCTTAAGGGGTAATAAGACGACTGTTGAAAAGACAATAAGTATTGAAAAGGAGTATAACATATGGAGTCAAGCAATCAGTTTATGAACAGAACAGGAGTGGTGGTCAGTGGATTTTGTGTATAAGCTTCTAATATATGAAGGTCTGGTCTGGTCACACATATATTATGGTGTGATCAGACCAGCACTTAAATATTTGACTGTAGAAAAGGTTTGAGGCTACATATAACATAAGGAATTGTTACTGTCCTTACCATTTCTTCTTTTCACACATACAAAAGCCACTGTCAGTGAGATGACGCCCATGATTACACCAAAACTAGTTGCAAATACAGGTAGAGGTTTACGAGCAAAAGGTACTAGAAAAAACAGAAAACACAGACAAGTGTAAGTCCCACTATCCATTTTGTTAAGAGAAAAGAAGGAAGACATTTAGTGTAAAAAAAAAAAAAAAAGCGAAACACCAGAATCTCTACAACCTATTTCACTGTCTAAGGAAATTTTTAGTTTTTCATGTGTAGTAGAAGAAGTAGTCCCTTTAGTGCTGAGATTTTATTTTTCGAAATAAGGCCTACTGAAGTGTATGAATATCTTCAAATGTCAAAACACAACAGCGCTAATGGCAATCGACCTAAACATTTTTATTCCACTTTAAAAATCTTACCAATAGTTGGGTTTCTTGTGATTGTGTGACTTGTAAAGTTCATAGAAGTAGGAGGAGCAGATGTCAAAGTGTTGTTTTCTACTAAAATAAAAGAAGATGGTGTTGTGATTGTTTCATTATTTGAGTTTCTTGCGGCTTCACCACAAAAGGTATTTCCTTCCACTACTGCAATGCTACAACAGCACAGTGTCAATGTTTTACACTTAACAGTCCTCTTTTAAATTCAAAACAATATTGATTTGCCGTCATCTGATGTCAGTGCGTAATACTGAATGCAGTATAAACACATATATCAGTACTCAGAATTCTTCTCCTTGGACGGCCTTAAATCCATTCAACAAATACAAAATTTATTGAAGAATGAAATTATGTATCACCTCCTAATATCTGTTACATTTAAAGCTAAAGAGAGCCTTATAAACAATCAGGCTTTAGCTTCCCCTTTTGGTTTGTAGAAATATATGTATATACTCTACTGAGGTATAATATAGATCAGCACATTATGATCACTCACTTTGTATGCTAAGGAAGGATATGTTGCTATGAGGAGACAGCAACTTATGTTCTCCTTTATGCTCTGAGCTGTAAAAACATGTGACTTCCAGATCAGCAGGTGAACTCTGCTTTGTCAAAGAGAGGAGCTCAGTTACTGTTACATTATGGAAACAAGAGATGGACATATATTTTTTTTCTCTCACGAAGTACAAAAAACACTGAGTCACAGAAACAGATGATGGAGTCTGACAGTTCACTGTGACTGAGTCTGTCTCTGTGATCATCCGTGGATTCACTGTCAGTTCAGGTCGAGGAGCTAAAGACATAAACATTTGATGAGTTTAATGAGCAAATGTTTCATTTATTTGAAAATAAAGTCTAACAATAGAAACTGTTCTGAGGTTTTTACTTTTTGAAATCATTAATTCTGATGCACATAAAAATTGAGAAGAGCTTGTTGTTTGGTCCTGATAGTTTATCTTAAAATCAGCACATTAGTACATCATTTTAGTATTTACTCTCTTTTTATGATGACTGATGATATGGTACTCACTAAAAATTTCAACCAATTGGGAGTTTATCGAAGAAAAAATTGGTATATCTTTCCTAATAGATATTACAGTTACATTAAACACCACACTCTAGCTTCATACTTTGGCTTGTTAAAACAAAAAATATATGCACATACTGTACAGAGGTATAATATAGTTTGTATGATCACTTACTTTGTATACTGATGAAATATATGTTGCCATGAGGAGACTGATATTGTCCTCCTTTATGCTGAGACATGTAAAAACATGTGACTTCAACCTCAGCAGGTGAACTCTGCTGTGCCATAAAGAGGAGCTCAGTTCCTGTCAGTGTCTGCTGACAGGAGATGGATGTAGAGTTTCTTCCTCTCACAAAGTACAAAAAACACTGAGTCACAGGAACAGATGATGGAGTCTGACAGTTCACTGTGACTGAGTCTGTTTCTATGATCATCTGCGGATTCACTGTCAGTTCAGGCCGAGGAGCTAAAAAATATGAAAAGTTCTCAAGTTAAATAAATACATTTTAATTCATTTTGAAAATAAAATCTAATAATAGATGTAAATGACCTAATTAATATTTGGTAAATTGGTTCATGAATGGTTATTATTCTGTTCCAGCTTGGTTGCAGCTTATGCTTTTATTTTGAAAGTTATAGAGCGACAAAGTGCCATAAATCATGTGGCATAAACCAGAAGCAGTGTGAGTTTCAATGCGCAGAGAGAAGGTGTGCTCAATGGTTAAGAAATGGAAAAGGACGGCTTTAGGGTGTAATTTTAAGTTTACAAACGATTCTTTAGCACCTGGTTGATGAGGGAGCAAGGCTGGTATCAAAGTTTGTCAATATGTACTCTGTTATTTCACGGATCATAAAGCTGCTGACCGCTACTAAGTGTAACAGCTAAGTTTTCACCCACTTGACCAGTGATTCCCAAACTTTTTTTGCCAGGCCCCCCTTCGTTTTACAAGAAAATCTTGACTTCAGCCATTGTGGAGAGAAGTAGCTGCACTACTATAGGCAGTTCAGTATAGTGTCTTCAGTCCCGAGGTAAGCAGCATTTAGCCATATTTGTTATTTACTTTTAATTAAAAGGTTAAACACTAAATGCATTTTTGATTTCCAAGACTCACTTGTTGCCATATACTTTGCTGAGTGGTCTGTGTTTCGGCCCAATCAAGCTGAAGGAGCGCCTGTAGAAGCCGCTGTTTTGGGCTCATCCTCGACGGAGCAGCTGTCTTGTCCCGGTTGATTTTATTTTTATTGGTTTTATTTTCTTTTAGCTTGCCCTGTTTTATTTAGTTTTATTGTGGACTGTTGTTTATACTTGTGCCGACGTGGCTGGGCGAGAGTGATCCCCTGGCCGTGTGTTGAGCAGGTTAATTGTGACCTCTGCACCGACATAATGGTGCACAGAGAGTTGAGCGCACACGAAGCAGAGATGTCGAGCGCAAACGACACACTGAGAGCAGGTCTGCAGATGTCTGTGAGCACACAGAGCAGAGATCTGAGCAAGCGCAAATGCTAACATCTGAGCGAGAGGGACTGTTATTGTGTGTGTGTATATGGATAATAGCAAACACTGAAATACATTTCTTGCACGCAACAATGAATTTTGTCTGCTCAAATTAAACTTTTCTTTCCTTAAAATAATTTTCTCCTCAAAATGCAACATTTGTCATGCCCTCCCGTGTTTTAAATCCACTTTAGGACAGCACGCAGCAACACTACATATGAGTGGGTGGAGGGAGGTATGGGGTCTTCACACCGCCCGTTTTCTGTTAGCCATCGGGAAGGAGGGGCTGGGAGCAGGAGTTGGCCGTCCGGTTGGGATCTAGTATGCGGGGCCTCCCTGCTGCTGCGGAGCTGGGGGCGGTCTGCTTGTCTCCACCCCAGGGAAAAGGGTAACATTTCCTGGGTCTAGGTATGGTGGTGGTGCCTTGACCTGGGGTATAGAGTTTGTTTGGGGAGTGTGATTGTGTTCAGTGTCTATTTGTGTCTGTCTCCGCGTTGGGTGAGTACCGAGTATTTGTATGTGTGCATGAGGGTGGAAATACAAGTTTGTATCTATGGCTGTGTCCCAATTCAGGGTCTGCACGCTTGAAGTACGCACACTACGCGTACTACGTACGGTGCGTACTACAAGTACGGGAAGTGCGGAAGTGAGAGGCTTGTGAAATGGGACGGTCTAGCCTTCGTCGCGCTGTTCAGGTTGCCTAGCAACCATGATACTAACCGCAAGAAATGTTTCACACAGCTTTGTGTGACAGAAATGAAGGAGAAAAATGTTTTGTTGTTCATTCATTTTTGTCATGACATCACTTTGATTAGTTGAGACCACAGGACTGTAAAACATGATAGTTGGGCTTCATTTCTGTACTGAACAGTCATTTCAAGATTAGTTAGTAAATAATAATTAGCTAATGTTATTCATGAGACTAAAGTCATCTCACTGTGGTAATGTTAATATAATATGGACAATATTATATGTATTGTCATATATGTATATGTATATATATATATATATATATATATATATATGAGCTTGAACTCTGGGTCAAAGATGCAAGTAGCAGTTAATTATATTTCCTATCACCTTAAATCTTCACTCAAAGACAAGTATCTCTGACAGTGTATATACAGATGTATTATATATAGGAGACAAACATTGTTCTTTCAATATGTTGGCATTACTAAATTTGGCTCAATGCTTACATATATGTGTAAAAAGAAAATGTACGAGCTGTGATAACTGTTGCTGATAGAATGAAGAGTAGACTGATATATGAAATATTCCTTTATTGGGTGAGAAAATCAGACCATGTCATAACTGCTTTAAGTCATACAGAATAGATATCAGAGCCTTAAACAGGCCGACTTCTGCTAAATGGGTCAAACTGGGCAGAAAGTATACAAACACATAACATCCTTATAGAATATGATGTAACACTATAGATCAACTTACCTCAGAATATATAAAGCATATAAACAATTACAGCAATATGATGCAACAAACACAGCAGTGCTACTAATCCAAAATACTCAAAGCTTCATAGAACTGAAACAAACATTTATTTTTAGCTCCATTCTGCTGCTGATACATACTTTAGGTTTCTGAATATTAAACTTGTTGCTGCCTTTCATAGTGTGTAACTTGAAGGCCCTGAGTACTTTCTCCCACACTGAAAACACTGGAATGATAACATTATTTGAACATTACCTAATAAGACTGATTCAGGACAGACAATTAGTTATTGTAAACTTTTCTAGCAGTCCTTCACAAACAGGGAACAGTCTGTCTATTCTCTCCATCTGTCAGCTGCTGCTGGCTCTTCCTCCTCCTCTTCCTCACACACTGCTGAGTTTGTCCTGGTGGATCATCAGGGGTGCAAAGCCTCACAGATGATGTGCAGCAGTGGGTCCCTCAGTCTGTCCTCACTCTGGACACTTGCAGTTGTCACACATGGAAATCAAATGTGTGATAAGCTGCAGGATTCAAACACAAGTGTAACTTATAAATACATGTTCATACTTTTATTACACAATCAGAGAGAAAGAAACAGAGAGAGAGTGCAGGACAGACAGACAGGTGACAGTCTCAGGTGTATACACTGCTACAAAACAGCACAAGAGAAGGAGGATTTAGTGTTTGTGTTATTACGAGTGCTAAACAAGAAGAGTTCCCAGATGGTCCAGTGGACACATGTGTGACTCCTGTGATTAAAGCATCTTTCTTTCAGCTTAACGAGTGAACCGTCAGCTCGTTCAAACACACGTTAAAGTCCGTTTGGCTCAACACCACCGAACAGAGGCAGCAACATAACATAGCTAACATTAACAGGGCAGTGAATCCTGCTTGTGCCGTCATATTCAGGACTGCAAACCGAGCAGCATCACTGACTTTCAGCTTGTTGTGTTTGTGGATATATGACTGACTTTAATTATCCATAAAATCATCACATTCTCTGTAAGATTAAGGTCAACTATATATATATTTAGAAGTAGAGGCTTTAAAACCAAGTTACCGCTGAAAGTACAAACATCACTAATGTCACATAACTTTGCCGACATGTGACCAACAGTAATGTTTTAATGTTCTTAAACATTCGCACATAAATAAGTGACATCATATTCAGTACTTACTTTTGACAGTTCACTCTTCGGCCGCTCCCTTCTGCCGTATTTTGCGGCAAAATTATCCACACCCACCGCCGTGCTATGGATTGTGGGATATATGGGGCCACGAAGCGTGCACCGGACCACGCTTGATATTTGGGGAAATCGATGGCGCATTTGGAGTTTGCATTTGAAGTACACTTTGAATTGGGACAGCCGTCGTCGCGTGGCGGTGACGTAATCGCACTTGAAATGCGTACTTCAAGCGTGCATACCCTGAATTGGGACACAGCCTATGTGTGCCTGTTCGTCTGTGTCTATATGTCAGGTCGGGTCTTAGACTCTACCTCTCTGGGAACATCTCAGGCCCTCCAAGGTAAGGAGCATTATCTCCCCTCACCACATTCCCTGCCGGTGGCTGATGATGAATATCTAAAACCTGCAGGACACCAGCCCTCGAGGCCTAGAGTTCGATCTGCTCTAGCAGATCATTACATGGAGGCTAAGTCCACACTAGCCCGGATAAATTTGAAAAAAAAAAACGGTGTTTTTGTCTGAAAACGCTCCGCGTCCACACTAGCATTTTCAGTCGTTTTCACAGAGTTGTGCGTCCACACTGAAACGGCCGAAAACGCTTACGTTCCAGTACTGTGCATGCGTGAAACGCAAGACGATTCGACCTGCCTCATTTCTGTCTGTCTTTTATTTACTTTCCGGCTCTTTGAAACGTCACGGCAAAATGTCGAGGAAAAGCACCGAGTTTTTTAAATGGACTGACAATGAGGTGGAGTTGTTGCTGCGAGTAACACAAAAGTACAATGTTGCAAAAGCGACTGAGAATTAAAGAGTTTAAAGAAAAGCAATCTGGAGGATGTACAAACTGATATTCATCTTTAATAGGGCTGTCAAAATTCAGAGCAAACAAAACAACTGTTGTATAATGCCCTCCGCTATCTTAGTTTAATTGGTCACATGACTGCATCACATGACTTAAATGTGTCATCGTTTTCGAAAAGGCTCCGGGTTTGCTGTCCACACTGCGACGCGAAAACAACGTTTTTAAATCTATCTGCTTTGGAGAGCGTTTTCAAAACGCTGCGTTTTCCTTGACCGAAAACGCCATCTCAGTGTGGACGGAAGGCCAAAACGGAGAGAAAAAGATGTGTTTTCAAATGAAAACATATTATTGTGGACATGGCCGGAGAAATCTTTTGAATACAAGCGCGCTCATCCACACAGGTGTACACATGGGTGTTCACAAACACAAGCTACCCCTTTCTTGACTGCTACCTCAAAGCACATTGTGCGCTGTTGGTCTTGCATGCTGCACAATAACATTCAATATTTAGTATTTACTGTTATTTACACTTAGCTAGATTATTGCGATGGTGTTGTGTTTATTATGTTGCTCTCTTTTTTTGCTTGTTTTCTATTTTTTTTCTTTTTTCTTCTCTCAGCAGGTGATCCAGGTGATTTTTTTTCTTTTTTTTAAGTGCCCTTTCTCACTTCCCCTCTTCCCGTTTTTCTTCCCTCCCTCTCTTTCTTTCTTTCTTTCTTTCTTTCTTTCTCCCTTTCCTATCCCCCAGTAATGTTTGTCAGGTCTGTAACAACTGAAAATAAAATAAAATAAATAAATAATAATAACAAAGGTCAATCAAATGGACCAATAAGACAAGGCTGTGATGATTCACTTTCTTTCTTGGCCTTCAGACAATAATTCTGAAAGCTAAAGAACCAAATGGGACAGGCCCCTCAAAAACACAAAAAAAACCAACCAAACAAACAAAAAAAACCCTCAAAATGCAACAAAAATTTTTTTACGTGCACTCAGAATAGAGGCACAAAAATAATGCCATACTTTCTGACCACTTGATCAGATAAACAAACCTCAATAAATTACAGGTTGCAATAAAATAAACCACTAAAGAAATCATATTCATGGTGTAATTATTTTATGTATAGTTTAATTTTTCGTTTTTGTTTTTTGTTTTTTACTGTGTAAGAATATTCAACATTGCTATCAATACATTTTTCAAAAAATGTCTCTTAGTGCAAAATGGCTTAAAAAACATAAACAACTGTGGGAGACTGTCCAATTGGAATATAGTCTATTTTATTTCATGGTATCGAAAGGGCGAAAGGCTTAAGGTTAGAAGAATTTAGTAAATGTGTATGGTAGCACTTAATAGCACTCAATGTAGAGATTGTCTTTACCTTAAAATATTACACCTTTCAATTCTTGACAATCTATTTATGATTAATGAATAAGGCAAAAGGTTAAAGGTAACACACTGCTTGAGTTACTAATTGTCTTTTATTCTGTATATAATAATGGTGTGTTCATATACACCGCTGTTTAATAAAAGGATTGTGAACCATCGATTTTGAGAGACCATCTTTTCAACTGGGGATGCTACAATAGACACGGTTCTGGGAGTTCTATTTTTTTAAATAATCAAGTCTGATCCACATAACAAATTTCTTCACAAGTTGAGAACAGCTTGTTGTTTTGTATTGATATTGTAGCTTTACATGCACATATTAGTGCTTATACTGTAGTATTCACACACTTTGTATGGTGATGGATCACATGGTACTAAATGGAAATTTAGTATTAAATCAATTCAGCGAACTAGCAGTTTATTTAAGAGCACAACTGTACATCCCTCCTAATGCATTATAATTAAATTAAATGAAGCTCTATAGATATCAGCTTTTTGCTTCCTCCTTTAGTTTGTTAAACAAAAAATATATGCACATGTTGTACTGAGGTATAATATAGACAGTATAATCACTTACTTTGTATGCTGATGGAATATATGTTACTGTGAGGAGACTGGTATTGTCCTCCTTTATGCTGAGACATGTAAAAACATGTGACTTCCACCTCAGCAGGTGAACTCTGCTGTGCCATAGAGAGGAGCTCAGTTCCTGTCAGTGTCTGCTGACAGGAGATGAACGTAGATTTTCTTCTTCTCATAAAGTACAAAAAACACTGAGTCACAGAAACAGATGATGGAGTCTGACAGTTCACTGTGACTGAGTATGGCTGTATGATCATCCGTGGATTCACTGTCAGTTCAGGCCGAGGAGCTAAAAATGTAAACATTTCTCAAGTTAAATGAACAAATGTTTAATTTCATTCTTTCAATCTAATAATAGAAACCTCTCTCAGATGTTTAGTTTAAATCTGATGGAAACATTTCTACTTATTCCCCCCCCACAACAACCCAAACTGATAGAAACCTGTTTCTTTTTTTTGTATTGATACTGTATTCAAAGATCCTTGTATTAGTGGACTTCAGTAGTATTTACTCACTTTGTATGGTGATTGCTGACATGTTGCTCACTGGAGATTTATATTTAAAAATGTAATAACAGGTCATTTCAACTGTAACAGGTAAACTTTTACGTGTCCATGACAGAAATTCAGCTCCTGTTAGAGTCCACAAACAAGGACCTGATTTGGCTGTTTTATCGCCTGTAATGATGAAATAACACCAAGACACAGAAACAGCCTGACAGTTCACTGTGACTGAGTCTGTCTCTGTGATCATCAGCGGGCTCACTGTCAGTTTAGGTGGACGAAGATCTGAAAAATTAAAGTATAATTTAGATTATTTAAATAGATTTATTTCTATATTATTTATTTTACAATAAATATTTATAATGGCAGCATATGCCGTGAGGTGAACTCCATAAGCATCAGTAAAACATATTATAAATTGTTCATGGTACTTTAGTCACTCACTGTTTATGATGATGGTGGATGGCTGGCTGTCAGGAGATGTATGTTTATGACTATAAACCTGTACAGTGTAAGAACATCTCACTTCAACCTCAGCAGGTACACTCTTATGTGTGATCTTCAGCAGCTCAGTCGCTGTCAGTGTCTGCACACAGGAGGAACCTTTGGACAGTTTCTGGCTTGCAATATAAAAATCACACTGAGGCACAGAAACAGATGATGGAGTCTGACAGCTCAGTATGACTGAGTCCATCTCTGTGATCAGAGGTGGATTCACGGTCAGTTCAGGTGGAACCCTGGCTGAAATTACATTTACACAGATGTTATTTTAAATAGTTAACATATGCACAAAAATATTCATGACGAGCAAAGAAAAATCAAACATCCCATACATTGATTAAAACATGAAAATAAGACTGACCTTGTGCTTTGATTTCATGAAAAAAATCTGAAGAAGAAAAGGAGATGAAACAAAATAGATTCAACAATAAAAAATGTAAACTAGTGTTAGAAACAAGAGAAACATGCTAACAGCCATTATAAGTGAGCCTATGTTAAGGAATAGCTGACGTGAACATTGAATGAACCTGATAAGAAGTTTAACTTACACATGAGAACGACTAGCAGCAGGAGATCAGCCATGATTAAAAGAACAATGTGAATGTGCAGAACAGACTACAACAGTCTGTCTGACTGCTCTGAGTCTCCCCTACATTAAATGTTAACTTTAGAACTTGCTTTCAGGAAAACCACAGTTTTCACAGTGTCACACAAACTGGCCACAGTAAGACACACTTCACATACTGTGAAACTGCAAAGATACACTTTTCAAAACCCTCACACATATAACTAGAATATATTTAGCCAACCACGGTATTAGTACAGAACACTTAAAGTGTTTTTTGGTCATTTGTGTGGCTTTGCTATTGTGTTTCTTAAAGGCTCGTATTCACTAGAATGACAGGAGGACTAATACATACATGCTTTATATCACGTACATCTTGTTACATCAGATACATAAATGTTTTTCAGTGTTTTGGTGGAGGGTTTTTATCATATTGGCCTGAATAGATTATTAATCACTTTTAAGATACTGATACATATATAATGAAACCTTCCACCTGATTTATAAACATGTCATTGTGTGCTGACTGTAGCTTTATATTTACTATACAAACATAAGAACAAACATTTAATAAAAGACTGTAAATAAGCTTTTTTATTGATGTTTCAATGTTTTTCTATGATAAATTGTTAGTTCTTTACAACTGATTTTTCACGCTCACTGTAACTGATTATCTGTCTGAGTGCTGTTGTCAGCACTGTCAGATCTTAATGAACAAACATTAATTTACATAGAATGGATGCTCTTTTATTATTATTAAATACTCTTTTTATAGGTGTTGTATGAACAATACTAAAGTGTGCGATGCCTCACTTTCTTCATTAAAGTCATGTTGTCTTTGTTTCATGTTTTGAAATACTTGCCTCGGCTCTCGTTTTTTAACTTTCACTTCGTGTCCTCCTGTCTTTGTGCCTGTGCAGTGTGATAGAAGTTTCGCTTCATGGCTTTACAGAGTCACATGTGCTCCAACAGGACAAGGATGTGGTTTATTACAGCTCAAACATTAATCAAGTGGACTAGAGTTTATATCCTGTGAGGAATTGACTTAGATGACATTTGTTATCAATATTTTTAGTTTGCATTTGCAGTTTAGTTTGGTTTATTCAACAAAAGTGCTTGGCGTTGAGAAAGTTTAGTAAAAGACCAGAGTATGAAAATTCACAATGCTAAACGTGTGCCTAGAAAATCTGGCTATTACCCTGTGTCTTCTATAAACTCTTCACGCTCCCCTCACCAATTAATCATTGTACCTCCTAACCCTCCAGTTTTGTGCACCCCCACCCCCCTTACTTTAGTGTTCCCGGTGAAAATTGACCAGTCTGTTTTAACAACTCTTAAATTAGCATAACAAACATTTTTCACAACCAAATTCAGTTCAGTGGGTCGTTCAATGAGTCCTTCAGTGGTTGCTCAGTGGGCCATTCAGGGGGTCATTCAGTCAATTGGGGGAGGTGTTGAGTGGATTCCCATTCAATTTCTATGGTGGTCATATTTGACCGGGAACACCACAGATGTAACAAGGTTGATTAAAAAACTCAAAATTCAATGAAACAATTTATATGTTCAAGTGCATAGTGTGGAGGATGCCATAAGGCCTTGAGGCAATCAGATTTAAAAAACAATATTTATGAGTGCTTTCTGTGAGTCAGTATAGTTTATTTGTTCACCAGGCATTACAAAGGGATCTATGAAAGTGACATACAGTGTGAAATATACATGTTTGAGGCACAATTAATATTAAAAATCCAGCAGAAGTCACATTACAATGACCTGTGAATGTCTATGTGTGGTAGGACTTGACCTAAGCGGCTAAAGGATGGAAGGAGTTTGTGAAAAAAAAACAATATTTACAAAAATAAATGAGAAACTTAACTCATAGTTAACTTAGTTCAAATAAACATAACTGAACTTAAATCAATGGAAGTTAAGGTCAAACTGCACACAGCTACACTGACCTGGTCCTTTTCCCTGAACACCTGCGTTCATCTGCTTAAATAGTCCATTCACCCCTGGACTATTCCAATAGGTAGGTGAGACAAACATTTCTACACTCAAACCTATACTGCTACTCCTTCCTAGCAAAAAAACCCAAAACTCTTCAGTGTATAGTCGATACGTATTACAACAAATCCATTTCTCTATAAACACACTCTAAAATCAACTTTATTAAATTACAAAGATTCTCCCCCTTCTTCACCTGGTCTCTTCCGCAGACTTCAGATTAACCAGAAAGCTATAAATACAGGAAGTGAAACTACATTTCCTTCTTTTGTTCCTGGAACACAGGTAGGTATGGTGAGTTCAAACAAAACAAATTAACAGTTGAAATAAATATCATGTTAACTTAACAAACGTGTCAGAATTGATTTAAACCAAGATGTTATGTTGTATAATCAGTGAAAGTGTAAAACATAAACAAACAAACCCGGGATAGTAGATGTTTGTTTATTGCAGACTACAAAACAAGAACAAGAATGTTAACTAAGAATACGGACAAATGGTGTTCTCACCCACTTTGTCACACTGTGACATTTTTTTCCTTGCAAAGACCTCAACACATGACAACATGACAAAGCTCTGACAAGCAGGGTGGCAAAAAAGAGCCAATATAAAGTAAAAAGCTAACGGTGTGTTCACACCGAACGCGATAGAGGCGGCCAGAGCGTCAGGTTTACATGTAAAGTCAATGGAAAGAGCGCGATGACACGCGATTGCGCGTCCGGTGAAAATTCGGAAGCATATTTGCGTCGCGAAAACGCCAAAACCCGTGTACCGCGTCTGGCGCGTTTGACTCGCGAAAAAAACCACGCACGTGAGTTTTTGTGTTGCATTTTGTGCATACGCGTGTTTCGCCTCTACCGCTCGAGTTGGAAAAATCTGAACTCCAGCGTCAAATCGCGCCACGACAACCAATCAGGAGCCTGGTGACGTGGCTGTAACCAGGTCAAAGGGGCAGATCCAGCCAAAGCCCTTCATTCTTCAATGGAGGGAAGGCTAATCAATGCTGTAGCAAACAACCCGGAGCTGTACGACACCAGCTGCTTTGTGTACCGAGACAGGAATATAAAGGACCAAGCTTGGAGGAAGAAATGTGAAGAGATCGGGCAACCTGATAAGTTCATTCATTTCTCTTTTTACATGTTTCACTGCCACCGCTATTTTCCCACTGATGTACAAATACCGTTCTGCTTTTATGCATGTTGTCATATAGGAATATATTTTGTTTATTAATAAACAGCACACAGTGGTCCCGCTCATCCGTCACTGCCTCGCTTTTTCGCTGATTTCTTTTTTTTTTTTTTTTTTGCACAGTACAGCATTGCATTCTGCAGCCTGATTGACAAATCTCCGTTTCGTGTCTCCTGCGCTTGTCAAATTTATCATGTTTTGTTTTGATAACCATCACATCCAATAGATAAAACAGCACAAAAACACCCATAACTATGACCCTCATTCGGAAATAGACACCTGCACCGCGAGGGAAAAAGGCGCACAAAAGTGGCAGGCAGATGAAGACAAAACACGGCATAATACTTTTACGTTTTGCAATCTACAAAGGTTTGCACTTTGAGAATCAACTTGTGAGAACTGTGACTAATGTTCATGTGTGTGGGGAAAAAAGTGTATAAAGTGCGTGGCGAGGGGCTAGTTATTCTGACAACCCCTGCTGCAATAAATGAGGGACCACTGTATATACTTTCTCTATGACTATTGTTTAAAACCTGTTAACATTTAATATTGTCTTGATAGAACCAACTGATTCTGCAGCAGAGCATCCCCTGTTGCTTCTCCTTGCTCCCCAGTCCCTCAGCTCCTGCTGCTGCACCCACAGGTATGCAATTGTAGCATCAGATGTACAGCACGCACTGATAGCTTTTTACTCGGTGGGATTCCCTTGAGATCACCTTTACTAAATATCTACAACTAATCTGATTATATCCTGTTGTTGTTTTTTTTCAATGTTGAAATTAAAATCTAGTAGCAGCCTTCTCATTTTTTTGTGTTTTGTGCTGTTTTACAGGCCCAGAGAGGAGGACAGCTCCGAGGCAGATGAGGGACTGGTCCCAGGACAGTCCGTCGGCAGTGAAGCTGGCCATCCTGGTGTCCCTGAAGAGGCCACGCCAGTCTCCAGTGGAGTATTTCCTCCTCAGCCTTGTTCCTGCTCTGGAGAGCAGCTGGGTCCTTTTTATTCCTGTCTCTCTGTAAATACTTATATTTTATATATTTATGTTTAATGTTTTTCTGTTTGAGAATTTTAATATTATTTCAAATAAATTTTTATGACTAATGTCTCAGTTCTACTACACAGCAAATGTTGGCACACCACTTGACACATGTAGAATTTATTTCATATTATACTAATGACAAAATATACTAATACAGTGGGATGCAAAAGTTTGGGCAACCTTGTTAATAGTCATTATTTTCCTGTATAAATCGTTGGTTGTTACAATAAAAAGTGTCAGTTAAATATATCATACAGGACACACACAGTGATATTTGAGAAGTGAAAAGAAGTTTACTGGATTTACAAAAAGTGTGCAATAATTGTTTAAACAAAATCAAGCTGGTGCATAAATTTGGGCACCACAAAAAAAGAAATGGAATAAATATTTAGTGTATATCAATGTGTGTGTCTCCTATATGATATATGGGGTGCCTTTGTCTGGACGTGCTTCCCATCCAGAGCTCCACAGCAGAGAGGGAAGTTCCAGCGCTCCTGGAATCCCTCTGTGATGGACCGCCAGTCTCCAGGTGAAGGCACAGCCATGAAGTCGTCCACTAGACAGTCCCAGATGGCCGTCGCTACCTGGGGGGTGATCTGGCACACCGTGGACACACCGACTCTGAAACTGAACGCGATGGTCCTGAAGGAGTCCCCGGTGGCAAGGGACCTGGACAAAATTGTTCAAAATTAGTATTATGTGTACTGCAGTTACAAAATACATTATTCAAATTCCAAAATACTTTTGTGATGTCAGATTTAAATTACAAAACATAAATCTTACATAAAACATTATGTAATTATAAGGATAATTACATAATATATATTAGATATAATATAAAACAGTCAGTTGTGTTTTGTTTTAACTTTAACATATCATAATTTGATTAGTAGCAACTTTTACCCCTACAGTGTGTCAATCACTCATAATTCCTAGACATGTCAATAAGGTAGGAATGAAGTAAGACATTAATAGAAATAAAGAGTTGTATGTTGACATGTAGCCCTTTCCTTGCTTAAATCATTGTTAATATTTTTGAAAAATTAACCTGTGATAAGACATAGCTTATCAAGATAGAATATGCTAGATAGAACCATATAACTAAAGATGAACCAAACTGTTCACAATTTTATCTAGCTCTCAGTTTTAAGAAAGGCTGGTGACCCCTGTTATAGAGTCTGACAGCTGCGGGGATTATATACAAATATTCAACTATACCAGAATTAAACCAGGTGTAAATAATAAAAAAAAAAAGGAGTGAGTATCACAACAAAGATTAACCCACAGTGGTCCTCATACCACAGTTTGATATCAGCAAACACTGAGAGCATTCACTGATAGACACCACAGCCATGCTATCATTGCAAACACTGATAACAGCATCAATCGAATTAAATCGGGACTTGATGAGAACTGTCGAGTATCACTAGAAATATTATAAACAGTCGTCTCCATACCACAGTTTGCTATCAGTAAACACCGACGGCATTCACTGTTAGCATACCACATCCATGTTAGCAGTGTATAAACGGATGGTTTAGCATATATTAGCACAGGTATCAATAAAGGACTACCATATTAAACACTTTTACTAACCTCAGGCAGATGGACAGGCGCTCTGCAGGTGGGATTGAGCGCCTGTAGTTGGTGTCTAGGCGGGCGATTCTGGGACCGACGCGGGACAGCAGGTCCTCAAACTGGGCAAGTGAAAGACAGTGATATCGCTGTCATCGCCGTCATCCAGGCGCAGCTCCTGGAGCAAGTGGTGAAACTCATCAAACTGCTCACGCCTCTGGAGGACCGGACCCAGGTACGGCGAGGACGTCCTTAACGCCGCTGCTCTGCCCTCCACAGTAAATAGAGAAGGGAGACTCTCTCTTCAAGCGCTAGCTCGACACCTGCCATCTAGCAAAGATACCATCTGGCACAACTTCCTCCCACATCCCTCCCACATTTCCGGTTCACGCGCGTCAAAATACGCAATTTTGAGGCGCGATGGATTTCTGTTGGACATGCGTAGAGGTGCGAATGTGCACGCGTCAAATAAGGGGCGTTTGGGGCGTTTTTATGGCAAGCCATTAGTGCCAAAATTCGCCACTTTTCTAACCCGTTTGGTTAAGAAATGGCGTAAAAAACGCCGTTTAATTATTCAAAACACCAAAAAAAAAACGGCGTTCTATTTCGACAAACGTCATTTTTTCCAACTCTCACATGGCGCCCTGAACGCACCATCCGAGTGACGTAAAAAGCGGCGTTCAAAGACAGACGGGAACGCCGTTTTTTCCGCCACTCGGCAGAAAACGCCGTTCAAAGATGCATAAATTGAAATTATGCAGGGCACTCCCCATGGTTCCCTCATCCAATTACTTTCAACTCATTTCACCCAATCAAAGAAGAGGAAGTGCAGACCACACTAATGCATCACTGATTCACCTTGCTGCTAAGTGATTGCCTATTCAGTACCAGTGCTTGTCACAGTATTGACTTGTATTATAACCCGACTATGCATTTTGATGTGTTTAAAGCATGATCAAGCAAACAAACGACAGAATGCTTTTTCTGAAACCTTAACTGTGGTACCTGTTATGGTAGCTAACAGGTAATGAGCAGAGCTAGCTCTGCTCATTTCTGAGCTTCTTTCTTATTTTCCTCTTTACTTCTCTTAACCTTTAACTTATGTCTTAGCAATCAGATTCTGCCATCATGCATTACCGCTCCCTGCTAGTTATGTTGACTTTTCTCTTCTTTTGTCTTCTCTTTTTTCACCCGTATTTAGACACTCGGCGCATGGCTCCTTTGTTTACGTTAGGGATCAGCTGTTAGCGCTGCGCCCTGCAGCTGCGCTACCGGCAGACAGACCCTACGTCCCCAGTGAGGGAAGAGACGGGGGTGATATCTCCCGAGAAGGACAACTTACACACCATCTCTCCTTCCTGTAATCACTGTAAACGTGAGATCGCTCCCTGATATGATTGAGGAGCTAATGACGCTAACCCGGTCACAGTGGCAGTACCCCGACACTGCCCGGTACTCCCTCTGTGAGTAGGCTGCCCGGCTTCCAGCTGCTGCGGCCGGACAAGACGAGAGACAGCGGTGAGAGGAAAGGAGGGGGACTGGCAGTGTTAACCTAGTGCGCCTTGTCCCTGTGTGCAGCACTTAGTGTGCACGGAGCCACCAATCACCCACGCAGTGCAGAGATGGTTCGCGGAGGGCATAATCAAGCAAATAAATGACAGAATGCTTTTTATTTCATGTCTACGTGCAATTTATGTATAGTTGACCGGGAAATTAAAGCAGCGATCACTTGGACTATTCCGTAGCACCCCTCTCACAGTGGTACATCCCTCCAGGTAACCATTCACAAGTCTTGTACAGTAGAGCGGGACATTACGTTTACTCTCAGCGGAATTCACCCGAGAAGGCATATAAGTTCCTGCACTGCACTAGCCTTCACCACGATTAGTATAAGGTAAGAATGAATAAATTCTCTTCTATTCTTATTTCCAGTGCCGTAAAAAACTCATTAATTTACAGTTTCGGACAAAATGTAGGAGCCCGAAATTGTGTCTACTTTTATCTTACAGTCCAGCAACAAAGAACACATTTTCGTTTCATACTTTTCTTATATACCGTTACAAAGCTAGCCTTAGCCTTGCCACCATTGATTATGTGGCTCTAATATTAGAGCCACGTAATTGCGCATTGATTTTCCGGTACGGTTGTGCGTAAGTGCTGCATATAATACAGTATGTTCAATGAGAGAAACTTAGTCATTTAACTCTACAGCCGAGTAATTATCCCAAGAGCCTTTTTCTAGTAAGCAGGATTAACAGACTGTCAAACCATGAAGTCATAGTGCAACACCAAGTTGCAATTTCAGTAAACTCATCTGAATTAGATCGTGACAGATGTTCCGAACTTTCAGCTTTTGATGTTCATCCTTATAAGCACGCATGTGCCTTTTTGTATCTACAATACCAGGATTTAGTAATACAGTGGGGTATACAAAGAGCCACATGAGACTGTTAAGCAGTCAGTAAACCCGACAGTGCAGACTGAAAGATAACATCCATGAACTGAAAACTGACCTTAAACATGAGTGCGGGAAATCCGCAGTGAAGAGAGATAATAATATTGATTAGGGAGAGAGGACGCAGCTGGGAGAAACAAGACACAGGTGAATTGAATCAAACAAGTATGACCAGCGGAAGCAAAAGCAAGTGCACAAAAGACTAGAGGTCAACAATATAAAGCAGCAACCAACTAAAGATAGGACACAGAAATGCAGACTTTGCACTAGGAACACAGAATGGCAGGAGAACAGCCTCAAAGAGTAAAGAAATGAATAAAGAACAGTATACGCAGAAAATAAAGAATAAAGTTAAAAGACAGCGTGGTCTTCAAGAACCTAGAGTATGATACAGAAATGTCGTTTTATTCAAGTGAACAAAACAATGTAGACCATGTTCATTTTTTTAATAAGTTGGAAAAAAATAAAAACTAATGACAGCATTTAAAATAAACAAAGATGAATAACATAGATGGGAACATTTGACAATGGAATTGTAACATTATCAAAACTGATTTTTCAGATATGCAGAGTAGAAGATGTGGAGATTCAAATTTTTAACTTGGGTGTGTATTTGAAATATGAAAATATTGGTTGACATCGTTGACATACTGTTATTAAAGATAGGAATATGTATGAAGAGTAGATTCAAAAGCTCTATTAACAGAACTATAACCTGTTAGAATCTGACATTTATTTCAGATGTATTCTGTAACTGTTCAGAGTCTCAATACTTACAGTGATGACAGATTGTTTCCAAAAGTGCTCAGTCACAATTTTCAGAAGACTAACATGGAATTTTTGATTTATTTAAATATAGAAACCTGTTGAAAGTAATAATTTAAATTTTTGTCTTTGTAGGATCACAGTAATATATAGATTTCTAATATAGTCCAAGTTTGTCTATGAAAAAAAACCAGCAAGCACGGTATGTCCTACAACTATCGTATCACTGTAAATGACTAAGAGTATAATCAAACTCTCTTCCTTAAACAACAAGAAACATGAAGTGTACTCAGGAGCAGATTCGAGCACAGGCTCAGAGTGAAGTTAACAGAAAACATTCTTTACATCATCATCATCATTTATTTATATATCACTTTACAAACACACCTGGTAGACCAAAGTGCTGTACAATAGAAATATAAATATAGTAATAAAATAGAAAAAAACAGACAAGTATGTGTATGTGATGCAAAAGGTAAAATTAAAAACAAGGCTAGAATGCGTGAATGTTAACTTTGAGTTCTACAACTAGGAGCAAAATGCTATGAACATGGACTATGGTAGTTCATACTAGAGGGAACAGTAACATGATCTGTGGCTGGAGCTCGGCAAGTGAAACAGTGGTGTGAGAGTTGATGGTGGAGCGGCACTGTGGGACCCATTTTTGTGTTGTTACCTTATGTGTGCCGCTACGGGTCACCTTTTGTGTTTTTACGTATGGTGTATTTATGGAAATGTATTTAAGATAAACGTAACTCAAGCCAGGTGTTTTTGGTCAGAACAAGCAGTTTGTAAACTCTGCGCTGTTATGATAAATGACATTGGATAAAGAGAAGCAACTAAAACTGATGAATACAAAAACAATCTTAGCCGTACAAGACAAGTATAGCTTGAGTTGGGCTGTCACAAGTTTAATTCATAACAGTTACATTGCCTCACCCCTGCCATCAAACCCTTCAGTGGCTTCAAGTGTAGGCATAGCCTCTACAGGTACTGCAACAGAGGGAGAGCAGAGTCAGGAGGGTCTTCAGAAAAGATCCAAATAGGCAGTCTGAACAGTCTTACTTGTTTGCAAGTGGAGTAATGCACGAATGGATAAAAAAGAGTGAGAGGTTGTCAGCTGTTGAGGAGCAAATGGAGATCCGTGTCCAGGGGAGTGAGGCTATTGCGAGTGTGAAAGGTTATCCAGGAAGTAACTAAGAAGACATGAACAGAGAGGTAAGTACTAGAGCTTTGAGCAACGTGAGGCCAATAACTAACATAGGTTAACAGATAATATGGCAAAGACTGGTTGTGAACGGTGGTCTTAAATACAGCTGGCTTGATTTGTCTCAGGTGGTGATCCTTGGTGGAGTGATGAAGTAGAGCAGCCAGCACCCCAAGTAGAGCAGGCACTGTGGAAAAATAGTTGTGACTCAACCAGATCATTACAAAGTATGGCCTGGAGGATTTTGATCTCAAGGTGCAAGAACATTCTTAATGACTGTACACGGCGGCTGCTGATGGACGATGTTGGGCCAGATGTGCTACAGTTAGCGTTAAGGAGGTATGATCAAAGCAAGATCGAAAACATTTAACATTTAAAATGTTTAAGGGGAATGTGGCCTGAAAATATAACATGAATTAAGAAGTAATTTTTTGATATCTTTGAGGTTGGAGACAATGCAGAGAAGCCTTCGGTGGGCAAGAGGAAGACTGATCAATGTAACTGCGGCAGATCAACTTCTGCGTGACTTGGCTGAATTGATTCAGGAGGTCGAACTGTCTACTCAGCATGGCCAACAAGGTAAGCACATATTGTGTTGATTCCTTGACTCATCAAAAGTGTGAAATAAATTATGACTCTGTCTTAACCTATTTTCCAAATACACCAAATGCTTATATATTTTCAGGCTGTTTTGGATACCAGGCACCAGTGGTTTTCAACAGAGGTAGAGGTAGATCCCTTTACCTTATCACTTGGGAACAGCTTTCATTCCTGAAGTCATGTGGATTCACTGCACCTCAGATGGCTGATATTTTGAATGTTTCACTTCGTACAATTTGAAGATGTCTGCGGGGAGTGACTTCTGAAACCACTGTGACTTTCAGTTCTTTGTGACTTTCAGTTCTTTGTGACACACACTCACTGTTTATTCAAATTAAATGGTATTGTGAATTTGTAAAAATAAGTTTTTTTGAATGTGCACCACTAGTCAAGTAATGAAGTGTGTTGTTATGGTAGTGATTAAAATAATCATGTTTTTTTTGTCTGATTTCAGACAGTATCATTTCACCCGTGCATCAATGTATGCAGAACTGACTGACAGTGCCTTGAATGAATATGTGCAGGACATTGGTGCTGGCAATGAACAAATTGGTCCTGAGGCTGTCAGAGCCTCCCTGCGAGTACGTGGACTACGTGTACAGCGAAGGAGGGTTCGAGCAAGCATGTTACGGATGAATCCTGGAGCAGCTGCCCTTAGAGCAGTTTTGCGGAGACCAGAACGAAGAACATATCAAGTTGCAGGTCCAAACTCATTGTGGCACATTGATGGAAATCACAAGCTGATACGGTAACCAACCACACTGATTTGTTGAACACCTATTTTGACCAAAGTGAAATTCAGCATTACATCAAATATAATTGTTGAACAATAAGACACGTCCAATAGAGCCAGGCCCTGGGATGGGCAGTCCTCTAACACAACTGGTTATGTTTAAAGGGGAAGATGAGAGAACACAGACAGTGCAAGCAACATACAGAGAAAAATTCAAAGTTGACATGCAATAGTGCCATTTAAATCAAGAGTGTGTTTTCCATTGTTTCAATAACAAAGCAGAAATAATATTTTTCTTCTTATGGACCACGGTTTTAGGTGGAGGATAGTCATTCATGGGGCTATTGATGGATACAGTCGTCTTGTGGTCTTCCTTCATGCCTCAAACAACAACCGTAGCAGTACCGTTTTATCGAGTTTCATCAGAGCCGTGGTATCCTATGGTGTACCCTCGAGGGTCCGGACAGACAGAGGAGGGGAAAACAATGCTGTCTGCCTGATGATGAACATTTTCAGAGGCTTTGATCGTGGAAGTGCCCTAAGAGGAAGGAGTACCTATTATCAGAGAATTGAGAGGCTCTGGGGTGATCTGTGGCGAGGAACGACCAATGTCTACTGTGATTTATTTCACCACCTGGAGGAGGAAGGCATCATTGACATTGACAATGAAATACACTTTTGGGCTCTCCATTACATCTATCTCCCAAGGATCAACAGAGATTTGAAAGACTTCACTCAACAGTGGAACAATCATGGCTTGCTTGCTTGCTTGAAAGACACTTGAGCCCATTACAGATTTTTGTCCGAGGCAGC
The DNA here is from genome assembly GCF_001858045.2 of Oreochromis niloticus. Classification (NCBI taxonomy): domain Eukaryota; kingdom Metazoa; phylum Chordata; class Actinopteri; order Cichliformes; family Cichlidae; genus Oreochromis; species Oreochromis niloticus. The sequence continues at coordinate 20,878,990 of NC_031970.2, forward strand.
CTCCAGCAACAGGGCCTAACCTCAACTGCCATGCAGGACATCTTTCAGACCAGAGCAGCTGCTGCTGATGGGACTATTGGTGGGACAGCTAATGGTAGTGTGACAGCCACTGAGAGTGACATCACTGCTGCTCAGGTCTTAGGTACTGATTCTGGTGGTGGTGGTGCTCATGGTACAGGTGAGCTGGGACTGCTGGTCGACTGGCCTGAGAGGATTACTGTGCCAGACATTGAATTTACTCTGGACGGACTGATGATGGAGCAAGTGGTAGAACTATTTAATCCACTAACTGGCACCAGAGGGAGTCATGGTATTGAACTCAACACTGGCTTAATATACTTTCTGGACTCCACATATCACTGAGACAGTTCAATTATTGACTGAAACATAATAGCAGCAAGTGGAAAGACTTCAAAATATCTAGGTGACTGGATACATATAATGTGAAAAGTTATAATACGTGTTTACTATGTACCATTAAGTAGTGGAGATACAAGAACGAGCTGTGTGACACTGACAATAAAAAATGTTGAGTGATTTTTAAAGTGTATAAGATGGAAGTTGTGAAGTGGAAAGTTTACAACTGAAGCTGAATCTCGATAAAGTCAACTTGATTAATCTAAAAGTTACAGCTGCTGATATTGATAAATACAACTATAAAGCAGTGACAGTAAATAATTAAAATAAAAAACTGTATAGTAGGTCTTGAAGTAGCTCAGTATATTGTAGTAGATATAAAGTGGTTTAGCGTGTGTTTGATGTTGTGACAGTTCACAGCGAGCAGATTATGTTTTGCTTTGTACAGATTATGCTTTGTACAAACATAGTTCTGAAAATACTGGACTCCAGTGTAAAATGTGAATTAAAAAAAGAGCAAGCAGTGATTTGCAAATGTCAAAGGCAAAGTTTATTCACAGTAGAACATAGAAAACATGTCAAATGTTTACACCGAGACTATGTCGTTAAAAATAAGTCCATTTTAATTTGATGGCAGCAATATGTTTCAAAACAGTTGGGATGGGGCAAGAGAAGGCTGGAAAAAGTGGTACTAAAAAGAAACAGCTGCAGGGATATTTTAAAAGTAACAGGTCAGTTACATGATTAGATATTAAAAGAGCATCTTCGAGAAGCAGAGTTGCTCTGGAGGAAATATGGGCAGAGGTTGATCAATCTGCAAAAAAACTCCATTAACAAATTGTGCAACAGTTTCAGAATAATGTTCCCAAGTGTAAAGTTGTATAGACTTAAAATATTCCATCCTCTAGAGGCATAAAAATATATTTTATCAAAAGATTCAGTGACTGGAGAAATCTCTTTGCAGAAATAATGAGGCTAAAAGCCATGATGTCAGTGATCTTCAAACGCTCACAGGAAAGTTATCATCATGGAGCCTTAAACAGACATGATTCTGTCATGGAAATCAGTGCATTTCCTGTATCCTTTGGGGCAATAGACCTGAGTCACACTTTTAGAGAAGTACCTGGTGAGGTGGATTGAGAGGAATATCATTGATGCATGGCAGTTTGTTCACTCACTTCCTCTCCACCACAGCTTCTGAAAAGCGGCCAATCACAGAGCTTGCTCTCCTGATCCAAGAAGAACACATCAAAGTGCACTGCACTCACCTGAACTGACAGAACACCTGTCATTAACATTTTGGTGCACACAAACTTGCTCAGAAAAAACAGCCTGCCCATCCACTGCTTGTGTACAGCCTCTGTTTTGATCTTCCAGTTCAGCAAATGTATATATGTGGGTGTCCAGGTATTTGTACTCCTCCACCACATCATATCAGCGGGTTCAGTATCTTATACTTTTGTCAAGATAATGCACACTGCAGCCGACAGTTATGAGAAAGAAGCCATAACCAAGTTACATGGATTCTTTTTTTAATTACTTCATGTCATACAGGTAAACTAGTTATGTTATGTGCAACGCTGTCATGTGCCACTCTTTGGATTTATGTTTCAAATTCATGTAAGTAATGTCATCCAGAGTACTCTGATGACATTGACAAGGACATCTCCAGTTTACATGGGAAACAATTATTTCATGTTCTTGAGATTATTTATTTACACTTTTTCAGAAAACGTACATACAGGTCCGATTCAAAACTGCATATCTACTTTTTTAATGCATGTTGAAAGGGCAAAAATATTCCTGAGATACTGTTAACATTATTAAATTTGAAGGCTATTATACAGTGGTATTACTTTAAACTGAGTAAAATGGTATTTTGATAAAAGTTAAGGTCTCCGTTTTTTTCAGAAAAAGCATTGTGTCATTTATTTGCTTTTATTATTTATTTATATGCCCTCCGCAGACCATCTCTGCACTGCGTGGGTGATTGGTGGCGCCGTGCACACTAAGTGCTGCACACAGGGACAAGACGCACTAGGCTACGATCAGATCTTCCCTGGGCAGGGGGAGGTGATGAACTGTATGCCACTTTTTCATTGGCATACATTAAGTACAATGTTTTATTGCCTACGGTGGGGCAGGTCACATACTGAGTGAAGGTGGGCAGTGTGGAGTCCATCGAGACATGATTAAAGTCCCCTGATATTAGAAGAAGAGCTCTTGGAGATTGCGTTTGCAGTCTGCGGACCACAGAGAGTCACAGGCTGCCTCCACGGATGCTAACGGCTAATAGCTCAATGTCTCTGTTGCAGAGTTGTTCTTTCACAGCAATGTGCCCAGGGGTCCCACAACTGTCTTTAACAAATACTGCCAGTCCCCCTCCTTTCCTCTCACCGCTGTCTCTCGTCTTGTCCGGCCGCAGCAGCTGGAAGCCGGGCAGCCTACTCACAGAGGGAGTACCGGGCAGTGTCGGGGTACTGCCACTGTGACCGGGTTAGCGTCATTAGCTCCTCAATCATATCAGGGAGCGATCTCACGTTTACAGTGATTACAGGAAGGAGAGATGGTGTGTAAGGTGTCCTTCTCGGGAGACATCACCCCCGTCTCTTCCCTCACTGGGGACGTAGGGTCTGTCTGCCGGTAGCGCAGCTGCAGGGCGCAGCGCTAACAGCTGATCCCTAACGTAAACAAAGGAGCCATGCGCCGAGTGTCTAAATACGGGTGAAAAAAGAGAAGACAAAAGAAGAGAAAAGTCAACATAACTAGCACGGAGCGGTAATGCATGACAGCAGAATCTGATTGCTAAGACATAAGTTAAAGGTTAAGAGAAGTAAAGAGGAAAATAAGAAAGAAGCTCAGAAATGAGCAGATCTAGCTCTGCTCATTACCTGTTAGCTGCCATAACAGGTACCACAGTTAAGGTTTCAGAAAAAGCATTCTGTCGTTTCTTTGCTTGATCATGCTTTAAACACATCAAAATGCATAGTGGGATTATAATACAAGTCAATACTGTGACAAGCACTGGTACTGAATAGGCAATTACTTAGCAGCAAGGTGAATCGGTGATGCATTAGTGTGGTCTGCACTTCCTCTTCTTTGATTGGGTGAAATGAGTTGAAAGTAATTGGATGAGGGAACCATGGGGGATGCCCTGCATAATTTCAATAAAACGCCGTTTTAAACGCCGTTACAGCTGGCACAGAACGCCGTAAAAAACGCCGTTTTTATGCATCTTTGAAGGGCGTTTTCTGCCAAGTGACCGAAAAAACGGCGTTTCCATCTGTCTTTGAACGCCGCTTTTTACGTCACTCGGATGGTGCGTTCAGGGCGCTATGTGAGAGTTGGAAAAAACGGCGTTTGTCGAAACAGAACGCTGTTTTTTTGGCGTTTTGAATAATTAAACAGCGTTTTTTACGCCATTTCTTAACCAAACGGGTTAGAAAAGTGGCGAATTTTGGCACTAATGGCTTGCCAAACATTTTCGCTCGGCTCTATCGCGTTCGGTGTGAACACACCGCTAAGAGCACAACAGCTCCTAACTGCTGTTCAAACCTCGTCATTGTTATGTTAAACCAATCAGAAGAAACTTTGTCTTAAAGGAAACCAAAACATTCTGTGGCTGAACTGAGAGATTTAACCGAGACCTCTTATAAATAACTTCCAAGAATGAAAAGAATTGAGCTGAATATGAGCATATGTAAAAGTTACCCTTTAAGCTAAACGAACTTCATTAACAGTTTGCTCACATCTATGTTTTATTCAGTTTATGCTTACACATAGCCCGGAAAAGGACCCAAATGCAAGAGAACTTTTTAAGCAAAAACAGAGAAAAACGAAACAGGAACCCCAAAAATTGAACAACAGGCACAATAGATGGACAAGCAGACCAAAGCAAGGCATATCAGTATTTGTATGTTTTCTGACTGAAAAAATACACCTTTTTTAATAAAAAGCCAGAAAACAAACAGATTGCAGGGGGGAGGGACACAAGAGGATCAGTCGCAGAAGTTCAGCTTTACTAAAATGAACAGTGTGAATATACAAAGCCAACTAAACCTGTTTTGAGTTTCATCCACATAAAATGTCATTTTCAGAACTTGGATTCTCAGAAAGACAGAATAAAACATTAAGTGGCCACAGTAAGACACACGTCAAATGATAGACCTGCTGTGTCACACTTTTTGAAACCCTCAATGTCACTGTGTGACATTTAACGCATTGCAAACACCATGAGTAGAATGACTAAACAAATTTTGGCCTTTAATCAGTTCAGCATTTTTTAAAGTGTGAAACACTTCATACAAGTTACATTTGAATTTAACTAAAATAAAAAGTTAGAAGGAAATTATTTTAAAAATTAGCTCACTGTTTTGGTTTGTAACATCACAAATGATTCACATAATTTGGATCTACAGTATGTATTATGCAATATGTATTATAAAATAGAGTATTGAAAGTAGACTGGTACACACTGGCTCATCTCTTACCAGATGTCTTTCCTTTAACTTACACTTCAAACTATACCGTTACATAGTATGCGTAACAACAGCGACTCAGTAGTGATGACAATACAACTTAGCCTTGGGAAGCTATAACATAACAGATGAAATAACTTGTTTCTAAACAAATCTCTGTGATAGAAATGCACTAACTAAACTTGTAAACCTGTTGTATCATTAATACTCACAAGCAATAACTCTCCAAGGCAGAAATGTTTTAAAAGGCATCTAAGCCAACGCACAGCATATCTGCAGGCTAACAAGCAGCCAGCTTCCTGTTTCCTCCACCAACAGGAGCATAAAAAACCCCACTAAATAAATGCTCGTGAGTAATCCCACTATGACCAGCAGAGGGTGCTGAAGAGAAAGAACCTCTGCATGTAATAACAGCGAGTCTTGCCGCATTAGATCTATTTAAAAAAAAGTTCTCATGGGCTGGAGTTTGTCATGTGAGATGCTTGCTGCTGTTAGCAGATTGATTGTGTATGTGTGACCTCTGTGTAGTGTCTTCTCTGGTCTGCCTGCATTCACAACAAAAAGGCAATGGTTAGAATGCTCTCTTTTAATGTCGTGGGCAATCAGCACAAGATCTCGCAGGAATCCTCCATTACTCTGAGGATTACATTTCCACTTGCAGTGTGATCGTATAGTGGTAAATTTATACAACCAAAATAGAAAAACCTCAACACCATTAACATTGCATGTTAAATTTCCCAAATGAAAGGAATATAGAAATATATTTCAAAGCAGTACATGAAACAATGTGAATTCTGTAAACAGTGTGGCACAGTCACATACCTGCATTCACAACAAAAAGGCAATGGTTAGAATGCTCTCTTTTAATGTCGTGGGCAATCAGCACAAGATTTAAATGGGAAAGCAACAACAGAGTTAGCTAACTATGCTCCCCTTTTGTTTCCTCTCTTCGCAATAAAGAAATCTCACCTAAACATGCACTCAATTCAACATAAAGACTGGAGAAATGACCCGCAGCAAATGGTGTATAAACAACAAAAATAATCGGGTCAGACTGTATTACTTTAACAACCTGTGATATGATTTTTCTTCCCCATGACATTTGCGCATTCCTTACCTCGCAGGAATCCTCCATTATTCTGAGGATTACCCAGAATCCCTTGCCATTTGTGAATGTTGCAGGGTGAATTTTACAACACAAGGTGGCGCCAATGTCCCTATTTAACTATGTTACATATGCACACTGTAGCTAAACCTCTGGGTTGTGATTTGGGTGGAGTGCTATAGGTAGATTACTAATGTAAGAGAAAACACACATTATTACTGAAAAGCTTTAACAATAACAAGGGGAACTCCTGCAATGTGCAGTTTAATAAAACAGGTAAGTGGACCAGATGCAGTTCTTACAACATTTTCAGATTAATGTCTGAGAAATCACTTAATTGACAAATTTTAACCAGCTGTTTCACTGATATATCACTTTCATTTTCATCCTGTTGTACATGTTGGCATTTAACCAAGTGCTCGAGGCTTTTAATTCAACTCAGATTAAAAAAAAAATGCTTTTAACTTTTTAAAATGAGGATGTAGAGTTGTGTTTCTTAGCTGAGTATGCTCTAATCTGTCCAGTTTGTCTTGTTAAAGCTTTATTTTATTTTATTTTATCTTATTTTATTTTTAGGGGTCTGCTTGTCTTTCTGTAGATGCAAACACACAGCATAGTTTAAAGCACTTATCAGGAGTGTAACTAAGCATTTTTACTAAAGTGACAAGTAAGCATTTCATGCTGATCAGTCTGAGATGTCATGTCAGATCTCATATGACATTTGTCAAAGCTCGGTTTAAGTTTCTTCATACATTTTGTACCCACAGATCTTAGCATGGAATAGACCCTACTTTTGCATGAATGGTCATCTTTTTGTGGATATTATACAATGATTTAATACACTTACCTCCATGTTAAAAGTTCCAACTTTTATTTGTGCTTTTGTCAAGTATGTTATTAGTATAAGTATACAAACAGACTGACAGGTAGCAAAGCTAAAAAGAGATCGTATAACTTGTGAAACTCAAAAAGGTTTGACTTGAGCACAGTAGCTCCTCCTAACTGTTGTTCAAACCTTGTTATTGTGATGTTCAGAAGAAAGTTTGTCTTACTTGTGCTAAAATAGGCTGTGGCTGAACTGAGGAGTTTAACCAAGGCCTGTTTTAAATAACTTCCAACAATGAAAAGATGGAGATAAAAGAGAGCTAAAAATTCATCTTTAAATTACATTTCATTAAGTCAAAGCTGGCACATTCTCATTTATTCTTTATTCTATTTGTGTGGTTTTTTTCCTATGTTTCTTATAGGACAGCTGGAAACACGACCCAAATACAGGAGATCTCTGTTTCCTATCTAAAGCTAGAGAAAGAGTGGAAACAGACAAACTGACATCAGATAAAGGCAGGGGCAAGACTACTTGTACACATGGAGCAGATAGCCTGAACAGCCTGAAGTGAGAAAAATAAAACTGAGGTGAATCGAATGAGGACTGAGTGAGATGTACAAAAGCAGGAAGTAAAAGAAGGAAGCTTTCACAATAAAATAGGAAGGAAACCAATGATAAACAAGTAAGACCAAACATGAATAAGAGGAAGACAGGGAAATAAAAGGAAGAAGGAAACAGAAATACCAGAAACAACAATGACCATGACGAATTTTTTTTTTTTTTTTTGGTTTTAATTCAAGAAAAAGGTTTGGATCTGTTTAACATTACTTTGATTTTTGGTGTTTTCATTACTTGGTATGGTATAAAGAAAGTAAACAATTTCTGCAGAGGAAACAATATTTTCACTTATGTTGTAAATGAGTTACACTGAATACAACTACTTTGTTACACCAATCTCATTGTAGAAACTGGCTTTGTACAGAAATACAGCTTTTTCACTCAAAGAAACCATTATATTAATAAAGCTACTGTAAGATCACAATAACAATGAGCACGATTCTCTGTGTGGAAACAGTATTGATCGTGCTCTTGTGTGATGCTACAGTTGTTACTGTATGAAGGTCAGAGAAAAAAAAAAGATCGTTTTTTTTAATAATAAAAAGTGTCCATTGACATTTAAACAGGCATTAAACTGAGACACTGGAGGTGCAGCTGTCACTCTGTAAAGAATAAACAAGAAGGTGCAAATGAAGTGCCAGTTATTCTATAGTTACTATAATTGTTAAAAAAAAAAAATGCAATAAAACCCTTTAAATATTTATTATTTGACATGCTCAATAACATTTTTTTCACAGTTCACTGAATACACATATTTTAATGATTTGTATCTATAATGAGATTTTATGTCTGTTTAGATTCAAGCTGTCCGATTTGGTTCAGTGAAATTTGAAAATCAGAGTATTTAACAACAGGAATAAAGGAAAATGCAACTCACCAGTGTTGCAGTCATAGGTGACAGTACTGTACGTGTCACTATTACCAGCCTGTTAAATCATTTAATAAGAATTTACTTCAGGTATTACAGCAGCTTTATTCAACACAGATAATCACTGCAGGAAGGAATATCTCTGAGTAGATGAAGTTTTGAAAATAAAAGTCTTCAATTGTTGAGACTCACCAAAGATTTCCAATCATCTAAAACAGAAACCGCAACAAAATGTGTTTAATGACTAAATATAAACTATTGACATAGCATCTGAATTATTATTGCAGTAAAATCAAAAGAGCAACATACATTTTGATTTACCATTGACTTTGCTTTTTTTTCTGAATGGAAAAAGAGAAAACAGAATGAACCTTAATGTGAGCAATGATGGAAATTAAGGTGTAGACTGATACACAAGACGTGCTAATATGTGAGAATAACATTTCTTACCTCCCAAAACGGCATTTCTCTGCAGAATGTTAAAAAATAATAACAAGTAATTATTTATTAATACTTTAGAAGTCCAAGACAAATGAGGAACGCTGGATAGGCAGTCATTTGTTCATGTTTTACTACCATAAAATAATAAAACCTGAATATGAAATCAAATTGAAATGAAATGTGAAAATGTATGAACTGGACTTTTTAAATTCTTACCAGTCCTGCATTGATTAAGCAGAAAAGGCAACACAAGCAGAAAGGCATCCACTATCAGCACTGCTCCGATCATCCACATCCTTTTTTCTGCTTTAAGAGAGGTCATGTCACAGGTTCAAATTATCAACAGGGCAAAGACACTGTGAAAGTTGTTGTGAGGATGTTGTGACACAAAATGCTGGGTCATAAACACAGATCTGCATTTATTCACCAGAATCTCTGAAATTCACAAAGGTGTGACTACAAAATCATCCTTTTGTACATGTGACTTTTAACTGTGTCACTTAAAAAAGGAACATTAAGTATTCTCTAAATTTGTTTCGTATCAGCTCTTAATACAGGTATATTTTTGAGATTTTGTTAAATTATTTAAATCAGTTTGTTTATAACACCTAAATACACAAATGTATAACAAGAGAATTATTTGTTCCACTCTTTTTTTTTGTAGTATCAGTTTACCTTGCTTACTTTGTAAGCTAATACTGTAAAAGCAACTACATGAGTGGTAAGGTAAGTGTATTCAGGTAAATGCTTGTTTTCAATTAACAATTGTAAAACTCTCACCTGTAGTAGCATCTTTGGTGAAATTCAGATCAGTACTTTCAGATCCTTTCAGAAGCGATGTACAGATAATCAGACTTGATGGATCTAAAAAAATAAATAAAAACTTCAAACAACCTGGATGCAATACCTGGATAGAAATTGTGAAGGAACAATATACATGTTCCTTCACAATTTCTATCCCTTGGATTTTTTTTTTTTTTTTTTGTGAGTAAGAGGCTCTGATTCACTAAAATGGCAGAACTCAGAACCCGATATATGATCCTGAAAGAATAAACAACAAGAAAAACAGTATGATCACTTACTTTGTATACTAATGAAGGATATGTTGCTGTGAGGAGACTGATATTGTCCTCCTTTATGCTGTGACATGTAAAAACATGTGACTTCAACCTCAGCAGGTGAACTCTGCTGTGCCATAGAGAGGAGCTCAGTTCCTGTCAGTGTCTGCTGACAGGAGATGGACGTAGATTTTCTTCTTCTCATAAAGTACAAAAAACACTGAGTCACAGAAACAGATGATGGAGTCTGACAGTTCATTGTGACTGAGTCTGTTTCTATGATCACAGTTGGATTCACTGTCAGTTCAGGTCGAGGAGCTAAAAATGTTAAAATTTCTCAAGTTAAATAAACAAATGTTTCATTCATTTTGAAAATAAAATCTAATAATAGACATTGCTCTGGGAGTCTTATTTTTTTAAATGATCAAATGTGATGCGCATTATAATTTTCCTCACAGACTAGATCTCCTCAAGTTGAGAACAGCTTGTTGTTTTGTATTGATATTGTAGCTTAACCTCCACATATTAGTGCAATACTGTAGTATTTACACACTTTGTATTGTAACTGGTGACATGGTACTCACTGGAAATTTGGTCTCAAATCAATTCAACAAACTGGCAGTTTATATAAGAATAAAATCTTACATCCCTCCTAATGCGTTATAATTAAATTAAATTAAATTAAACTCTATAAACACCAGCTTTAATTTCTTACTTTGGTTTGTTAAACAAAAAGTATATGCACATCCTGTACTGAGGTATAATATAGACCAGCACATGATGATCACTGACTTTGTATGCTAATGAAGGATATGTTGCTATGAGGAGACAGCAACATATGTTCTACTTTATGCTCTGAGCTGTAAAAACATGTGACTTCAACCTCAGCAGGTGAACTCTGCTGTGCCAAAGAGAGGAGCTCAGTTCCTGTCAGTGTCTGCTGACAGGAGATGAACGTAGATTTTCTTCTTCTCATAAAGTACAAAAAACACTGAGTCACAGAAACAGATGATGGAGTCTGACAGTTCACTGTGACTGAGTCTGGCTCTATGATCATCTGTGGATTCACTGTCAGTTCACTCCGAGGAGCTAAAAATTTAAACATTTCTCAAGTTAAATGAAAAAATGTTTAATTTAATTCTTTCAATCTAATAATAGAAACCTCTCTCAGAGGTTTAGTTTAAATCTGATGGAAACATTTCTACTTGTTCACAACAACCCAAACTGATAGAAACCGGTTTCTTTTTTTTGTATTGATACTATAGCCAAACATCCTTGTATTAGTGCACTTCAGTAGTATTTACTCACTTTGTATGATGATTGCTGACATGTTGCTCACTGGAGATTTATATTTAAAAATGTAATAACAGGTCATTTCAACTGTAACAGGTAAACTTTTACGTGTCCATGACAGAAATTCAGCTCCTGTTAGAGTCCACAAACAAGGACCTGATTTGGCTGTTTTATCGCCTGTAATGATGAAATAACACCAAGACACAGAAACAGCCTGACAGTTCACTGTGACTGAGTCTGTCTCTGTGATCATCAGCGGGCTCACTGTCAGTTTAGGTGGACGAAGATCTGAAAAATTAAAGTATAATTTAGATTATTTAAATAGATTTATTTCTATATTATTTATTTTACAATAAATATTTATAATGGCAGCATATGCCGTGAGGTGAACTCCATAAGCATCAGTAAAACATATTATAAATTGTTCATGGTACTTTAGTCACTCACTGTTTATGATGATGGTGGATGGCTGGCTGTCAGGAGATGTATGTTTATGACTATAAACCTGTACAGTGTAAGAACATCTCACTTCAACCTCAGCAGGTACACTCTTATGTGTGATCTTCAGCAGCTCAGTCGCTGTCAGTGTCTGCACACAGGAGGAACCTTTGGACAGTTTCTGGCTTGCAATATAAAAATCACACTGAGGCACAGAAACAGATGATGGAGTCTGACAGCTCAGTATGACTGAGTCCATCTCTGTGATCAGAGGTGGATTCACGGTCAGTTCAGGTGGAACCCTGGCTGAAATTACATTTACATAGATGTTATTTTAAATAGTTAACATATGCACAAAAATATTCATGACGAGCAAAGAAAAATCAAACATCCCATACATTGATTAAAACATGAAAATAAGACTGACCTTGTGCTTTGATTTCATGAAAAAAATCTGAAGAAGAAAAGGAGATGAAACAAAATAGATTCAACAATAAAAAATGTAAACTAGTGTTAGAAACAAGAGAAACATGCTAACAGCCATTATAAGTGAGCCTATGTTAAGGAATAGCTGACGTGAACATTGAATGAACCTGATAAGAAGTTTAACTTACACATGAGAACGACTAGCAGCAGGAGATCAGCCATGATTAAAAGAACAATGTGAATGTGCAGAACAGACTACAACAGTCTGTCTGACTGCTCTGAGTCTCCCCTACATTAAATGTTAACTTTAGAACTTGCTTTCAGGAAAACCACAGTTTTCACAGTGTCACACAAACTGGCCACAGTAAGACACACTTCACATACTGTGAAAATGCAAAGATACACTTTTCAAAACCCTCACACATATAACTAGAATATATTTAGCCAACCACGGTATTAGTACAGAACACTTAAAGTGTTTTTTGGTCATTTGTGTGGCTTTGCTATTGTGTTTATTAAAGGCTCGTATTCACTAGAATGACAGGAGGACTAATACATACATGCTTTATATCACGTACATCTTGTTACATCAGATACATAAATGTTTTTCAGTGTTTTGGTGGAGGGTTTTTATCATGTTGGCCTGAATAGATTATTAATCACTTTTAAGATACTGATACATATATAATGAAACCTTCCACCTGATTTATAAACATGTCATTGTGTGCTGACTGCAGCTTTATATTTACTATACAAACATGAGAACAAACATTTAATAAAAGACTGTAAATAAGCTTTTTTATTGATGTTTCAATGTTTTTCTATGATAAATTGTTAGTTCTTTACAACTGATTTTTCACGCTCACTGTAACTGATTATCTGTCTGAGTGCTGTTGTCAGCACTGTCAGATCTTAATGAACAAACATTAATTTACATAGAATGGATGCTCTTTTATTATTATTAAATACTCTTTTTATAGGTGTTGTATGAACAATACTAAAGTGTGCGATGCCTCACTTTCTTCATTAAAGTCATGTTGTCTTTGTTTCATGTTTTGAAATACTTGCCTCGGCTCTCGTTTTTTAACTTTCACTTCACGTCCTCCTGTCTTTGTGCCTGTGCAGTGTGATAGAAGTTTCGCTTCATGGCTTTACAGAGTCACATGTGCTCCAACAGGACAAGGATGTGGTTTATTACAGCTCAAACATTAATCAAGTGGACTAGAGTTTATATCCTGTGAGGAATTGACTTAGATGACATTTGTTATCAATATTTTTAGTTTGCATTTGCAGTTTAGTTTGGTTTATTCAACAAAAGTGCTTGGCGTTGAGAAAGTTTAGTAAAAGACCAGAGTATGAAAATTCACAATGTTAAATGTGTGCCTAGAAAATCTGGCTATTACCCTGTGTCTTCTAACTCTTTATGCTCCCCTCACCAATTAATCATTGTACCTCCTAACCCTCCAGTTTTGTGCACCCCCACCCCCCTTACTTTAGTGTTCCCGGTGAAAATTGACCAGTCTGTTTTAACAACTCTTAAATTAGCATAACAAACATTTTTCACAACCAAATTCAGTTCAGTGGGTCGTTCAATGAGTCCTTCAGTGGTTGCTCAGTGGGCCATTCAGGGGGTCATTCAGTCAATTGGGGGAGGGGTTGAGTGGATTCCCATTCAATTTCTATGGTGGTCATATTTGACCGGGAACACCACAGATGTAACAAGGTTGATTAAAAAACTCAAAATTCAATGAAACAATTTATATGTTCAAGTGCATAGTGTGGAGGATGCCATAAGGCCTTGAGGCAATCAGATTTAGAAAACAATATTTATGAGTGCTTTCTGTGAGTCAGTATAGTTTATTTGTTCACCAGGCATTAAAAAGGGATCTATGAAAGTGACATACAGTGTGAAATATACATGTTTGAGGCACAATTAACAGAGGTGGGACCAAGTCATTGTTTTGCAAGTCTCAAGTAAGTCCCAAGTCTTTATCCTCAAGTCACAAGTCAAGTCTCAAGTAAAGTCAAGCAAGTCAGAGTCAAGTCGCAAGTCAAGACAGACAACTTTCAAGTCAAGTCCCAAGTCCGAAACTTTGAATTTCAAGTCCTTTCAAGTCTTTTTTTTAACCCTCTGGGGTCCCGGGTATAATTGGCCGTTCTTGACTACTTTTGATTTTACTTCTATATTTCACTTTTAAAATATGTTTTTCTTGCCTTGTTTGGTATCATTATTTACAGCACAACCTCAAATATCTGAAATTTGAGTTATTTTTTTCATTTTGGTATACTATATTAGCACAGTTGATCTAAATTCAGACAAAAAATTCAGAATCCGAGTAGAAAAAAGTTATATTTTTTTACATGTTTAACGAATCATTTTCATAACTTGAAATGCAAATAGAAATTGTACATTTCTAAAAATTATGCACAAGTTTTGCAAACAACAAAGTTATATGGTACTATTTACCTAAAAATGCAGCCAAGGCCTCAGGCGTTTTTTATATAACCATTTAAATCTATTTACAGAACAATCAGGTGTGCTGCATCAAATAAGAAGGCACACAAATGGTTTGTGCCAGTCCAAAAAATGTAGTTTGTGTTCAGTATAAGACAGAGGAGAACACCACAGGCCTAAACCCTGCAGGTCTGACAACTGGAGGTGCAACAGTCCAGTTTTCTATGTGGAGACAGCGTTTACATTGGAATCTGCCTTTGACAGCTTTTTTAGATCAAATATGAAATTCAGCAGTCTAACCGACACACAATACAAAACAATAACTACACAAACTAACTATAGCCTCCAAACACGCTAAACGTCACTAATGTCTCACATATGAAAACTCGCTCTCTCTCTTTCTTTCGCTCGCCCGCTTTCCGTCGCGGGTGTCACTCCTAAAAACTTCCCCTTCTCCCTAAACAACCAAATGTCACATGTTGCCTTATCATTTTTTTGATTGGCTGACATGGTAAACTCTAACACCAATAGGGAAGGGGTGTTTTTTCTTTTTCTTTTTTCACTCGCAAGTGGAGCATATGCTAGGCTGTCTGTAGAAAACGCCGTTTTTGTCTAGCATCCCTGTTGAGAATAACCTTTGCAAATAAACAACAGCTAATAATATAAGATCAAAGTATTTTATTTGATGTATTGACATAAATGACAGAAGAAAAAGGCCATGTATAGCAGGACTACTCAATTACACACTAAGGTGGGCCAGATTTTCTAACCAAAAAAAAATTTTTTCCCTGGCTCAGACATGCAAAAATTAAACACGACCATACACTAATTGCAAATTAAACACAGTGATTTTGAATTGTGATGTGATGGTAAAATAAATATTTGTCAGTCTAAACTGGGTTAAATCTACGGGGTTAATGATGGGGAGGAGACGGAGAGAGACTGAGTACAGCTACAGAACCCACTTTCTGAAACGGACCCTGCTCACCATTCACCGACAATTCTGAGCTAACAAGTTGCATGTTATACTTGGATGCGCTTGTAGGACCGGATTTAAAATAGCATGACAAACATATCATACCTGTTAAAGCCAAACAGTATCATCAACGTAGCCCGAAGAACATTTGCTAATAAGATGAAGTTAGCTAAGTCAGCTGTCTCATCGTAGCAAAAAAAAAAAAAAAAAAAAAAAAAAAAGCAAAGCACCACCTACTGTTCTTTATGCAACTTCAAATGTCGGACAAAGTTGGAAGTTGTTCCATCTCCGTCTGTGATTCTCTTCTTGCATGTTTTGCATATTGCATTTCGTTTTTTGTTGACTACTTCGTAGTTTATGTACCCGAAAGAAATTACTCTTGGAAGCATTTTTGGCTCGAGCGTTTTTGTTCTTGTTTTTTTCAAATCTGGTTAATTTGATTGGCTGTGCTACAGCCCACGCTCACATACATACGGAGTGTGGTAAGAATGAATGAATGAATAAAGTGAATTAATGGTCTGCACTTTTTATATAATATGTATGTTAAATTTTAGATTTGGGTAAAATATCAAGTCTTTTCAAGTAAACAGGTTCAAGTCCAATTCAAGTCCCAAGTCACTGGTGTAAAAGTCCAAGTCAAGTCACAAGTCTTACAACCTTTTTTCAAGTCAAGTCTAAAGTCATAAAATTAATGACTCGAGTCCAAGTCATGTGACTCGAGTCCACACCTCTGACAATTAATATTAACAATCCAGCAGAAGTCACATTACAATGACCTGTGAATGTCTGTGTGTGGTAGGACTTGACCTAAGCGGCTAAAGGATGGAAGGAGTTTGTGAAAAAAAAACCAACAAAAAAAAAAAAAAAACAATATTTACAAAAATAAATGAGAAACTTAACTCATAGTTAACTTAGTTCAAATAAACATAACTGAACTTAAATCAATGGAAGTTAAGGTCAAACTGCACACAGCTACACTGACCTGGTCCTTTTCCCTGAACACCTGCGTTCATCTGCTTAAATAGTCCATTCACCCCTGGACTATTCCAATAGGTAGGTGAGACAAACATTTCTACACTCAAACCTATACTGCTACTCCTTCCTAGCAAAAAAACCCAAAACTCTTCAGTGTATAGTCGATACGTATTACAACAAATCCATTTCTCTATAAACACACTCTAAAATCAACTTTATTAAATTACAAAGATTCTCCCCCTTCTTCACCTGGTCTCTTCCGCAGACTTCAGATTAACCAGAAAGCTATAAATACAGGAAGTGAAACTACATTTCCTTCTTTTGTTCCTGGAACACAGGTAGGTATGGTGAGTTCAAACAAAACAAGTTAACAGTTGAAATAAATATCATGTTAACTTAACAAACGTGTCAGAATTGATTTAAACCAAGATGTTATGTTGTATAATCAGTGAAAGTGTAAAACATAAACAAACCCGGATTAGTAGATGTTTGCTTATTGCAGACTACAAAACAAGAACAAGAATGTTAACTAAGAATACGGACAAATGGTGTTCTCACCCACTTTGTCACACTGTGACATTTTCCTTGCAAAGACCTCAACACATGACAAAGCTCTGACAAGCAGGGTGGCAAAAAAAGAGCCCATATAAAGTAAAAAGCTTTGACTAAGAGCACAACAGCTCCTAACTGCTGTTCAAACCTCGTCATTGTTATGTTAAACCAGTCAGAAGAAACTTTGTCTTAAAGGAAACCAAAACATTCTGTGGCTGAACTGAGAGATTTAACCGAGACCTCTTATAAATAACTTCCAAGAATGAAAAGAACTGAGCTGAATATGAGCATATGTAAAAGTTACCCTTTAAGCTAAATGAACTTCATTAACAGCTTGCTCACATCTATGTTTTATTCAGTTTATGCTTACACATAGCCCGGAAAAGGACCCAAACGCAAGAGAACTTTTAAGCAAAAACAGAAAAACGAAATTGTCACGACTGGGGCGGCAGTCGTGTGGTTGAATGAATGAGGATCCAAGATGCAGATGGCAGTGGAGATGCGAGTGGAGCTTTATTTACAGCGAAAAATAACAAAGGTGAGGGCAGAACTGAACATAAACTGGGTAAAACTAACAAACAAACCAGATAACGTAATGACACCGAGAAATATACAGAGAGAGCAGATGAAGAAGGCTGGGCAGAGAGAAGCAGAGAAACACAGAATTAACACCGGGTAACACAGAATTCACTGGGAAACAGACGACGCGACGAGGAGCACAGGCAGACACGCAGTATAAATACACACACACCAGGTAATTAGGAAATGGCAGACAGGCAGGGACACAGCTGGAACTAATGCACATAACGAGACACAAACCTACAAAGTAAAACAGGAAACTCACAGACTGTTTTACACAACCAACTGGGGACACGAACAGAACACAGAGGAGAGACACAGGTAGGGATGATAGAAACACACAACTCAAACCCTAAGAACAAATACAAAATCAGAATAAACTAGAGAAATGATAATAATAAACTTAAAGCGCTGGGTCACCGACCCAGGACCTTGACAGTACCCCCCCCCCCCCCCCCCCTCAAGGGCTGGTACCCGACAGCCCCAAAACACAAATGAACCACCAAGCCCGGGTGGGCGGTGGGAGGCCCAGGATGGAGGGTCCGGACCAGGACCAAAACGGAGGCCCCAGAGTCCCAAATAAAAGGTCCCAAACAGTCACAGGGGAGCAGAGTCCAAAACATAGTTCAGGTGGCCGGCCCGGGGGCCGATAGCACAGTTGGCCAGGATGAAACAGTTCAGCGGCACGGCCCTGAAGAAGGCGGCGGTGGCGGCAGAAGTCCGGAGGCCGGCCACGCGGAAGGCGGCGGTGGCGGCAGAAGTCCGGATGCCGGCCACGCGGAAGGCGGCGGTGGCAACCCCGTTCAGGAGGGCGTCCACGACGGCGATAATCACCAGCCGGCAGCCTAGAAAACGGCTGGTGATGATGAGGCTGCTGCAGGCGGCGTGGATGAAGCTGCTGCTGCTGCGCTGAAGCAGATGAGGAGGCTGCTGCTGGCGGCGTGGATGAAGCTGCAGCTGGCGCGGATGATGAGGCTGCAGCTGGCGGCCGGACGGGCTCCTCGGGCCCTCCAGCTGACGAGGCAGAAGGCTGGACGGGCTGGAGCAAGTAACAGTCTCTAAACTAGCCAGCTGTTGAGGAATGATTACATTTTTAACGTGTTTGTCTCTCTGCAAAAAATACATACTAGAAAAAAAAGAGTCCAAAATGGGAGGCACAGACACAGCCTCCCGTATAGAGGGAGTCGGTGAAGACGGAGATTGCATAGATGACAGGGCTAGCGGGGATACCGGAGGCTGAGCTGAATGCTGCTGGGCAGCTAAACGAGCGTGTGGCTGGGCAGCTAAACGAGCGTGTGGCTGGGCAGCTAAACGAGCGTGTGGCTGGGCAGCTAAACGAGCGTGTGGCTGGGCAGCTAAACGAGCGTGTGGCTGGGCAGCTAAACGAGCGTGTGGCTGGGCAGCTAAACGAGCGTGTGGCTGGGCAGCTAAACGAGCGTGTGGCTGGGCAGCTAAACGAGGTAAAGACTGCTGAGCAGGAGAATGAACAGGCAACAAACAGTTCTTGTTATCTGCTGCACAAAACAAAGCCCCTGAATAAACTGTCCCACAGTCCAAAACAGAAAAAGGGTCCTTCTCACTCACCACAGCCAGCAGTTCTGAAGTCCCAATATCCGGCTGTGGGGTGACGCGCCGGTGGCGCGATCGTCGCTTCCTCCCTGCGGACGGCTTCAACGGGCCGGGCAAAACCACCAGCAGGGGAAGCTGACGCGACTGTTCCGGGATGGGCGTAGTCCACTGCTGCTGGATAAAGTCTGGACTCGCGAGCATGCACCACCTCCCGGGCTTTATGCAGGTTGCAAATTAAGTCCGAAACTCCCTTGAGCTGGCAGAGGTAGGGATTTCCTTCCAGGATCGCCTCGATGGCTTTTAACCCCACCACTTTCGCCCTTGCGTTGGTGGTGTGGGTTACCCAGTCCATCAGGCGTTGGATGCGTGCGAGGTCGCTCTCCCCAGACAAAGCTGCTGGATCCATCTTGTGGTCGCGTCGTACTGTCACGACTGGGGCGGCAGTCGTGTGGTTGAATGAATGAGGATCCAAGATACAGATGGCAGTGGAGATGCGAGTAGAGCTTTATTTACAGCGAAAAATAACAAAAGGTGAGGGCAGAACTGAACATAAACCTAAACTGGGTAAAACTAACAAACAAACCAGATAACGTAATGACACCAAGAGATATACAGAGAGAGCAGATGAAGAAGGCTGGGCAGAGAGACGCAGAGAAACACAGAATTAACACCGGGTAACACAGAGAATTCACTGGGAAACACAGACGACGCAACGAGGAGCACAGGCAGACACGCAGTATAAATACACACACCAGGTAATTAGGAAATGGCAGACAGGCAGGGACACAGCTGGAACTAATGGACATAACGAGACACAAACCTACAAAGTAAAACAGGAAACTCACAGACTGTTTTACACAACCAACTGGGGACACGAACAGAACACAGAGGAGAGACACAGGTAGGGATGATAGAAACACACAACTAAAACCCTAAGAACAAATACAAAATCAGAATAAACTAGAGAAATGATAATAATAAACTTAAAGCGCTGGGTCACCGACCCAGGACCATGACAGAAACAGGAACCCCAAAAATTGAACAACAGGGACAATAGATGGACAAGCAGACCAAAGCAAGGCATATCAGTATTTGTATGTTTTCTGACCGAAAAAATACATTTTTTTTTAATAAAAAGCCAGAAAACAAACAGATTGCAGGGGGGAGGGACACAAGAGGATCAGTTGCAGAAGTTCAGCTTTACTAAAATGAACAGTGTGAATATACAAAGCCAACTAAACCTGTTTTAAGTTTCATCCACATAAAATGTCATTTTCAGAACTTGATTCTCAGAAAGACAGAAAAAAACATTAAGTGAGACACACGTCAAATGATAGACCTGCTGTGTCACACTTTTTGAAACCCTCAATGTCAGTGTGTGACATTTAACGCATTGCAAACACCATGAGTAGAATGACTAAACAAATTTTGGCCTTTAATCAGTTCAGCATTTTTTAAAGTGTGAAACACTTCATACAAGTTACATTTGAATTTAACTAAAATAAAAAGTTAGAAGGAAATTATTTTAAAAATTAGCTCACTGTTTTGGTTTGTAACATCACAAATGATTCACATAATTTGGATCTACAGTATGTATTATGCAATATGTATTATAAAATAGAGTATTGAAAGTAGACTGGTACACACTGGCTCATCTCTTACCAGATGTCTTTCCTTTAACTTACACTTCAAACTATACTGTTACATAGTATGCGTAACAACAGCGACTCAGTAGTGATGACAATACAACTTAGCCTTGGGAAGCTATAACATAACAGATGAAATAACTTGTTTCTAAACAAATCTCTGTGATAGAAATGCACTAACTAAACTTGTAAACCTGTTGTATCATTAATACTCACAAGCAATAACTCTCCAAGGCAGAAATGTTTTAAAAGGCATCTAAGCCAACGCACAGCATATCTGCAGGCTAACAAGCAGCCATCTTCCTGTTTCCTCCACCAATAGGAGCATAAAAACCCCCACTAAATATATGCTCGTGAGTAATCCCACTATGACCAGCAGAGGGTGCTGAAGAGAAAGAACCTCTGCATGTAATAACAGTGACTCTCCCGCATTAGATCCATTAAAAAAAAAAAAAAGCTATCATGGACTGGAGTTTGTCATGTGAGATGCTTGCAGCTGTTAGCAGATTGATTGTGTATGCACACTGTAGCTAAACCTCTGGGTTGTGATTTGGGTAGAGTGCTATAGGTAGATTACTAATGTAAGAGAAAACACACATTATTACTGAAAAGCTTTAACAATAACAAGGGGAACTCCTGCAATGTGCAGTTTAGTAAAACAGGTAAGTGGACCAGATGCAGTTCTTACAACACTTTCAGATTAATGTCTGAGAAATCACAAAATTTTAACCAGCTGTTTCACTGATATAATACTTTCATTTTCATCCTGCTCTATATGTTGGCATTTAACCAAATTCCACAGGGCTCGAGGCTTTTAATTAAACTCAGATTTTAAAAAATGCTTTTAACTTTTTTAAATGAGGATGTAGAGTTGTGTTTCTGAGCTGAGTATGCTTTAATCTGTCCAGTTTGTCTTGTTAAAGCTTTATTTTATTTTATTTTATCTTATTTTATTTTTAGGGGTCTGCTTGTCTTTCTGTAGATGCCACCACACATCATTGTTTAAACCACTTATCAGGAGTGTAACTAAGCATTTTTACTAAAGTGACAAGTAAGCATTTCATGCTGATCAGTCTGAGATGTCAGATCTCATATGACATTTGTCAAAGCTCGGTTTAAGTTTCTTCATACATTTTGTACCCACAGATCTTAGCATGGAATAGACCCTAGTTTTGCATGAATGGTCATCTTTTTGTGGATATTATACAATGATTTAATACACTTACCTCCATGTTAAAAGTTCCAACTTTTATTTGTGCTTTTGTCAAGTACATTATTAGTATAAGTATACAAACAGACTGACAGGTAGCAAAGCTAAAAAGAGATCGTATAACTTGTGAAACTCAAAAAGGTTTGACTTGAGCACAGTAGCTCCTCCTAACTGTTGTTCAAACCTTGTTATTGTGATGTTCAGAAGAAAGTTTGTCTTACTTGTGCTAAAATAGGCTGTGGCTGAACTGAGGAGTTTAACCAAGGCCTGTTTTAAATAACTTCCAACAATGAAAAGATGGAGATTAAAGAGAGCTAAAAATTCATCTTTAAATTACATTTCATTAAGTCAAAGCTGGCATATTCTCATTTATTCTTTATTCTATTTGTGTGGTTTTTTCCTATGTTTCTTATAGGACAGCTGGAAACACGACCCAAATACAGGAGATCTGTTTTCTTTCTAAAACTAGAGAAAGAGTGGAAACAGACAAACTGACATCAGATAAAGGCAGGGGCAAGACTACTTGTACACATGGAGCAGATAGCCTGAACAGCCTGAAGTGAGAAAAATAAAGCTGAGGTGAATTGAATGAGGACTGAGTGGCAGGAAGTAAAAGAAGGAAGCTTTCAAAATAAAATAGGAAGGAAACCAATGATAAACAAGACCAAACATGAATAAGAGGAAGACAGGGAAACAAAAGGAAGAAGGAAATAGAAATACCAGAAACAACAATGACCATGACGAATTTTTTTTTTTTTTGGTTTTAATTCAAGAAAAAGGTTTGGATCTGTTTAACATTACTTTGATTTTTGGTGTTTTCATTACTTGGTATGGTATAAAGAAAGTAAACAATTTCTGCAGAGGAAACAATATTTTCACTTATGTTGTAAATGAGTTACACTGAATACAACTACTTTGTTACACCAATCTCATTGTAGAAACTGGCTTTGTACAGAAATACAGCTTTTTCACTCAAAGAAACCATTATATTAATAAAGCTACTGTAAGATCACAATAACAATGAGCACGATTCTCTGTGTGGAAACAGTATTGATCGTGCTCTTGTGTGATGCTACAGTTGTTACTGTATGAAGGTCAGAGAAAAAAAAAAGATCGTTTTTTTTAATAATAAAAAGTGTCCATTGACATTTAAACAGGCATTAAACTGAGACACTGGAGGTGCAGCTGTCACTCTGTAAAGAATAAACAAGAAGGTGCAAATGAAGTGCCAGTTATTCTATAGTTACTATAATTGTTAAAAAAAAAAAATGCAATAAAACCCTTTAAATATTTATTATTTGACATGCTCAATAACATTTTTTTCACAGTTCACTGAATACACATATTTTAATGATTTGTATCTATAATGAGATTTTATGTCTGTTTAGATTCAAGCTGTCCGATTTGGTTCAGTGAAATTTGAAAATCAGAGTATTTAACAACAGGAATAAAGGAAAATGCAACTCACCAGTGTTGCAGTCATAGGTGACAGTACTGTACGTGTCACTATTACCAGCCTGTTAAATCATTTAATAAGAATTTACTTCAGGTATTACAGCAGCTTTATTCAACACAGATAATCACTGCAGGAAGGAATATCTCTGAGTAGATGAAGTTTTGAAAATAAAAGTCTTCAATTGTTGAGACTCACCAAAGATTTCCAATCATCTAAAACAGAAACCGCAACAAAATGTGTTTAATGACTAAATATAAACTATTGACATAGCATCTGAATTATTATTGCAGTAAAATCAAAAGAGCAACATACATTTTGATTTACCATTGACTTTGCTTTTTTTTCTGAATGGAAAAAGAGAAAACAGAATGAACCTTAATGTGAGCAATGATGGAAATTAAGGTGTAGACTGATACACAAGACGTGCTAATATGTGAGAATAACATTTCTTACCTCCCAAAACGGCATTTCTCTGCAGAATGTTAAAAAATAATAACAAGTAATTATTTATTAATACTTTAGAAGTCCAAGACAAATGAGGAACGCTGGATAGGCAGTCATTTGTTCATGTTTTACTACCATAAAATAATAAAACCTGAATATGAAATCAAATTGAAATGAAATGTGAAAATGTATGAACTGGACTTTTTAAATTCTTACCAGTCCTGCATTGATTAAGCAGAAAAGGCAACACAAGCAGAAAGGCATCCACTATCAGCACTGCTCCGATCATCCACATCCTTTTTTCTGCTTTAAGAGAGGTCATGTCACAGGTTCAAATTATCAACAGGGCAAAGACACTGTGAAAGTTGTTGTGAGGATGTTGTGACACAAAATGCTGGGTCATAAACACAGATCTGCATTTATTCACCAGAATCTCTGAAATTCACAAAGGTGTGACTACAAAATCATCCTTTTGTACATGTGACTTTTAACTGTGTCACTTAAAAAAGGAACATTAAGTATTCTCTAAATTTGTTTCGTATCAGCTCTTAATACAGGTATATTTTTGAGATTTTGTTAAATTATTTAAATCAGTTTGTTTATAACACCTAAATACACAAATGTATAACAAGAGAATTATTTGTTCCACTCTTTTTTTGTAGTATCAGTTTACCTTGCTTACTTTGTAAGCTAATAATGTAAAAGCAACTACATGAGTGGTAAGGTAAGTGTATTCAGGTAAATGCTTGTTTTCAATTAACAATTGTAAAACTCTCACCTGTAGTAGCATCTTTGGTGAAATTCAGATCAGTACTTTCAGATCCTTTCAGAAGTGATGTACAGATAATCAGACTTGATGGATCTAAAAAAATAAATAAAAACTTCAAACAACCTGGATGCAATACCTGGATAGAAATTGTGAAGGAACAATATACATGTTCCTTCACAATTTCTATCCCTTGGATTTTTTTTTTTTCTTTTGTGAGTAAGAGGCTCTGATTCACTAAAATGGCAGAACTCAGAACCCGATATATGATCCTGAAAGAATAAACAACAAGAAAAACAGTATGATCACTTACTATGTATACTAATGAAGGATATGTTACTGTGAGGAGACTGGTATTGTCCTCCTTTACGCTCTGAGCTGTAAAAACATGTGACTTCCAGATCAGCAGGTGAACTCTGCTGTGTCATAGAGAGGAGCTCAGTTCCTGTCAGTGTCTGCTGACAGGAGATGGACGTAGATTTTCTTCTTCTCATAAAGTACAAAAAACACTGAGTCACAGAAACAGATGATGGAGTCTGACAGTTCACTGTGACTGAGTCTGTTTCTGTGATCATCATTAGATTCACTGTCAGTTCAGGTCGAGGAGCTAAAAATGTAAACATTTCCCAAGTTAAATAAACAAATGTTTAATTTAATTCTTTCAATCTAATAATAGAAACCTCTCTCAGCGTTTTAGTTTTTAAATGATCAAATATTTTTTTCTTATACCCCCCTCAACACCCAAATTGATAGAAACCTGTTTTTTATGTATTGATACTGTAGCCAAATATCCTCGTATTAGAGCTCTTCAGTAGAATTTACTCACTTTGTATGATGATTGCTGACATGTTGCTCACTGGAGATTTATGTTTAAAAATGTAATAACAGGTCATCTCAACTGTAACAGGTAAACTTTGACGTGTCCATGACAGAAATTCAGCTCCTGTTAGAGTCCACAAACAAGGACCTGATTTGGCTGTTTTATCTCCTGAAATGATGAAATAACACTGAGATACAGGAACAGGAGTCTGACAGTTCAGTGTGACTGAGTCTGTGTCTGTGATCATCAGTGGGCTCACTGTCAGTTTAGGTGGACGAAGATCTGAAAAAATAATGTATTTGTTATATTAATTAAATACATTTACATCCATATTATTTATTTTAAATTAAATATTTATAATGGCAGCATAAGAACTGAGATAATAATCAACTCCATAAGCATTAGTGAAACATATTACAAACTGTTCATGGTATTGTAGTCACTCACTGTTTATGATGATGGTGGATGGCTTGCTGTCAGGAGATGTATGTTTATCACTATAAACCTGTACAGTGTAAGAACATCTCACTTCAACCTCAGCAGGTAAACTCTTATGCGCGATCTTCAGCAGCTCACTCCCTGTCAGTGTCTGCACACAGGAGGAACCTTTGGACAGTTTTTGGCTTGCAATGTAGAAATCACACTGAGGCACAGCAGCAGATGTCTGACAGCTCAGTGTGACTGAGTCTGTCTCTGTGATCGCAGGTGGATTCACGGTCAGTTCAGGTGGAACACTGGCTGAAATTTCATATACACAGATGTGGTTTTAAATAGTTCATAGTTGCACAAAAAGTATTCATGGTGAGCAAAGCTGAGTTACTCTAGAGAAGCTACAAAAAATAGAAATAAAACATCCCACAGAGTGATTAAAACATGAAAATATGACTGACCTTGTGCTTCGATTTCATGAAAAGAATCTGAAGAAGAAAAGAACAAAACAACAAAATAGATTCAACAATAAAAAAATGTAAACTAGTATTAAAATTCTGATGTAAACAAGAGAAACATGCTAACAGCAACACGTAACAGCCATTATAAGTGAGCCTATAATAAGTAATAGTTGACATGAACATTGAATGAACCTGATAAGAAGTTTAACTTACACATGAGAACGACTAGCAGCAGGAGATCAGCCATGATTAAAAGAACAATGTGAATGTGCAGAACAGACTACAACAGTCTGACTGACTGCTCTGAGTCTCATTTACATTAAATATTCGCTTTAGAACTTGCTTTCAGGAAAACCAGCCAGTGTCACACTAACTGGCCACAGTAAGACACACGTCACATACTGTGAACCTGCAATGATACACTTTTAAAAACCCTCACACATATAACTAGAATATATTTAGCCAACCTTAGTATTGGTACAGAACAGTTAAAGTTTTTTTGGTCATTTGTGCTGCTTTGCTATTTGGTTTTCTTAGAGGCCCGTATTCACTGGAATGACAGGACGACTAATACATTTTTAGTTTACATTTGCATTTTCGTTTGGTTTAATCAACAGAAAAAGGGCATGGAAATTCACAATGTTAAACATGTTCCTAGAAAATCTGGCTAGTACCCTGTGTCTTCTATGTAACTCTTTGTGCTCCCCTCATCAATTAATCATTGTACCTAAAAAAAAAAAAAAAAACTTTCTAAAAACACATTTTCACCTTAGTCTTTTCTCTTTCTATGAGTCAGTATAGTTTATTTGTTCACCAGGCATGACAAAGGGATCTATGAGATAGACATACAGTGTGAAATATACATGTTTGAGGCACAATTAATATAAATAATCCAGCAGAAGTGACATTACAATGACCAGTGAATGTCTATGATGTTTTTTTCCCCCTGCAAAGACCTCAACACATGACATCATGAAAAAGCTCTGACAAGCAGGGCAGTAAAAAAGAGCCCATATAAAGTAAAAAGCTTTGCAGTTAGGAGGAGCACAACAGCTCCTCCTAACTGCTGTTCAAACCTCGTCATTGTTATGTTAAACTAGTCAGAAGAAACTTTGTCTTAAAGGAAACCAAAACAGGCTGTGGCTGAACTGAGAGGTTTAACCAAGACTTGTTATAAATAACTTCCAAGAATGAAAAAAATGGAGCTAAATATGAGCATATGTAAAATTTCCCCTTTAAGCTAAATGAAATTAATTAACAGCTTGCTCACATCTGTGTTTTATCATTGCTGGAGTCAGAAGAAACGGTGACTCTGGATCACTTGAGATGGGAGCAAGAGGCCTTGTCATAAGGGTTGGAAGCACTTCATTAGTGAGATGCGAGAGACTGATCTGAGAAAGCACAGAGTCAAGAATCCGACTCGAAACCCCAATCATTCTTTCCCACACTCCTCCCAAGTGGGAAGAATGAGGTGGGTTGAACAGCCATGTGCATCCTTCCTCACTGAGGTACCTTGAGATGTTAGTTTCATCTTGTAGGAGAATTTGAAGTTCTCTGCAAGCTCCCTTAAAGTTTGTGCCACAGTCAGAGCGGATCATCTTCACAGGACCACGCATAGCAAAGAACCACCGTAGAGCATTAATGAAGCTCGATGTGTCCATTGACTCTGAGCTCGATATGCACAGCACGAACACTTAAACATGTGAAGAGTACTGCCCACCTTTTAGAGTTTGCTGCACCACCTTGGGTGCAACGGGTGGACTTGTATGAAAAGCATACAAGAGTGAAAACAGATATAAGATCCCTTTACAAATTATATAAATGAAACTTGTATGTTTTGGATACTTACTAAAACAATATATGAAAGTAATGAGAAAGTGGCCACTTTCATGAGTAAATCATATAAGCCTTATATGATTCACTATATGAAGTAGGCCACATCTTATGCAAGTCTTTTGTAAGTTTTTACTATTTCTTTTCCATATGGGTTGGGCTACCTTGAGAAGACTGATAGCTGCTTTTGCAGGTTAGTGATGGGAATTCCGGCTCTTTTTAGAGAACCGGCTCTTTTGGTTCGTCTCACTAAAAAGAGCTGGCTCTTTCGGCTCCCAACTGGCTCTTCAGGTTGTTTTGTTGCTTTAATTAATTTATTATCAACGACAATATAAAATTATGCACAAAAGGAATTACTAATGTAAAAAAAAACATGGTTTTGTTTATATATATTTACATATATACGGTGGCCCCTAGAGACAAAGCAGAGAGAGAAAGAAAGCCAGGGACAACAACAAGAGACAACATCGTCACAATAGAAAGGTAAAGTAATCATCCACATTATTTTCAGTTCCGGATGATAAAGGATTCAGAAAGTTCATTCATGCAGTGAATCCTATGTATGCAATTACAAGCAGGAAAACAATCTCCCAAAAAATCTTCCCAGGCCTATATGACAGAGAATGTGCATCTTCTTTTTGTTTTGCATATTTTAATTTATATTTTATTGTGTTGTGGTTTGCAACACAATAAAATATAAATTTATTGTGTTGCACTTTAAATCTTTTTAAAAGGAAAAAGCTGAAAATTTAAATAGTTAAAAGCTGAAATGTAAATAGTTGGTTTTTGTATTTTATAATTTATTTATTACATTTTATGTGAAGTGAGTAAATAAAAGTATATTTACGGTGGCCCCTAGAGACAAAGTACGTACTCTCATACGATATTCCACAACTTCCTTCATGATGTCATTGTCTTTGAACCAAAGAAATCTGAGGAAGTTCCTGTGGTCTTCCCTGACAACAAAGCTGTGAAACATTTGTTCAATATCTGCTGTGATGGCTACCTGTTCATGCCTAAACCGCATTAGTACTCCCAGCAGACTGTTATTTAAGTTTGGCCCTGTCAACAGCACATCGTTCAAGGAGATGCCAAGATAAGGAGCGCTTGAATCAAACACAACTCGGATCTGGCCAGGCTTGCGTGGATGTTAGACGCCAAAACTGGGAAGGTACCAGCGTTCGTCTCCATCGTTTAGTGCTGGAGCTGGTTCAGCATGATCTCAAAGATATTCTGCATGAAAGCCGGAAAATGTCTCCTCATCTCAGGCTTTCTTTCTAGAGTTTTGCAGAGACTGGTAAAACGAGTCAGAGCTTGTTCTCTGTTGTTAGGCAGCCGTGGTCTTGGCGGGCAAAAGGGAAGGGGAGCTACCCAACTGTTAGCGTCGTCTATGAACATCTCATTATCCATCAACTGAATGAACCGTTTGTCCTCAATAGATGGGGCAACTTCATTGTCATTCTCTGTTCTTTCAAAGATTTTGTTGCCAAGTGAATGATCATCAGAGTTCTGAAACAGACTATCCAGAGGATGAAAGCGTGCCAGGGTTTGAGAGCTGAGAGGTCTTATGCCTGTCCTTGTTGTAAGCTTCTCTTTCACAACTAGGTGGTTGGGACATGGACTGAAATGAGAGTGACGCCCATTCTCCAGAATGTTAGTCCGGTAGACATTAACTGCTTTCGGCTTATGAGCTGGACCCAAACAGATGTCTCCAACTACGACCCAGCCAAGGTCCAGCCTTTGGGCATAAGGCGCATTATTGGGCCCGTTGCGTTGGTCTCTCACTTTATGGACATCCGGACCCAGCAGAAGGAGAATTTGTGCATTTGGATTAAGTTCAGGGATGAGAGGAGTGATAGACTTTAGGTGAGGGTGGTATTTGACTACATCAGGAGTAGGTATCTCCGACCTGTCATCTGGGATGTGGCTACACTCAGTAAGTGTGGGAAGAGGAATGTTGAGACGTCCATCCAATGGCTGAGCCACAAATCCAACTCCTCTTCGGCCAGATAACTCAGTGACTCCAGCACATGTGCGCAGCGTGTAGGGAGAACCAGTACCCTTGAGGCCAAACAGGTCAAAGAATTCGGACCGAGCAAGAGACCTATTGCTCTGGTCATCAAGTACAGCATAGACTTTTATAGATCTTTCTGTTTGTCCTTTAGGATGTACCTTTATGAGGCAGATTTTCGAGCAAAAGCGGGAGTTATTGGCAATTCCACACACTTCTGTGCATTTGGAGATTACGTCTGGAGAAGCCATTTCATTTTCCTTCCCGCCATGCTCATCCTCAGGGTCTTTGACAGCCCATGGAGCTGGTCCTGGATGAAGCGCTGTGACGTGCTTGTCACTGTTACACTCCTTACAGCGAATGATCGTTTTGCAGTCTTTAGCAACGTGTTCAGTTGAGGAGCAGCATCTGGAACAAACTCCACTGTCTCGCAGGAATGTTTTGCGTTCCTCAAGTGTCTTAGCT
Source organism: Oreochromis niloticus (assembly GCF_001858045.2). Lineage (NCBI taxonomy): Eukaryota > Metazoa > Chordata > Actinopteri > Cichliformes > Cichlidae > Oreochromis > Oreochromis niloticus. Next base: position 20,909,545 of record NC_031970.2, read on the forward strand.
CGGAAGCCCCTGCACCGCTTGAGAGGGTGGGGTTTTTTGTGAATTGGACACTGTCTGTCCACATCCAACTTACTGCTAGCTGACTCTGTGGGCTTGATGGAAGATGTTGATGTAATCTCTGTTTTGTTGGATGAGACCTGGCTCCTTGAATGTGTGTACCTTTTAGGTGAGTTTTCTGGTTTCACTGTTGTCATCCCAAATGAGCTAAATGCAAAACTTGGATCATTACGAGTTTGGGCTTCTTTGCAGACAAAGTCAGTGAAGAATGAGAATGGTGGAAACTGGCCTTGGTTTTGCAGCTTGTACGCACTGCCTTGTGTCATCCATTTTTCTTGAAGGCCATGTGGCAGTTTCTCCACTATTGGGTTAATGCCGCGAGAGGTATCCAGATAGGCAAGCCCAGGCAAACAACCTTCTAACTTTGCTGACTCCAACTCCCTTAACAAGTCACCAAGCTCTCTCAGGTTGAGAGGATCCCTGTTGCTGATCTTAGGAAATCTCTCAAGTTTATCCAGCAGAGTTTTCTCAATTATTTCAGGAGACCCATAGTTCTCTTCAAGTTGCATCCACGCCATCCTGAGCCCTGCAGCGGGGTCATTGACATGAACAGCTCTGATTCTCCTGACTTGCTCAGATGATTGAGGGCCTAACCATCTAGTGAGAAGGTCAAGCTCTTCATTGCAGGCGAGTTTCAGTCCTTCTATGATGTTCATGAAGGTAGACTTCCAGCCCCAATAATTCTCTGGACGATCATCAAACTTTGTCATCCCGGATGTCACAAGTTCCCGGCGAGCCATGTGGACAGTGTCAAGGTTCAAAATATTGAGGGGAAATCCAAAAATAACCACAGATCCAGCCGGGTGCAAATTAGACGGCATTTTAATGAATACACATATGCGGAGCCAATACTGTTCAGATTCAGTATTGAACTGCTTTACCATATTCAGACAACAGTTTTATAGGGTTAAGATAGTACAGCCCCCTTTTCTGTTGCTAGGCAGATTTAATACAGCATACATCAACTCAAAACCACAATGACTTTTAACATAGTTTAAAACAGAACATTGTCTTCGCGTCGAAGCCAGATGCTTCCTCTCAGCTGTCTTCGCTGTCGCTTATCTTCTGGGACATCTGGTGTACTTCCTGGAACAGACTACCACGTACGCACCCAAACTTTGCAGTTAGACTCATTTAGTAGGTAAGAGTTTATATCTAATTTGTGTGTGTGTGCACGTGCGGGGGCGCGTGCGTGCCGTGTACTGCGTACGTGTCATGACCTCTCTCACTATATGTGTCTGTATGTGTGTTTATGGGTGTCTCGCCCTTACATGCTCTCTCATCTCACCCGTTGCACTTCTGACCTGTCACCAGAACAGAGGCTCATCCTTACATGTAATACCCTAACTGGAACTATATATGTAATCTACTGAATAAATGTTTTAATCAAAAGCCTCTACTAAAAGCTTAATACAGTTTCATATCCTACTCACAGTAGTTGCACTCAGCGTCTGCTTTCAGTTTCACTTCTGCAAAAGCATGTAACTTCCTGTCAGCCTGCACTCAGTCTCTCACCCACTGAAGTCTGAACTTCAGTGTAAGAATATAAAAACATTCAAAAGCCTTTAAAATTATAGATTCAACTCAACAGTTTAAAGTGGTTCTTCTTGGACCTGTAATAAAGACTGATATAATACCAATATATTTGAACACCTGAATGCATCTGAATGCAACATCACTATTAATACTGAAATGGTAATGATGATTATCCTAATAGCAGCAAATAATAGCAGTAAAATATTTCTCCTCTGGACAACAGCAAAGTCATTAATGCCGGTATGGTTCAGAGCAGGGGGCTGTGCTGCTTGCATTCTAAGAGGATGTGTGTGTGGCTGAGGTTCCTGCAGGGGGGTGACACTAGATGGATAAATCCCAGGGTAATTTTGGGCAGGTGGATGCTTTATACCATTTTCTGCAGAGCTAGTATGGCACTTGACATGAGCTGGAGTGAAGCTCAGTCTATCATTGGCTGTACGAATGGGATTCGGTTCGTTGCCTTGGAGTGGTGGAACATCCCATGGCTGACTGCAGGTGATGTGGGACTCAAGGGCAGGCTATGACAGTTGACTAGAGTGCATTCTGGAGTGACACTCAACATAATCATTTTTCTTTTTTCTATGGAGTCAGGGCGAATTCCTGTGATGTCCACTGCCCTGAGATCTTGTTTAGAGCCGAGTTCTGCTGCAGCTGATTTCAAAACCTCTGCCTCAGCTAAAGCTGCTGCAACTTCTTTCTCTTGCTTCAGTGTGGCCAGAGCAGCCTCCATGCGTGCCTCTTCTACTCTCAACTGGGCTTTTTCCACCATGAGTTCAGTTTCTTTTTTGACAAAGGTAGAGCAAGCACGCACTCCTTCGCGCGTGCTTTAGCCGCTGCTAGGCTTGCTGAAGACTTGCAGGAGCTGTTAGAAGAACTAGCAACAGATCTGGTCACATACAACTTCACAGATGTTCCTGGAGATCTAGTCTTCTGTTGATCTTCTGTATCTGGCTTATTGTCCATGCTGACTATTTGGCATGTAAGGTACAACTAAACGAGGTGGGATGATTAAAGAGTGGTAGCGGTCTCTGTTATCCAGACTTGCCGTATTATCCCTGGCGTGATGCTGTTTTTTCACTATTCTGTCCCCTGCGTGCATGGTTCTGGTACACAAAGTGACAGATAGCTAAACATATGCAGTAGGCACTGAAAGCATTGAATGATGAGTCGGATGTGAAAGTAAAGTTGAGGGCTTTTTACTTGTTTGTCTTCACCAATGTACATCTTACAGTGCTTTCATCTGCAAAAGAAAAAATCAACTTTAGTTACATCAAGTTGTTCACTCATAAGAACCTGTTATTAAGATAAGGAAGTCCTTCAGTGTGAGACATATTTCTTTACTTTATCATAAATCCATCAACCCATGTTTTCCAATTTAGTATCTGTTTCTGTAAAAGAACTTTTATCCTCAGTGCTGTTAGGGATTAAGAAAAACATGCCACACCAAACATCACACACACTCCTTTGTGGCATTTTACTTTGCCCTGTCTAGATGTTTACCTTCAAGGACAGTGAATATGCCTGAACCTGGAGCTAAATTAATACCACAAACATAAGCTAAAACTGATGTTAGTGCTTCTCAAAGTCTGGGGTAAAACCCTGAAGTAGCCATGTATTTCCACACAGCCACCATACATCAAATACTTCTGAGCTAAATTTTAAACAGAGTAATAGATCAATCAGCCCATTTAAAACAGATTAAAACATCTCACAATTATCTTTACTGTCCCCACATCAGTGATGCCTATTGGGGAAACCAAAACAATCAATCACATTTAGCTCTGGAAGAACAACGTCATTCTCCAGGTGCTCCCAGCATATTTGAGGCCTATCAAAATCCCTCAATGAAATGTGATAAACCCAAAATCCTATTCAGGGTGGCAAACAATGTGTCAAAGTTCTGTACACATGTCAAAGGTATGGAAGCCCGTTTCCGCCACAAAAAAAAAGTATCCATAATTTGAAATTTTGAGTTATTTTCTCGAAATTTCGACTCATTGACTCGAAATTTAGAATTATTAAGTCAAAATTTTGAGAAAAGTAACTTAAAATTTCGAGTTAGCGCTGCCAATCAGAAATCTACTTGACTGACGTCATTTCCTTGTTACCCGGAAGGATATGGCACAGAGGAGCGCGCACTCAAAACTGGATCGTGAGCTACCGTATAGCAACAAATTGGCGCCAGGTTCTTCAGCTTTGAATGTCTTCCTACAAATGATAACTGGATAAAAGGTATACAACAACGGTGTGACAGCAATTGTTACATACAAAGTTCTTGTGAATAGGATGCAACATGACAGTTAACCAAAGGTACCTATAAGGTTTCTGTTACACGCTAAAGACACCTGTTACGTCTGATGAAACTTATTTAAGACGATGTTTTGCTGAAAGCATGCATAAATAATAAGTGTACAGCACTGTATAAAACAAAATCATAAATCACCAAAAAAGAAGGTAATATGACTGAAAGTTACATAAATAAGGAACAAAACAAATAAGAATGTAATCAAACAACTGAGAAAATGTGGGATTGACTGTATTGTATTGCAGATTGCAGTTACAGTGCAAATGGACACTTAAAAATGAGATTCCCACTTCTGTACCATAGTCAGAGCTCATAATGTAGGCACAGATACTTTAATGATAATATAGTGGCTTTATAATAGGTAATTTTAATTTACATCCTTGCTTACAGCATGGGAGACTTGATGAAATTCTTGAAACAAAGAGAAGTCTCTGAGGAAATTGTACAGACCTTGGAGAATGAGAAGGTACTTAATTCCAACAAGATAACTTTTCTTAATTGTTTTTAAATTAAAAATACAATTGTATTTTCAAGGCTGTTTGTTTTAATAAATTAAATCATTTTTCCATCTTTAGATTGATGCCAGTGTCATAAGTCTAATGACAGATGAGGAGCTGAAGACTTATTTGACATCAATATGGTGATCGTCTAGCAGTATTTGGATTTTGCAGACGGAGGGGCAGCAGCCGCAAGTCAGCACTTTTTGAACGGCTGTAGCACACGGCAAGAAGAACATTCCCAAACAACCCATAAAAGAAACGCTCTGAAGACAAATAGAAAAATAGAAATAGGATGGATGCATTAAGATGAAAACACTGAGGTTTTCAAGCAGGTTAGAGCTAGATGAGGAGGAAGAACAAGAAAAATAGACATTTGCAAGGATGCCAATAAAAGGGACATATTACAGGTAGCAACAGGCCTGTTCTTTCCAGATGAGGAAAGATTCAGGGGCCCTTAACAGATTTTGACTGTGATCTAAAGGATTATCAAGAGATGATAGTCTCTTGATAATCCTACTGTAGGAGAACTGCATCATGTCACAAAACTAAATATCCTCAGGTTCTACCTCACCACAAAGAAAAAACAAAATGACAGCCATCAGAGTTCCAGCCCAGGTTTGCATCAACCTTCAGAAATTGAAAAGAGTCCTCAAAACCTAAACCTCTTCTTTTACTGTCACTACAGTGCAAACATCTGCTCCATTTGAAACAATCCGCCATGATGTGACATACATAGAAGACACTCCAAACGATAACCTTCCACAATCTTCCACGCAGTCTCTAAGTGCTAACACTTGTCACAGCAGTGACATTATTTTTGTTGACCCCTTTTCTGACAGTGAGCCAATAAATTTGGATGACACCCTGATTTTTTATTCCACAACCTGGTCCATCCAGTGAGAGAGTGAGGAGAGTAGTGGTGGTCCACAGAGGGCAGGTAATGTCAGAGCTCATTTCACATTTTAGTGATAAGGACCTTGAAGATGTCGACTAACGGAGTCGTGGCTAACACCGCTAACTCCGGACACGAGCGTGACACTACCGGGATTCCAGATGCTGCGAGCGGACAGGACGAGAGAGAGCGGTAAGAGGAAAGGAGGGGGACTGGCAGTGTTTGTGAATGACAGATGGTGTAACCCCGGGCACATCACTGTAAAAGAACAACTCTGCAGCAGAGACATTGAGCTGTTAGCCGTTAGCATGCGTCCATACTACCTGCCCCGGGAATTCTCGCATGTTATCGCGATAACAGCGTATGTCCCCCCCTCGGCCAACGCGGATGCAGCCTGTGACTCTCTCCACTCTGTGGTCAGCAGACTGCAAACACAATCTCCGAGAGCCCTCTTCATAATATCAGGGGACTTCAATCATGCCTCACTGGACTCCACACTGCCCACCTTCACCCAGTATGTGACCTGCCCAACCAGAGACAATAAAACACTGGACTTACTGTATGCCAATGCTGAAGAGGCATACAGTTCATCACCTCTCCCTCCCCTAGGCAGATCTGATCACAACCTGGTGCACCTTGTCCCTGTGTATGAGCCCTTAGTGCGCAGGGAGCCACCAGCCACCCGCACAGTACAGAGATGGTCGGAGGAGAGCGAGGAGGCTCTTAAGGATTGTTTTGAGTCGACTGTGTGGGAGGTGATCTGTGACGACCACGGAGAGGACATCGACAGCCTTACTACATGCATTACTGACTATATTAATTTCTGTGTGGATAACACCGTACCTACCAGGACTGTACGGTGTTTCTCCAACAACAAACCCTGGATTACTTCAGAAATTAAAGCTGTCCTCAAGCAGAAGAGGAGGGCCTTCAAATCCAGAGACAAAGAGGAGTTGAAAAGGGTGCAGAGAGAGCTTAGGGGACTGATAAGGAATGGGAAGGACAGCTACAGGCAGAAGATGGAGAACCAGCTTCAGCAAAACAATGTTGGTGAAGTCTGGAGAGGCCTCAGAACCATCTCAGGCCACAAACATCAGAACTCTCTGCCTGGGAGGGATGTGAGGTGGGCAAATGAACTGAATCATTTCTTCAACAGATTTGATTCAGCCATGAGGCAGTCTCCAACATCGGCTGCAGACTCACCCACCCCCACTGCTGCTGTTCCACCTCTGACACCTCAGACACTTCACACCTCCTCTATTCACCCTGCTCACTCCTCCCCACCCCCAACAACAGCATCCAATACACACTCAACACAAGGCTCCAGCCTGTCTCTCTCAACCACCCAGGTTCGGAGGGAACTGAGGAGGATTAAAGCCAAGAAGGCAGCGGGTCCAGATGGCATCAGCTCGAGGGTCGTCAGGTCCTGCGCGGACCAACTGTGTGGGGTGATGGAGCACCTCTTCAACCTGAGCCTGAGGCTGGGAAGAGTCCCACAGCTCTGGAAAACTTCCTGTGTTGTTCCAGTGCCAAAGACTTCACGCCCCAAGGACCTCAACAGCTACAGGCCGGTGGCTCTGACATCCCACCTGATGAAGACCCTGGAGCGGCTGGTCCTGGCTCAGCTTCGGCGCCTTGTGAGCTCATCACTGGACCCACTTCAGTTTGCCTACCAGCCTGGCATTGGAGCGGATGATGCCATCATTCACCTCCTACATCGTTCCCTCGCTCACCTGGAGACCGCTGGGAGCACTGTGAGAATCATGTTCTTTGATTTCTCCAGTGCCTTCAACACCATTCTTCCCTCGGTTCTGAAGGACAAGCTGGAGAACTCTGGAGTGGACCATCACCTCACTACCTGGATTTTGGACTACCTCACCGACCGACCACAGTATGTGAGGACTCAGGGCTGTGTGTCGGACAGGGTCGTCTGCAGTACGGGGGCCCCACAGGGAACGGTTCTGGCTCCGTTCCTCTTCACCATCTACACTGCAGACTTCTCCCACAACTCCACCCAGTGCTTCCTGCAGAAGTTCTCTGATGACTCTGCAATAGTCGGCCTCATCACTGATGGGGACGACAAGGAGTACAGAGGACTGACTCAAGACTGTGGACTGGTGCCAGCTGAACTACCTCCAGATCAACGCCAGTAAAACCAAGGAGCTGGTGGTAGACTTCCGCAGGCACAAGCATCCTCCACTGCAACCACTGAACATCCAAGGTATGGACATCGAGGCTGTGGACAGCTACAGGTACCTTGGTGTTCATCTGAACAACAAACTGGACTGGACTCATAACTCAGACGCCCTCTACAGGAAAGGGCAGAGCAGGCTGTACCTGCTTCGGAGACTCAGGTCGTTTGGAGTGGAGGGCCCACTCCTGAAGACCTTCTATGACTCTGTGGTGGCCTCAGCCATCTTTTATGGTGTGGTCTGCTGGGGGGGCAGCATCTCTGCTGGGGACAGGAAGAGACTGAACAGGCTGATCCGAAGGGCCAGCTCTGTTCTAGGATGCCCTCTGGACCCAGTGGAGGTGGTGAGTGACAGGAGAATGGTGGCTAAGCTGTCATCCCTGTTGGACAACATCTCCCACCCCATGCATGAGACCGTGACAGCACTGAGCAGCTCCTTCAGTGGGAGACTGCGGCACCCACGGTGTGGGACGGAGAGATTTCGCAGGTCTTTCCTCCCCACTGCTGTCAGACTCTACAATAAAGACTTTTGCAGCTGATCAAACACACAAACCCACACATGTGCAATAAGACTGCTATACGTGCAATTCTTCTTCTGACGAAGTTGTGTTTTTGTATTTTCCTACTCAGTTGTATATAGTATTTGTATTTCTATTTTATTCTATTGTATATATTATTCTATTCTATTTTATTCTATTGTATATAGTATTTTATTTTATTTTATTGTATTTTATTGCATTCCAGTGTTTTCTAATTTCTGCTACATAACTTTGCACTTTTGCTGTAACAAAACAAATTTCCCACCTGTGGGACTAATAAAGGCCATCTTATCTTATCTTATCTTATCAAAATCCAGCTCGTACTGCCTGATGGAACACCTGAAATGGCCTATGACGATGGGGGAGTTGTGAGAGATTGTCTTTCAGAATTCTGGAAAGAATTCTATGACCAGTGCACCACTGGAAATGTTCACGAAGTGCACTTCTTAAGGCATGATTTTGGGCAACAGGAGTGGGAGAGTGTGGGCAGAATCATTGCATTTGGATGGGTTAGAACTATCTGCCTGTGAAAATTGCACCTGCCATTCTGGAACGAGCTGCCTTTGGATATGTAAAGAGTGATATTGTGGAGAATTTCCTCAAGTTCATGCCTGAATCTGAGCGTACAGTGTTAGAGGCGTGGCAATCCGATTTTAGCACCGTGGACCAAGAAGGACTTGTAGACATACTTGATAACCACAGCTGCAGAAAGATACCAACAGCCTACAATGCCACTGAAGTCCTGTTGGAGCTTGCACACAAAACACTTGCCCAAGAGCCTGCATATGTTATTGAACGGTGGGCAAGAACACTCAGAACTGCATGGAAAAGCCTTTGTGATCTATCTTCAGTTTAAGCCCTCCAGCCAAATGTGAGAAAAGTTCTCAAGTGTCTCACTTTCCCTGAAACAATGACGCCCCACCAGAAGGTGATTCAGAAATATCTAACTACATATGTGAAGAATGCTGGGAAGCAACATTTGTGTTTGTTCCTCAGGTTTTGCACAGGTTCAGATTTAAATCTTGGAAAGAACATCATCATTGGGTTTAACAAACTTAAAGGTTTCCAGAGACGACCTGTGGCACACACATGTGGATGTGTACCGGAGCTGCCGATAAATTATGACAGATATCCTGACTTCAGATCGGAGATGAACAGTGTGTTGGAATCCAATGTGTGGGTCATGGACATTATCTAAAGGTTTGGTTCACGGACAATGGCTTAAAAGCCACGGGTGTTTTACAACAGATTATATTTGAGTTGTGAACTAACACTGAAGTGTTCCCATGTGACTGTCACATCAAAGGTTTCAGGTGTTTTAAAAACTGGGTTCCAAGAAAAAGTCTTTGGTGAAATACCACTGTAATCCAATTTGAGGTACTTCTTTGTGTTTCTCTGTTTTCTTATTACAACTGAGGCAATGTTTTTGTAAACACTTGTAAAATGCATTTCTGCAGAGGTCTCAAAGTGGCAGCCTGGAGACCATTCATAAGCCTTCCCATTTCCTCAGTCAGCATGTTTGCATGTGGAGTGAACAATCAAAGCAGTTTTCCCACCATTTATTATTTCTTTCGATTATTTGAATCCAAAATTAACTTTAAAAAATGAACAATCAAAGCAGTTTTCCCACCATTTATTTTTTTCGATTATTTGAATCCAAAATTAACTTTAAAAAATGCTCACCAGAAAATTAGAGATTGAGACCCCTGCAATATGTAGAATATCTCCTACATGTTTCATCATTGTGCACACATTTTACAGTTTACAAGTCAGGTTTTATTATATCATAGTATTTTAATACAGTTATGTTCATACAGTTCTGTTCAGTCATCTGGGTTATGGTGACTGTTGCTAAATTGAATGGCCATAAGGCACACCTATATGCTTTTTAAGGCAGACCTAGATTACCTCTTTTTGTGCACTGAAGTTTAACAACATGCCACTTCAACATCAGCAGATGAACTTTGTTTTGCCATAGAGAGGAGCTCAGTTCCTTTAGGTGTCTGCTGACAGGAGAGACAGAATTTCTTCTTCTCATAAAGTACAAATAAAACTGAGTCACAGAAACAGATGATGGAGTCTGACAGTTCACGATAACTCTCTCTGTGATCATCTGTCAGTTCAGGCCGAGGAGCTAAAAAATAGACAGTCAATATATAGAAGCAATATAAGCAAATCATTTACTTGAAAATAAAATTTATTAATAGAAACTGCTCTGAGCGGATTTAAAAAAAATAATGCCTCATGCAGATGAAAATTTTCCACACACCTCTCACAACCAACAAGTTGAGAGCATTTTTTTTTTGTACTGATACTGTAGCCAAACTTCCCCGTATTAGTGCAGTAGTATTTACTCACTGTAGTACTCAGAACGACTAGCAGCAGGAGATCAGCCATGATAAAAAGAACAATGAGAACGTGCAGAACAGACTACAACAGTCTGTCTGAACTTTTGCGATCCTGAGTTACTTTTGCAAGATCCCGCAAAAAGTTCATCTTAATTTTTTTTTTCCTCTCATGTCCCTTGTGGGGCTCCGTAGTTTTGGATAAATGGATTATAAATGGACTTTTAAGATGCAGACACAGATGGGGATGCCATTTCCACCTGAATTTCAGTATAGTTTTTGTGTTTGTTCACCAGCCATTACAAAACGTTCTTTCAAGTAAAAATGGATTTTAGCATACAGTCAAGCTACAGGTGAGCTAGAGTTCATATAAACTATACAGCAGATGTCTCATTACAATGAATCATGAATGCCTGCATCATGTTTTTTCTTGCAAGGCATAGCAACAACCTCAGTACATAAGAATAAATAGACAAATAGAATTATAAATTCTCATTCTTGTCTAAAATGAGACTTTATAAAGTAAAAGAGTTCTGACTTAAAGGACAGATGCTCCTACTAACTGCTGTTCAAATCTCCTCATTGTGATGTTCAGCCAGGCAGAAGAAAGTTGTTTTAAAGAAAGCTAGCACAGGCTGTGGGTGAAGCAAGGCTCTTGTAGAAAACAACACAAGACAAGACTATATACATAAATAGGCCCACTGAACTCAGGTAAAAATAAACTGAGGTTAAACCAATGAGAGCAGAGCAGAGAAGACGATTGTAGATAAAAGCTGGAAGTCAAAGCAAAGCAAGGCGTATAAGAAAACTAACCTCCCAAGTAAAACAGGAAAAAGACAAAAGATAAACAACAATGCACACTTATTTTTTCTTTGTCTGTTTTCCTGAATGCTGGATACTTTTCTTTAATCAAAACTCAGAGACCAGTGGGTAATAAAAAGATGAGACACATAAAGACCACTAGCAGCAGCCATATTAAAATGAATGATGTGAATATACAAACTAAAACTACTCTGAGTACTCTGAAGTAAACAGTAGGTGGCCACAGTAAGGCACTCTTCAAATAGACCTGTTCTAGCACACTCTTTGAAACCCTCAACCTATAAAACTATAATATTGTCAAGCTGTATGGAAACCTGGACACATGCACAGAGCACAGTGGTAAGGTTATAAAGAAGGAGTTATTCAATAGGCTGGCAACAGGCTTTTCCTCAGAAATATGCTCGTAAAAGGTTAATTATAAATAATTCAGTGGTTGTCTCTCCCTCGTGTGTTTCCAGACAAAATCCTCTCGCACAGTTTCTCCTCAGGGGTGAGTTTCTGGACAAAGAAAAAGTAAAGCAAACAATGATAACAAGGCAACAACACAGAAGCAATAGTTTTGATCCAGGCTTCCTTCACAACATGCAGTGCAACAGTCTGGCAGTGCCTGAGAAGATCCAAACTTTTAAACCCGGATGGGAACTAATCCAACGGCTCAGGTGAAAAATTTGACATGTGGCCAATCAGGCGGAGACCTCTCGCACACTCGGACTCTAGAATATAAAAAACACACTCATCCAAACAGCGCACGGGGGAACATGACAAATATATTTAGATGAACTCTTTGCCAACTCTTTGTCACTTGTACAAAACAGTTTACATGTTTATTTGCTATTTCTTTTTCTTTTACATTTTCATATCATGTACACCAGAACACTTTAATGCCAGCCTTTAGTAGTTTATTTCTCTCCAGTATCAAAATAGCACTGAAATACTGAGGCAGATGCTGGTGCCCAACAATGTCAGTTGTCAAAAAAGATAACCATTAAAACCATTAAAACACATATTAGATTCATCAAATGTAACTTCTCACAAAAAGAATCTGTTGGAGAAACAAATAGTTAACAAATTAAATAAATCCACTAATAATAATATCGATTGCTAGAAGGGTAATTAAGGCATCATGTTTTTATTGAGGTTAAGTGGCAGTATGAACAATTAAACAAAGTTCAGCATAGAGAGGAAGATGGCAAACAGCAGATTACTACAACTGAGAGGAATACCTCCAAACACTACATCTACCTGACTTTAACAAACACATTTTGTCGACACTTTATACACATCAGGAAACCAGAACAGCATCAAAATACAATAACCACAAAAACACATTCAGTCTTCCTCTGTAAACCCCCCAGCATGTTGTATATTTAGATTTATTTTTTTTTAGTACAGACCAACTGATGCAAATTCAGAACCAGTGAAATAAACTAAAAAGACAGACATCAATATCAGTTTAATTTATGTGTTACCAGTTAAGCAGTCTAATTCTGTTTATGTGTTTATTCAGATTAGCATCAAATGCTGAAAAGAACTGCATTAAAGGTGTTTTAGGGTCTGTGGGAGTAATTTTTAGGCTAGGGCATCAAAGTTAGTGCAACAATGCAGGTCACATTACCCTTCCTGTTTCATTTCTTATGCCTACAGAGAGAAAGAGTGAGTCTCCATAAGAACATCAAAAATACCATCTAGAAACTATTTGTTATTAGAAACCTTAAAACAACTGCAAATGCTACACTGATGACATTTACTGAAATTAAAGATGTGGCTGTGCAATCCAGTCAATAGAAGCCACAAACGAAACGAAAATAAAGGAAAAAAACATAATGAGAGAAGTACACAGACAATCTGACCAATAATTTATATTCTCTCTATTGCTGGAGTTCTTACAATACGTTTATTTTGTTTTTTAAGGACAAAAACAAAATCAGTGAGCTCTAAAATAGTTATTATTTTATTATTTATAAATAATTTACTTTTTATTGGTTTTATCATCTTGTTTGAACACACTATTTACTTCTTTATAGTTAATTTGCATCTCTGCTTTAACAATATGAAACCATTTGGGGATCAAACTTTAAATGAAATGTAAATTATAAAACACACACACAAAAGCTGACAATAATAAAATGTTTAACTTCATAATTAATCCCATTGTCAACACTGTATTCTTTTGAAATGACACCCATAATTTCTCTGAGGTGCCTCTGTTGGTATTCTTCACTCTATGAACAGAAAAAACAGACAGTACTTTTTGAACATTTTGGGAAATATACAATTTGCTAGCAGATAAATCCCGTCATGTCCAAGCTAAAGTACTTTAAATCTTGTTCATGCAGGAAACTTTTTATATTATACTTAAATATACTTTTGTTCCCTTTTGTTCCCTACTGTATATAAAATATGAAGGTAATTTGCCTTAAATAATTAAAGCTTAGCTATATGTGTTCAGTTTTTGTCCAGTTTACACATATAAATAGAATTTTATATTCTATAATTTTCAGTAATGTTATTCCAGAGCCATAAATTTATAATTATCATAATTTGGAAAAAAATATTACTAGAAAATAAAATAAAGGAGAATCCAGCTTTGATTTGTCTGCAAATGATGGCCTAGATATAAAAATGAAGGTAAATGTTAACAGATAATGTAGTACTTTTGTTAATCTTCTTTAACTAAGGTTGAAAATCTGCATAAATTATATCTTGATTATTTAATTAAAAATCCACTAGAGATCCACTATCTCCATAAAACAATAAAGCTCAGATTCTCACCAGCTCTTCTTCGAGTATAGAGAAGTAAAAATCCCATGACGATGAAGGCCACAGCTACTCCAGAACAACTCACAACAATTACAGTTATCAGCAGCGTCCCTGCAATGGAAATATTTATTAGCAAAGAACGCTATCATATGAAAGGTTTTGTTAACACTCACCAGTTAGTTAAACTGCAGGAAGGTCTTAAAGACATAAAAACCTGGATGGCCGCTAACTTTCTCCTTCTAAATTGAGATTAAACTGAGGTTATTGTACTTGGCCCTGAAAATCTTAGAAATATGGTATCTAACCAGACTCTTACTCCGGATAGCATTACCTTGGCCTCTAGTAACACTGTGAGAAATCTTGGAGTCATTTTTGATCAGGATATGTCCTCCAATGCACATATTAAACAAATAAGAAGGGTTGACAATATGTAGTATTTAAAAGTAGAATGGGAGATATATGTGTCAGCAGGTATAATATATGACCTATTGTGCTTGTTAACATAGCCAGTCTACCTGTTCTTTCATCTTGTGGTGACGGATCCATTGGATGTGTGTTATCTGAAAAAATGAGTATATACACATGCTGTCTGTCTGAAATGCAAAAAAAAAACCATACTGCAATCTACGTAAGTGTCATCACTTTACGTAAAGTGTATCAGAATCAGTTTACAGTTTCATCACCTGATACACATTTCTCTGAAGTTGGCATTATGGGCATTCCTGCAACGGTAGTAAATACACAAAAGTAGTACAAAATGATGATGGGACAAGAGTGGCAAACACTTACTTTGTACAGTAATGAAGGTTAGGTTACTGTATGGAGAGCCTGACCCTCCAGGTTGTGTCATAAAAAACGTAAGGAATACCACTTTTGTCCCCAGGAATGATGGTTACTAAATTCATGGTTCTTTTTCCATCCTTTAGATTTCCCCCTAAAAACACATTTAAAGCTGAAATATTACAGCACAAAACTTCTGTTGTTAGGATGCTGTATCAGTATATAATGTGATGAAAAAGAAGGTCACTTACTTTGTACTGTAATGGTTGACATGCTACTGTTCCGAGACTTTAACTCTCCAGGTTGTGCAATGTAAAAACAGATCACTTTAATTTCAGCAGGTGTCCTGAGATTTGCCATCTCCAGCAGCGTGGTTGCTGTCAGTGTTGTTAGACAGGAAAACCCTTTCACCGTCCCTCCACTCAAAGTGTAGAAATAACATTCAGGCACAGAAACAGATGAAGGAGTCTCACAGTTGAGTGTGACTGAGTCTGTCTCTGTGATCACTGGTGGATTAATGATGAGTTTAGGTGGAAGGGGAGCTGAAAAGTTGAAACATTAACTGCAGTTAGGATCACATCTGTGCCTGACCAACATGCATTCTTTGCTTTCACACATTAAGATAACATCAGTACTTTGTGGTAAAGCCGCTCACTCACTTTGGATGATGATGGAGGAATAGTCACTGTACAAAGAGTTTGACCCTCCCGTCTGGGGCGTGTAAGAACAACTCACTTTAATCTCTGCAGGTGGTCTGAGACCGGCCATCTCCAGAAGTTCAGTTGCTGTCTGCTGTGTCAGACAGGACAACTTTCTAACAGTTCCTTTACTCAAAGTGTAGAAATAACACTCTGAAACCGAAGATGGAGCCTCACAGTTCAGTGTGACTGAATCCATCTCTGTGATAGCTGATCTACTTACTGTCAGTGTAGGTTGGAGAAAAGCTGCAGAGACAGATTATAACATATGTGTCTGGAATAGGTATAGGGTGGTTTTGCTGCTTATTGTAATACTGTAACTAAAAGTAATATTTTACAGTCATATTTACTCACATCTTATGGTGAGTGGAGACACATTACTCATTGGAGACTGATATATAAAAAGGTAAAAACAGGTCACTTTTAATGTAACAGGTGCACTTTGATGTGCAAGTGATAGCATTTCAGATCCATTCAGTTTCTGCAAACAAGAAAAATTTTTGGCAAGTTGTTGTCCTGAAGTGCGAAAATAACAATCAGATATAGAAACAGATGGTGGAGTCTCACAGTCCAGTATGACTGAGTCTGTCTCTGTGATCACCTGTGGTCTCACTTTCAGTTTAGGTGGAAGAAGGGCTGAAAAATTGAAGTTAGGTAATTATCAGAGTCAGCACCGAGATGTAAATGATTCAGGTTCATGTATATACTGTAATTGCAATATATAAAGATCATGTCAGAAACGTTACGTACCATTTATGGCGATAGTAGATGGTTCACTGTCAAGAGATGTTAAATAAAACCCATCATGCTTTGCAACATAAGCACATCTAACTTCAACCTCAGCAGGTAAAGTCTTTCGAGCCATCCTCAGCAGCATAGTCCCTGTTAGTGTCTGCACACAGGAGGAGCCTGTAGACACTTTTTGACTTGCAATGTAGAAATCACACTGAGACACAGAAATAGATGATGGAGCTTCACAGCTCAGTGTGACTGAGTCTGTCTCTGTGATCAGGCATTTACTCAGAATCACTTTTGGCAGATTAAAGGCTGAAAAGTTAGAGGCGAACATAAGTGAATGAAATACAAATAATATCCACGATGGTGTCCAAGAAACGTAATACTAGACTCAGTGACTGACCTTGTGCTTTGACATCATCAAAAAAATCTGTTGGAGAAAGAACTGATTAAAAACAAAATGTTAAAAGATTGCTTCTCCCACTAAGTGTAATTCTGTCAGTCTAATATAATATACTGTAATTACATAAACATTTAATATTGTTTAAAAGCAGACATTAAATAGGTATCGGGTTAAATACAAAACCATTTCAAATACAAAGAAATGATAAAACGTTGAACTTACAGATGAGGATGACAAACAGCAGATGTCCAGCCATGATGAAGAACCTGAATCCTGTGACTGTGAAAACTACACCTATCTGAGTCATATGTAAATGTAGTTTTCATACTTGTTATATTTACTGTCAGGAAACCACAGGCAGCATCAGAATACATCATATTCAAAAGTCTACAAAAATACATATAGGCACTGTTTCCATTGCCAATAGCAACTTCATGTTGTGGCCTCATGTGGTGTTTGTGCGAAATAAGTCTGTGAAGGTTCTCAGTCAATCCAGGTCATGTTAGTCTAAAGAGGTTGGAAAGAAAAGCATTGGGACTTCTTTAAGTTCATTGAGGACATTTCACCTCTCATCTGAGAAGCCTCTTGAGTTCTAAGGTCAAATGGTGGAGAGTCCCAGATTTAAGTTCTAGGGGAGTGTCCCCCAAGGGGGTCATGAACCCCCTGTTGATTCTCTACCTAATCACACGTGCCAAGGTGTGAAAACGGGTGTAGGTCACAATTAGCCAAGGTTTCGCGTGAACCCGCTGTGAAACCTAGCCCCACCCTATCTTGTGATTTCCTCTGTTCAAAGATGGTAGTTCACAGTGGCAGTGAACAGAGGCGGTGGTTTACGACATCATCTGCCATCTATAATCCAGTTTTGAGATCCTTTCCTAGACGGCTTAACGCCCACTCACATCCTGCACCTGTTGACCTCAGGAAAAAGATGAAGACAATAAACATATTGGACCTATGTTTATTATTCATCCCATAGATGTGATGCAGAACAAGAAGAGGGACAGACCCCTCTCTGGGCATTATCATAATCATTTTGGGTTTTTTTGTTCTTTTTTAATGTACTTGAAAATTTTTTTTACTGGAATAAAACCAAGTGTAAAATCCAGACTTTTGCTAAGTGCCCTGTTGAAACTTATTTTATTATACTTAACAGTTATTCTCTTTCTCTTAACAAAATTGTCTTTTATAAAGATATAACACATTTTGGGGTCAGTGTAAAAGAAAGGCAGCTGTCAAATGTGAAAGTGAGGTCAGAGGTCAAATTTGACATGATATTAAATGCAAACTATAATGTGATATTTAGAATCCCAATATACCAGTATTATTTCCTAAAAGTGGTCAACACACACAAAGGCAGCAGAATTTAAAGCATAGTTTTAGAGATAAAAGACATTTCATTAAAGTTTGACCTTACTTGACCTTGAAGAAGAGGTCAGATGTCAAAGAAGGTGATATTTAGAATTCCCATATCATTCTCTTGATGTTTTCAGTACAACATTGCAGTAAGGAACATAGTTTTAACCCTCTGGGGTCCAGGGTATAATTGGCCGTTTTTGACTACTTTTGATTTTACCTCTGTATTTCACCTTTAAAAACTGTTTATCTTGCCTTGTTTGGTATCATTATTTTCAGCACAACCTCAAATATCTCTATATTTGAGTTATTATTTCATTTTTGCATACTATATTAGCACAATTAATCTAAATTCAGACAAAAAAAATTCAAAATCCGAGTAGAAAAGTAATATTTTTTACTGTAAAACCGACGAAAATGTTTAACAAATCCTTTTCATAACTTGAAATGCAAATAGAAATTGTACATTTCTAAAAATTATGCACAAGTTCTGCAAACAACAAAGTTATATGGTACTATTTGCCTAAAAATGCAGCCAAGGCCTCAGGCGCTTTTTATATAACCATTTAAATCTATTTACAGAACAATCAGGTGTGCTGCATCAAATAAGAAGGGACACAAATTATTTGTGCCAGTCCAAAAAAAATAGTTTGTGTTCGGTCTTAAACTGGTCATGTGATTTTGACCCGCCGGCGCGTCCGTTGACCCCAGAGGGTTAAATAGCTCTTTATAGCATTAATATCGTGTTGACCTTCAAATCAGTCTATTGATCTTGAATGAGAGGTCAGAGGTCTAATCTGACATGACATTTTAAGTCTTTATACGGTACTTTCTAAATGCTGACCATACACACGGCACTTGTAAGAATCAAAATTTCTAAGTTATATTCTGTCATTTTATGACCAATAAATCATTAACTCCACCTTGAAGACCTTAATGGAAGTAAGCCAAATTTGAATGGAATACTAACATGACCCCACTCTACACCCCTACAAAGTTTTAATAGTAACTTAATAAAAAACACATTTTGATAAACTGCAACAATAGCTTTCTGGGGACTTTATACCGATGCAAATGTGCTGTTACAATTTTAGTTCCTTACTTTTAAAAAACAAATAAAAAAAGATCTCTGTGCACAACCTTAAAAAGAATGAATCTGTCACAAAAAAACAAACATGCTGGGGCTGATGTAAATATATGAAGTATAGAAATAGAGGCTAGAGAATTTACTTCATCAGTATCTGTACAATAAAATTTTAAACAGTAAATTTTTTTCACGGTCACGCTTTTAGAGAACATGAACAGAAACAAATTTGCACAATGAGATGGTTTCCCTTTTTAGTATTGAAGTACATCCATATTTTTTTTTAAACTTTTTAAAAATTCATATGGATGAAATCACAGAAATTACCAGAAAGACAGTGTAGATTTTAACATGGCTTTATTTGTTCTTGTTTTAAAGCCAATGATATTTAAGAAAAATACTTCTTAATTTACAGTTTTGTTTTGTTTATCTGTGTGTGTGTGTGTGTGTGTGTGTGTGTGTGTGTGTGTGTGTGTGTGTGTGTGTGTGTGTACTTATGTGTGTGTGTACTTATGTGTGTGTGTACTTATGTGTATCTACTGTGTCCAGAAGAACAAAACATATCCTGTTACAAAAATATCTTAAACATAATACAGAAAATATTTAATGCAGCTGGCATTTGTGGTATAGGACTGTATTTCATGCTGTACCCTCCATGCTCACTAGAAACTTCTTGGCTTTACATATATTATCTCCCCTGCAACGTCTGCATGCAGTAATGCAGTTCTGCATGCATGTCTGGTGGATCGTAGTCACTATTAGAACTTCTTTCCTTCTTACACCAAGGCAGTTTTTGCTCTTTTTTTTGTCATTTTTTATTAACATTGAAGCACATGGTGAGGAAATTTTCTCACATGCACATATATTCTTCTCTTAGTTTTTAGTTAGATCTTTGTTTGGTTTTCCTCAGGGCTGTTGTAAATAATTTTTCTTTAATACAAATGTTGGCATGATTAATGTTGTATAGGAATGAATGCTGCCAACCTTTGCTATGCAAAATTCTGATATCCTTCAACCTCACTGACTACTGACATATAACTGTGATTGTAATTATTATTAACTGGTTTCAAACCAATATTCTATTTTATAAGACTGATTAAACTAAGAATTTATTTAGATTTTGCACTTATTTTAATGATTTTAGTTATTAGAATCCCTAAATTAATGGTTAATCAGTTAAAATTAGCTTAATTGTTTTTCTTCTTTTAAAGGTGGTGCCCTTATTAAGATCATTCTTAACGGGGTAGACACAAAGAAAGCTCCAGCATTTTTGCTGGCACTGCCCTTGTGAGGCACAGTGATGACATTATATGAAAGACTCCATAATGTTCTACAGAACACATTATGTAGAACACAGAAATGCTACTTGGATAATACTCACTGCACTGGTAATACAAAGCTCTGGGCTGACACCAGAAAGCAAGCCAAGCCATGCACATACAAATGTTAAATTGGGTTTAATACTTCTCTATTAATCTTTTGGAAATTATTGTCTTAAGTAGAAATATTATCCAGGTGAGTTTCCAACAAAAAGAAAGAAAGAAAGAAAGAAAAATACTTTCCTGTCTTATCTATATGGCTTGAGTGTGTAATGGCCATTCAGTCTTATCTTCTGTTTTATTCCAATTCAGTATTTTTGATGTGTTTCAGTGTGCCTGTAGAGTGCTGTATGCCAGGTCTGTTTTCATTGTAGGCGTTTCATCTGGCTCCTCAGGGATGCTGGAGTAAAAGTAGTATGCGGCAGACTAGAAAGAAAATAGAGCAAAAGGTTTTTACATCTGTGTCTTCTCTGTGGTAAACATATTAAATACTGAGGATGCACTTGTCTCACTTACATTCTCAGTTTGAGACTCCTGTCTTTTGAGTTGATTAGACCCTGTGAGTAATACAGAACCAGAGTTACCTTTATTTCACTTTGTATTTCTATGCATAAAAATATAATGTGTATGAAATAGGAAAAGGTCTGAGGACTGTGCTATAAAGCAAAATTATTGGTTAGCAAGGTAAGTTGAATATGAACAGGATATTGTAATGTCTTTTAACACCTACATCGCTATGGTAACCTATGCTGAACACATTACTGGTCCAAACCAGTCTTTGTATGAAATTTTGGCTTAAAATTGGCTGGAAGTGACATATTTTCACTAATTCTTTTTTTAGTAGTATCCTATAAATGCAATATAGTTTTACTACTGAAAGAAAACAATTTATATATAAACATGCAAAAAACAGCAGTAAATAAAGCCCAGCAAACTGCATGCCACATTGTCGTGCCATGTATTCATATTCAGATGGTGAAGCAGAAAATATATAACCTTTTTTATGCTTGGTCCTATTCTTTTACCAAACTTTTGCTTTGGCACTCTTGTAATTGCATCTACTAGAATTGTCATGGTTAGTGCCGTGCGGCGGGCAGGAGGGAGGATCCAAATGCAGGACTCAGAAACAGAGGGTTAAGCTTAGGGCGCAGCTTTATTGCTGAAAGAGCTCTTCATGGAAATTAACACTTACAAAAAGAAACCAAAACCTAAAACCTAAACTAAACTGGCACCGGAAAATAGACACTAAGGAACATGGGCTCGAAACATGACGGGAGAAACACAGCACAAAGAGAGGGTACGATGTGACAACAAGCAGGGGATGACATAGGACTAAAATACATGACGGAGTAACCAGGAAATGGCAGACAGAAGGGAAACACAGCTGGTACTAACTACACAGACAACACGGGGAACAGAGGCCGAACACAGGACTGTCAAAATAAAACAGGAAGTACATGGAAGAAAGATAAGCTCACGTTTCTTACCAAGTGTTTAGAGATTGTTTAAATAACTATCAGCGCACCATCAAGGTAGAAAGAGCAAATTATTTCTCCAAGATCATTTCTAAGAATTCTGGTAATCCTAAAGTTCTATTCAACACAGTCCTGCATCCCACCACTTCAGCCATATCTGAGACTGCCTCACACACGTCTGAGGATTTTCAAAAGTTCTTTACTGAAAAAATTGATAATATCAGAGCACATATCCCGCTCCCATCCCAAGACCCTTCTGAACCACCTACATGCTCATTCTTTTTCTCCGAATTTAAACCAGTTTCATTATCCCATCTTACTAATATAATAATGCACATGAAACCAACTACGTGCCCCTTGGATGTGTTACCTACACCATTTCTCAGAGATGTGCTGAAGACAGTCGGCCCTAACATCCTCGCTATTGTAAATGGCAGTATCTCAAATGGAACTGTTCCTCATTTGTTTAAACAAGCTGTTGTCCAGCCGCTTCTAAAAAAAACCTGGTTTGGATCTGTCAGTTCTTGGCAATTTTAGACCAATCTCTAAGCTGCCATTTTTGTCTAAGGTTCTCAAAAAAGTTGTCCTCCACCAATTATCCTCATTCTTAGACACACATAATATTCTGGATAAATATCAGTCTGGTTTCAGAGCCTTCCACAGCACAGAGTCTGCTCTATTGAAGGTGTTCAATGATGTGCTTTTAGCTGTTGACTCTGGAAAAAGTACAGTTTTGATTCTTTTAGACCTGAGTGAAGCATTTGACACTGTCGACCACACAATCCTATTAAAACCGTCTAAAGACGTGTCGGCATTCAAGGCTCTGCTCTAAAATGGTTTGCCTCTTACCTGGAGAGCAGATCATACTCTGTGATGCTGGGTAACAAATACTCTTCCCCAGCTTCACTTACTTGTGGAATACCTCAGGGCTCTATTCTGGGCCCTGTCTTATTCTCCTTATACATGCTCCCTTTAGGCTCCATTTTTCAGAAACATCAGATCTCCTATCACTCTTATGCAGATGATACACAGTTCTACCTCTCTCTAAAACCAGGTGCTGATAGTACACTGCAGAAAGTCTCAGTGTATGTCTTAGCGACATACATTGCTGGATGTCTCTGAACTTTCTCAAACTAAATCACGACAAAACCAACATTATAATTTTCGGTAAGCAGGACTCTATTAGTCTTATAAAGAAACAATCTGGGCCCATTATCAGCTAATGCACATCCCCATGTAAAAAATCTTGGTTTTATTTTTGATTCTACCCTCAAGCTGGACAAGCAAATAAATTCAGTTGTTCGTGGCAGTTTTTTCCAACTCAGGAGTATTTCTAAACTCAAAAATATCCTGTCATCTAAAGACCTGGAAACCCTTATCCATGCCTGCATATCATCACGTCTTGACTATTGTAACTCTCTCTACTTAGGCATCTGTCACTCCAGCCTGTGCCGCCTGCAACTTGTTCAAAATACAGCCACAAGGCTCCTAACGGGTACCAGAAAGAGAGAGAGTATTACTCCGATACTCGCATCTCTACATTGGCTGCCAGTTAAATATAGAATTGATTTTAAGGTTTTATTATTTGTTTTTAAAGCTCTCCATGGTTTGGCTCCAGGTTACATTTCAGATCTTCTTAACCTGCACTTACCCACTCGAACTCTGCGCTCCTCCAGTCAGATGCTGTTATTAGTTCCACGCTCCCAGTTCAAATCTAGAGGTGACAGGGCTTTCTCCATTGCCGCCCCGAAACTCTGGAACAGTCTTCCCCCTTTCATAAAATCCTCTTCATCCTTGGAAGTCTTCAAATCAAATTGAAGACCTACCTATTTTCGAAGGCTTTCGGATCTCTCTGACACCTCTTTTATTCTGTTCTAACTATTCTGGTCTTTTATCTCATTGGATGATGTTTGCATGTGTATACACATATACATGTATTTTATGTTCACTTATGTGTGCTTGTGTGTGAATGTGTACATTTTTGTATATATAGTTACATATTTGCATGTACACATATACTTTTTACAAACTTATATGGATGTCTTACAATGTTTCTATAATGTTTTCATTTTATCTATTTTAATTCTTTTTATCATATTATCCCTCTGTTCAGCACTTTGGCCGGCACTCGATGTCTTTTAAATGTGCTATATAAATAAAAATGACTTGACTTGACTTGACTCGACAGACACAGAGACCCAGACTAGACACTGAACAGAAGGACCACAGAGTACAGAGACAGGAGCGACAAGAGACACGACTGACTGGGGAACAAGAAGACAAACATAAGGACAGAACTAAACCTACACTAAACATAGGGGCACCAGAACTAAACCTAAGAACTGGAATTAACAGAGCAAAGAGGGACTAGAGCGCTAGGAATAAAAAACAGAAACCAAAACACTAGTAATCATAAACCTTGATGAAATCAGAACACAGGGGCACTGACCCAGGACCGTGCAAGAATACAGATTAGAAAAGTGATCAGTTACATTTGTAGACTGTTTGTCACCATATCTATTTGATAAATAAAATGAATGTCACTTTGATTTAGAGACAAACTACAGTAATTCCCATGTCTGCTTTATTGTTTAGGGTCATACAGTCTAACCTTTTAGAGCTTTTCCATACAGCTGTTACATAAACAGCAGCACCAAGAGTACACTGAGTAGTAATATAAATAGATTAACATGTTTATTTTAGTGCTCCATGCGCTTGTGATGATCTTGTGAATGGTTATCATGATGACAATAACCATTGTCATGACACCTGTTATCTCCAGCTGGGGTTTTAGAATGTTTTAAGTCCACTAATGCAAATCAATTCTGGCTATGTTGATCTTGGGTTGTAGCATACCCCTCTGATATTCATACAATAAGATTGTTTTGTTCTATAAATGCTTTGTTCATTCAATTATATCATTTTGGTTCCTCATCAAAATAATCTTAATTGTTACACAACTGTAACAAACCTGTGAGCACAAAAGCAGCAACTCACCGTTAGGTGGGTCATCAACAGGGACTAAACTGGTCATACTGTAGACTTCAGAATCATTCGGAGACATCTTGTTTGATAACAGAAGAAATGGAGAAGAAGAGAAGTCATGAATGACTTGCAATTAAGTACATGAATTATTAGTAGATACAAGGAATTTTATTACAACAAAAATAAGAAAGAAAAGTACCCATCCTCCTCGGTCAGTTTTTTTCGTGCTTGAAAAATTACCTACAACAAAAGGCAAAACAAAAGTAAGCATATAAAACTACCATACAAAAAAAACAACAACACTCAAGGACATCGTGGTCTGCAGCACAGCTGTGAGGGAGGCAGTCGCACCTGGATGGCATGCAATCATGCCTCGCCAGCTTTAAAGTCTTTATTGGGTCCTGAGTTTGTGTTGTTGTTTTGATGTGTTCGGCTGCGAGCTGAAAAGCTGCAGCTGTGTGTGTGTGTGTGTGTGTGTGTGTGTGTGTGTGTGTGCGCGTGTGTGTGCGTGTGTGTGTGTGTGTATATATATAAAGTACAGCAACCATTAGTAAAGTGTATGCTGACAAGCATGGAAACTTGGCTGGGTCTGCCGTGGATTTATTGCACACATAATACCAGAGGTGATTAAATATTTAATTAATTTAAGTCATTGTGGATGTGACAGTGTTGTTACATCAGGGCAAAAAAGACAAGCATTAATTCTCAAATTAATTAATTGTCTGTTAATACATGCTAAAGTAAAGTGATCTCTCTGCTTTCATCAGCAATCTGTCATTAAGCTTCTCACATACCTGTTTGCATCCATCCAAACAGGTTCTTAAAAAAAAAAAAACAAAAAAAAAAACACTGCCATTTTGTGGCAGCTGCTGTCTATTCACTTATAAATCAGAATGATACTTGATACCAGACCTACTCAAATCTATATGGGAATGGGCATTCTCATGTGTGTGTGATAGAGGTGGGCGGACTGAGTTAAATATCAATGATATACTAAAGCAGTTGGATCAATACATGTTTCTATCCTGTATGTATGCACTCCACTGAACTGTGTTAAATCAATTTTTCATTTTTTGTAAATGAAAAATGAAAAAACTCAAACATACACGTTGAAAAAGATGCAAACTTTTTTCTGTTGACTGTCACATCAATTCTTTTTACCCTATGCTGGGCGAGTTAATATATTCACCGGTGTGTTGAAGCAGTGAGGTACAGTGTTGGTGCGGAGCAGCTGAAACATAATGCTGAGTCTTAAGGAGGAATAAGAAAATTGTGGGAAAGCGTGTAAGTATGGAAGAGAAGTAAAAGATATGGAGGTCAGAGGAAATCAGTCGGTTTATGAACAGAATGGCGGTGGGGCTGGTGGATTTTGTGTATAAACTTTTTTATAATATAGTGTGATCAGAAATACTTCAAACTGTAGAAAAGGTTTGAGGCTTTACATGACATAAGGAATGATTACTATCCTTACCATTTCTTCTTTTCACACAGACAAGAGCCATTCCCAGTGAGATGACGCCCATGATTACACCAAAAACAGTTGCAACTACAGGTAGAAGTTTATGGGCAGGAAGTACTAGAAAAGCACAGACCACAAACAAGTGTCAGTCTTGCTTCCATTTTGGTGGAAGTAAAGAAGAAAGACATCTACTGTTAAAAACCAACAAATCTCTTATTTTATGGTCTTGAGAGCAGCAAAGTATGCTGAATGACATGTAGGCAAAGAACAAACTTCACTGATATGCAAAGCAAAACCCTCCTAGTATGATGAATACACAGTGCAAGGAAATTTCACTCACCTGAAGATGTCCTTGGTGTGGTCACAGAAGAAGTCGTCCCCACTGAAATGAATATCTCTAAATGTCAAAAAACACCACAGCAATTGACCGAAGCATTTTTATTCACTTGTAGAAATCTTACCAATTGTGTGAATTGTAATTGTGTGAATTGTAAAGTCCATAGAAGGAGGAGGAGCAAAGGTCAAAGTGTTTTTTTCAGCTGCAATAAAAGAAGATTGTGTAGTGATTGTTTCATTATTTGAGTTTCTTGTGGATTCACCACAAAAGGCATTTTTCTTCCACTACTGCAAAACTGTCATACAGCAGCAAAGTGTCAATGTTTTACACTTAACTTTAAACTTTCAAATTCAAAACAATGTTGTAGGGCTTTAATACTGATTGAGTGATTCGAATACTTTGATTATAAAAAACTCTCGACACAGTCTTTGCTTCAATGCTTCCTTTAACACGCGGCTCTGTAGTGCTCCGATGTATTAAACGATGTAAACGCGACTAGAACAAGACCTGCAATACAAAAGTATTTAGAAGCAGTGTGTGAATAAAAGGTTTGACAACATTGATCCTACACACACTGATAACACAATAGCAACAGTGATGATGACGCTGACACAGTTTAACATGGAGCCGGAGTTTGTTTATGGGCAAGAGCAAAGAAGTGGAGGTGTTACCAAGACAGTGAGCTCAAGGTGAGTGAAACAAAATGTGTTTTTAACGTTAAAACAGCAGCGATGTTCCTGTAATCACCATTAAAACCTTTACTTTAGCGTGAGTCCCTCAACAAAGCACCTGATCAACAAACTTCCAACGTGAAGAAAAGCAAACTCTGCAGCTGCTCCATCCACTGCCATTTGTTTTAAACAGAGAAAAAAATCTGCAGTAAGCCTCCACAAGTACTATTAAAACATGCAGGTGAACTGAGTCTGAGATCAGACTGGTTAAAACATACAGCTTGCTGAAGGCTGACGGTAGCAGTCTTATTTGACATGGAAGTGGTACCTGCAGCAAACAGGGGCTAAACCGTATTAACTTGAAGACTCTTGTAACATTTTTCACGCTGAAAATGAAATCATATCAGATAATGTGCTAATTAAACTGCATTAATATTTAAAAATATAGGAATAAAAACTTTTTTAACAACCTAATAAAAATGTAAATGGGCATTTAAACTCTGATCCACTGACCTGAGAGTTGTTAGGTTGGACACTGAATTATTATTAATATTTATTATTAACATCTAGAACATCGTATCATCTGTTTTGTGCCTTAGTTTAGATTACACATATATCTTGCTTTGTTTTATTGGACCTTTGACTGAACTTTAAACTATTTATAAATGTTTTAATTTAAGATAAAGCTTTCTTAAAATATATTTTATATAAATACACACACACACACACATATATATAATTTACAAATACAATTATTTTACAGATCTTATATCTTATATGCAATAAACATTACAATTTCTAAAATGGAAGCTTACTCAATAACTAAAATAATCGGTAGCTGAAGCCCTATAATACTATTTTACTGTCATCTGATGTCATTGCATAACACATAATGCACTGTAAATACATCCATCAATACTCAGAATTCTGCTCCCTGGACGGACTTAAATTAATTCAATAGATAGGCAGATTATTTAAGGATGGAAATATATATCACCTCCTAATATCTGGTACATTACATTGTTAAAGCTAAAAAGAACCTTATAAACATCAGTTTTCAGCTACCCTTTTTCATTTGTAGAAATAAATGCACATGCTGTAATGAGGTATAGTAGAGAGCAGCACATTGTGATCACTTACTTTGTATGTTAATGGAGGATATGTTGCTGTGAGGAGACTGGTATTGTCCCCCTTTATGCTGTGACATGTAAAAACATGCCACTTGAACCTCAGCAGGTGAACTCTGCTGTGCCATAAAGAGGAGCTCAGTTCCTGTCAGTGTCTGCTGACAGGAGATGGACGTAGATTTTCTTCTTCTCATAAAGTACAAAAAACACTGAGACACAGAAA
This sequence comes from Oreochromis niloticus, assembly GCF_001858045.2. NCBI lineage: Eukaryota > Metazoa > Chordata > Actinopteri > Cichliformes > Cichlidae > Oreochromis > Oreochromis niloticus. Next base: position 20,938,141 of record NC_031970.2, read on the forward strand.
CAGATGATGGAGTCTGACATTTCACTGTGACTGAGTCTGTTTCTGTGATCATCATTAGATTCATTGTCAGTTCGGGTCGAGGAGCTAAAAAATGTAAAGATTTCTCAAGTTAATTAAAGAAATGTTTCATTTATTGAAACTGCTTATGTATCTTATGCACATTTAAATTTTCCTCACACCTAAAACAACCGACAAGTTGAGAGAGGTTGTTGTTTTTTTCTACTGATACTGTTGCCAGACATCCTCATATTAGTTAACTGCATTAGTATTTACTCACTTTGTATAATAGCTGTAATTTCTGACATGTTACTCAATGGAAATTTTGTTTTAAATTGACTCTTAAATTCAAACAAATGGCAGTTTATTTAAGAATGTAACATCAGTTACATGTAAATGAAAAACTTTATAAAAATCAGTTTTTAGTTTCATTCTTTGGTTTATAAAAGCTAAAACTTTATGCACATACTGTACAGAGGTATACTATAGAGCAGCATGTTATGATCACTTACTTTGTATGCTGATGGAGGACGTGTTACTATGCAGAGACTTATGTGGTCCTCCTTTATGTTCCAATGTGTAAAAACATGTCACTTCCACCTCAACAGGTAAACTCTGCTCTGCCATAGAGAGGAGCTCAGTTCCTGTCAGTGTCTGCTGACAGGAGATGGACGAAGATTTTCTTCTTCTCATAAAGTACAAAAAACACTGAGACACAGAAACAGATGATGGAGTCTGACAGTTCACTGTGACTGAGTCTGTTTCTGTGATCACAGTTGGATTCACTGTCAGTTCAGGCCGAGGGGCTAAAAAATGTAAAGATTTTTTTTAGTTAAATAAGCAAATGTTTCATTTACTTAAAAATAAAATATATTGATAGAAACTGATCTGAGAGTTTTACTTTTTAAAATAATCAAGTTTGATACACATAAACAATTTCCTCCAACAACCCTTAAGTTGAGAGCAACTTTGTTTTTTGTACTGATACTGTAGACAAACATCCTCACATTAGTGCACTTCAGCAGAATTTACTCACGTTGTATGTTGATGGGTGACATGTTACTCTCTGGAGATTTAAGTATATAAAAGTAATAACAGGTCACTTCAGCTGTAAGAGGTGAACTTTGACGTGTCCATGACAGAAATTCAGACCCTGTCAGAGTCTGCAGACAAGGAGCTGCTTTATCAGGTTTATGTCCTGAAATGATGAAATAACACCGAGACACAGGAACAGATGATGGAGTCTGACAGTTCACTGTGACTGAGTCTGTCTCTGTGATCTTCTGTGGATTTACTGTCAGTTTAGGTGGACGGAGATCTGAAAAATTCAGGTACATGTTAGATTCATTAAATACATTCACATCTATATTATATATTTCATATTGTAGATTTATAATAATTACATTTAGATTCATAATTATTGCAAGTACTTAGATAATAACTAATCAACCCCATAATTACTATTGAAACATATTATAAACTGTTCATGTACTTTTGTGACTCACTGTTTATGGTAATGGTGGATGGCTCGCTGTCAGGAGATGTATGTTTTAAAGTATCAATGTGTACAGTGTAAGAACATCTCACTTCAACCTCAGCAGGTAAACTCTTATGTGTGATCTTCAGCAGCTCGGTCGCTGTCAGTGTCTGCACACAGGAGGAACCTTTGGACAGTTTCTGGCTTGCAATGTAGAAATCACACTGAGCCACAGAAACAGATGATGGCGTCTGACAGCTCAGTGTGACTGAGTCTGTCTCTGTGATCGCAGGTGGATTCGCAGTCAGTTCAGGTGGAACACTGACTGAAATTACATTTACACAGATGTTATTTCAAATAGTTTACATATGCACAAAAAGTATTGATGATGAGCAAAGTTGAGTTATTGTAGAGAAACTCCAGAGACAAAACCGAAAAATTAATAATCCCATACAGTGATAAACACATGAAACTACGACTGACCTTGTGCTTTAATTTCATGAAAGGAATCTGAAGAAGGAAAGAAGGAAAATACAAAATAGAATCAACAATAAAAAGATTCAAAATGTAAACTTGTGTTAGAGTTAAACAACACTTAATAGTAATAATAGGTGAGACTATATTTAGTAATAGCTGACATGAACAATGAATTATAAGAAGTTTAACTTACACATGAGAACGACTAGCAGCAGGAGATCAGCCATGATTAAAAGAACAATGTGAACGTGCAGCACAGACTACAACAGTCTGTCTGACTGCTCTGACTCTCACCTATATTAAATGTTAATTTTAGAACTTGTTTTCAGGAAAACCACAGTTTTCAAAGTGTCACACTAACTGGCCACAGTAAGACACACGCCACATACTGAGAACCTGCAATGATACACTTTTTAAACCCCCACACATATAACTAGAATATATTTAGTCATCCTTTTTGTAGGCACGTAACAGTTAAAGTGTCTGTTGATCACTTCTGTTGCTTTGCTTTTGTGTTTCTTAGACATGCTTATTTCTACAATGGCAGAACGATTAGTGGATACATGCTTTATCATATATGTCAAAACAACAAGTAATTTGGTTTTTAGTAAACGGATTATTAATTAAATTTTGAGATGTTGGTAAAAATGGTTAAAGAAATCTTTAGACACAGATGGGGATGCCATTTCCACCTGAATATCAGTATAGTTTTTGTTTTTGTTCACCAGCTATTACAAAACTTCCTTTGAAGAAAAATGCATTTTAGCATACAGTATAGCTACAGTTAGAGTTCATATAAACTATACAGCAGAGGTCTCATCATTACTATACACCATGCTATGCCTTGCAAGAAAAAATATGGCATAGGCATTCAACAACCTTAATACATGAGAATAAATGGACAAATAGAATTATAAATAACTTGTCTAAAATGAGACTATATAAAGTAAAAGAGGTTTGACTTCGAGGACAGACGTTCCTCCTAACTGCTGTTCAAATCTCCTCATTATGATGTTCAGCCAATCAGAAGAAAGTTTGTTTTAAAGGAAGCTAGCACAGGCTGTGGGTGAAGCAAGGCTTTTGTAGAGGACAACACAAGACAAGACAAGACCATATACACAAATAGGCGAGTGAACACGGGTAAAAGCAAACTAAAGTGAAACTAATGAGAGCAGAGAAGCAAATTACAGACAACAGCTGGAAGTCAAATGAAAGCAAGGAGTATAAGAAAACTAACCTTCCAAGTAAAACAGGAAAAAGACAAAAGATAAACAACAATACACACTAATTTTTTTCGTTGTCTGTTTCCTAAATGCTGGATACTTTTTTGTAATCAAAACTCAGAGAAACACAGAGACCAAATAGACCTGCTGTAGCACACTTTTAGAAACCCTCAACCCATATAATGATGATATTGTTAAGTTAAATGGAAATCTGGACACAGGCACAGAGCACAGAGGTGATCTTAAAAGGAAGGAATTTATTCAATAGGCGAGCAACAGTCTTTTCCTCAGAAATATGTTGGTGGAAGCTAAATTATGTATTATAAATGAGCTGTTCTCTCTCTCATGTGTTTCCAGACAAAATCAAAAGTAATTTTGAAATAATTGTCTCTAAAGACCTGCTATTCTCCTTTTTAACAGCTTGTCAAAAGATGTATGACATTTTATTCTTAAATAATAACACTGCAAAATCTCCAGTGTTAAATTGACACGATAAACTGTCTATATGACTCCACTCTTTTGAGTGTTAAATGAACATTTTTGACAGTGTTATATTTCTAACAGTAACCTAGTCAGTGTTAAAGATTAACAATGGCTAACATTAGCAGTGTTGATTCTCTAACACTGTAAAGTTACTAGCATGTTTAGTTATTTTCCAGTGTTAGAAAATCAGCACTGCTCAGTGTTAGTCATTGTTAATCTTTGTTACGTTCCCCTAAAAGGGTCCAGGCCATTAGGGAAAGTAACAAAAAGTGTCCGGGTCAGAAAAAGGAGACAGGGAGGCAAAAGGGGTTAAATTAAAGAGTTTTATTAAAGTTTCTATTAATAACTCAACTAAAAGAGACAGACAAGCTGTTATCACCATTTAAAGAAACAAAACAAAACTCAAGCGTTGGTCAGTAAACTGAAAAGTAAGTAAAGAGGATTAGTTGCCAAACACACTCCTCTCCACCAAGTAGGAGCAGAACACACACAGCTCACTAGCTGCAAATCAACAAGGATCTGGCCCAAGAGCTGCTGCTCTTCTTCATCGTCTTCTTCTTCTTCTTCGTCCATTTTAATGGCAGCTTGCATCCATAGAAGTTGCATTACTGCCACCCTCTGGTGTTACTTAGACTGCATCTAGCTCTTTAAATCCTCTTAAATAATCCCGTACTTCTCAGAAACCAAAGAACCACTCCTTTCCTTTCATGACATCCTAGCCATTCAACCACGTTTTCAAACCTGAGTTCCCCCCTCATTCCAGTTTCTACCCTCATCATTCTCCTATACCATACCTCCTGCAGTTAATAAATACATGCTCAATTGTTTCCATAACACCACACCAATTACATAGCCCCTTTAAATGTTTCCCCATCCTAAAAAGAGTGCCATTCATGTAACAATGCCCTGTTCTTATTCTACACATAACAATCTCCTCCCTCCTATTCAGTCTTCTATTTCTTTTACTTCTACTGTATTTTGTACCCTATACAATTGTCTCCCTCTAGTTTCATTATCCCATGCCATTTTCCATAACTTCTTACTTTCACTCCAAACTATACACTTTCCTTCAGATTTAGATAATGGTATCCGTACCTCTGCGTCTACTCTTTTAATAACTTCCTTAGGCATTCTATCTGCTTTTTCTGGCCCTAGAGCTCCGCTTTCTCTGGCCTTAAATACCTTTAACTGCTGATGGGAGTCAGCTGTACAAAAGAAAAAGGTGGCACCTAAAGCAGAAGGACAGTAGGACACGCCCACACAGGCAACTTCAGGAGAAGGCCCAGCTCATCAGGAGAAGGCCCAAAGGGCAGCTCATCTCTGTGATGCTTATCAGAATAAATTTGTGGGTACTTTGTGATCAATATCTAAGACAAATCAATCGATTTAAATTATTGACTTCTCAGAATCACACAGATGACAGCAAAAGGTTAACCAAACCTGCAAAAACAATAAACTGCATCTTCCTGTAGAAAACATTTTACTTGTAATTAAGGTTTTTAAAACTCAATTGTTATTATTATTATTGCTAATTTCTGTGTTTAACTAAAAACTAATTCACAAGTGAAAAAGCTTTATTAATATGATTTTCTTTTAAGATATGATAGGACAAGAGTGACAGTCACTTACTTTGTACAGTAATGGAGGTTAGGTTACTGTAGATGAAGAATACCTTAATCAATCCTGTCCCCAGGAATGAAGGTTGTTAAATCTGTGGTTCTTATTCCAACCTTTAGATAAACAAAAACTGACATGTTACAGCACAAACGTCTGTTGTTAAGGTGCTGTATCAGTATATAATAATATGGAAAAAAAGAAATTTGTACTGTAATGGTCAATATGCTATTGTAAATAACATTCAGGCACAGAAACAGACGAAGGAGTCTCACAGTTCAGTGTGACGGAGTCTGTCTCTGTGATCACCGGTGATTAATGATGAGTTTAGGTGGAAGAGGAGCTGAAGAGTTGAAGCTTTAACTGCAGTTAAGTTCACATCTGTGCCTGACCAACATACTGAAAGCATGCTTTGCTTTCACACATTAAGATAACATCAATACTTTGTGGTAAAGCCGCAGACTCACTTCGGATGATGATGGAGGAATAGTGACTGTAAAAAGAGTCTGACCCTCCCGTCTGGAGCGCGTAAGAATAATTCACTCTCCATGTGGTCTGAGATTGGCTATCTCCAGAGGTTTAGCTCATGTCAGTTGTGTCAGGCAGGAGAACGAACTTTTCTTTTAACATATGTGTCTAAAATAGGTATAGAGTGGTTTTACTGCATATTGTAATATTGTTGTCTGCACACACGGAGACTGATATATAAAAAGGTACAAACCAGTGACTGTAGAAAACATGGACGACGTGACAGCTCCCCAAAAATGAAACCAAAACATCTATCGCCCCCTGGTATCTATATTTAACTCAAGCCCTATTTAATGTTGTTTTTTTTTATAAAATATTAAATGTTTATGTAATTGTAGTATTTTACCTTAGACTGACAGAATTACACTTAGTGTGAGTTGCAATCTTCTAACATTTAGTTTTTAATAAATTCTCTCTCCAGCAGATTATTGTTGATGATATCAAAGAGTAGGTAGTCAGAGAACCTAGTTTTTACTTTCATGGTCACCTGTCTGATGTGGTGATGTTAGCAGCCTTTCCTCCACCAAAACTGACTCTGAGTAAATCCTTGATCACAGTGACAGCCTCAGTCATATTGAGCTGTGAAGCTCCGTCAGTGTGATTTCTACATTGCAAGCCAAGTGTCTACAGGCTCCTCCTGTGGGCAGACACTAACAGGGACTGTGTTGTTGGAGATGGTTAGAAAGATTTTACCTGCTGAAGCTGAAGTTAGGTGTGCTTATGTTGCAAAACTTGATGCTTTTCTTTTTATGTCTCCTGGCAGTGACCCATCTACTATTGCCATAAACAGTAAGTAACTGTACTGGCATGAACTTCATATATATACTGCAATTATAGTATATAGAGTGACTTGAATCATTTACACCTTTATGCTGACTCTGAGAAAGACCTAACTTCAGTTTTTTAGGCCTTTTTTCACCTAAACTGAAAGCGAGACCACAGGTGATCACAGAGATAGACTCAGTCATACTGCACTGTGAGACTCCACCATCTGTTTCTATATCTTAGGGTGACCAACCGTCCTCTTTTCCCCGGACATGTCCACTTTTCACGTTCCGTCCGGGGGGATTTTCAAGATCAATAAAAATGTCTGGGTTTTTCTATAGTCCGACAGAGGACCCATATGTGTGACGTCATCCTGCTGCTTTGTGAGCGCTTGTTCTGTGCGGACAAACAGCGAGCAGCAATGCGCCTAATGGTGTTTAAAAGATCCCAAAGTGTGCATCTTTTCAGACGAACTGCAAAAGAAATTTTCCTCATACCGTCCCGGTACTAGTAATTTTTCTTATGCAGAGGAGGCATTATTTCTGTACCATTATTTGTTATTCCAGAGGCTTTTAAGCTATTTTTTTTTTTGCACTTGTTGTCTTGTAAAAGCCTATATTATATATTTTATTTCACAATTCATTAACTGCACAGAGAAGGCATCAAAATATGGTCACCCTACTATATCTGATTGTTTTTTCCACACTTCAAGGCAACTGTTGCACACTTGGATTGAAAGGAATTGCAACCAGTGTAGCTTTATGAGTTTGCCTTTACTGTGCCTGCAAATATATAGACACAGTCTTACACAGCCCTTTTTAGGTGCACTGCCTTATGGTTAGTCTTTAAACTCAAATGCTAATACTCCTTACAGTAACATAAATGAAATAACATAAACAAAGATAGTGTAATTCACCAGTCTTCACCCACTGTGATTACAGCCCGACACCGGTATAGGTCCACTACAGCGCCACAAGGTTTCCACAAGCATTAGCGAATTAGCTCTAGCTGCTAATCGTTAGCTTCATGACTATCGCTACCAATGAGTATATACTAATGACACATAATGGGGATTAACGGCCAACTTTCCCACATTCTCTGCAACCTGTGGGCTCATCTTTAGGAACTGAGGAATAACTACCCTTCCCATACCATGTCTTATTGGAGACTGTGGCACACATTATTTTATAACAACCAACGAAAATAACATATCTGAACAATCAGAACATTTTAACCAAATATAATATTTTAACTAAAGATTATGGGGGGTTTCTTGTTTTGTCCACAATGCCTCTCTTGTCCTTACACAACAACTTGCCAAACGATTTTCTTGTCTGCAGAAACTGAATGATCTGAAATGCTATCATTTGCACATCAAAGTGCGCCTGTTACAGTAAAACTGGTCTGTTTGTACCAATGACTGTAGAAAACATGGACAAGGTGACAGCTCCCCAAAAATGAAGCCAAAACGTCTCTATCGCCCCCTGGTGTCTGGCTGCAGTATAGGTCATAAACCCCGCCTCCTCCATGTTAGCGGATGGGACTGCGGTCAGACTAAAATAAATTAATTCTCCTCAGATACATTTCTTCCAAAGCTTCTTTCTTTTCGTTATCAATAGTTCTCATCACGCTGATTTATGTCCAAGGGCTCTCCTTTCCCATTAGTTTTGTTCTAATTCCTACTGCGGTGATATTAAATTGGGGTGTAACGTCATCATAACAGCTTTGACTGACAGCTGCAGTCACGGAGAAACTTGCGTATCTCTGTTCGGGAATAGCAGATAGAGCGTAGGGTCTGAGAGGACAGCCAGCGTTTACGTTACGAAAACACGACCGAGTAGTGATGGCCAAATGAAGCTTTCTGAAGCATTAAAGCTTGTATTGAAAAACCGTTCATTACTCGAAGCTTTTCAACAGTATTCTCCGGTGACATCTGGTGGCTAAAAATATGAAGAGCAGATTGAATCTACAAAATAAAACGGACTGCTTCATTTTGACTGCCCAGTTCTGTTTGATATTGGGCCACCGTTGTGTTGTTTTGAACATGTTTTATTTATTTATTTATTTATTTGGGGGGGCTGAAAAAATTGTCTTGTTTATTTGTTTAATAAATAATTTTGATCAATAAACTTTCCTTGTTCAAATATGTGCCATGGTGTGGTCTTTCTTTACTTGTGACTTCTTGATATTGGTAAATACAATAAGTGAAAAATACATATAATATACATATAATAATGTACAACACATTATGGAGTATGCTTTTGCTGTGAGTTCCTGCCTCCATGTACTTATGCAATTAATCACTGGACAGCTGGACAGGTATGTTTATAAATATCATTATATTAGGCCAATTTTCTTTTACATATTTTTGACCTGGGGTAGGATCGATTGTGAACTGGAAAGGGAAAATGCTTATAAATAGGGGTGGGTATCGTTACTGATTTCTAGAGTCGATTTGATTCGATTTGAATCGGGGAAATTTTGTCTCAGGCAGTCAGAAATATTATAATTCTGATCACTTATCAGTAAATATCCATATTTTAATATCTATAAAAAGAAAGCTGAAACTTGTGAGACTTCATCAGAGGGGTAAACATCACAGCAGATGCCTTTGTGTCAAAGTAACTCAGAATAAAACACAGAAAAACATGAAGGAAATTTTCCTGGCCTGGCTTTTCATAGCAGGCAACCTTAAAAATATTCTGCAGTAGAACAAAAACTGAAGAAAACCATGAATCAACATATGAACATTACCTGATGCTGCTGAAGTAAAGCAGAGCAAAGTTACAGAGGTCTTTATTAGAGATACAGCTAAGCATATTGCAATTTCGCATAATTTTAAAAAGTTTAAATTTCTTCAGTATTGAACAGCAGAAATGAGACTTCCTTGTCAGAAGTCAGTACATACCGGTAGACCGGTGGGTAATAAGCAAGCGAAAAATGCAGAAAACAGAAATTTTTAGATGGGAAACTGTTCTTGAAGTACACTGAGAGAGAGAGCTGTGCATGAAGTGTGATTTTAGCGTGGTGGAAGCAAAACAGCAAAAGTAAGAGGGAATTCATTATGATGTTTATCTGACGTGGAATGTGAAGCATAGTTTGGATCTTCTTTTGCTGCTGGTTCAGTCAATTTTGTTTGGAGAGCGATGAAACCTGCAGCTGCAGAATCTACCGCAACCCCCCCCCTCCCAAAAAAAACGTAAAAACAAAGAGCGGACCCGCCGACGCATCAAAATCTGTGGGCTATCGGCTTTCAGCCCCGATGCAGTGTCCGTGCCGTCGGGTGAGAATCCGTAAACCAGCTCTCATTTCCCGTTTTAGCTGTTTGGTGGTTGTAGAAATTTTGTGAGGTTTAACGTGAGATTCTGGCATTTCAGGCAAAATAAATTTATATTTAAAAATCGATTCAGGATTTTAATGAATCAATATCACTTTGATCAACCTAGAATCGATTTTAATCGGAAAATCGATAATCAAAACCCAACCATACTTACGAACTTCGTAAGTATGGTTGATCCATTTAAGGTAACCCTTTAAGCCTTAAAGGGTTACCTTAAATGGATCATTACCTTAAAGTTTAAGGTAATGATCCATTTAAGGTAACCCTTTTTTCATTTTTATTTAATAAGAGAACTTGTTTCACTGTGCGATGGCCAAGTCTGTTTCTTTTCTTGGAGATAATTTTTCCTGCCTGAGGAAAAATCCTGTTGTATGGAACAGAAGAGGCTGAAGTACATAGAAACTGCAATGCAAGTAGGTAGAGATGCAGGTATACGGTCTTCCAGGGTCCCACAGACTATCACCTAAAAAGAATACACAAAGAATACACTTAAAATGTTATTCTAAAATGTGCAGCAATTTAATATTAAATTGCTGCACATTTTAGAATAGCATTTTAAGTTTATTTTAAAAATACATTTTTTATTACATTAAATTTAAGTCAAATGGAAGTGTTTCTAAAGTTATATACTGTAATGATATTTACATTATGAAAAGCTGATTTTTGACATTTCAAGTTTTACACGTTTTCAGATAAAATAAATTGACCAAAATCAACTCAAGATACTCCCACACACGACAGAACCTCCCCATTTCCTCGCTGGCTCCGTTTCTCTCAATAGAATGATCAGTGGTTCGCTATCTCTCACTATCAAAACCAGGGGTCGGCAACCTTTCTGATAATGAGTGCCATCTAAAATTTCCTCAGAAGTCAATGTGCCATATGATTGCATTAGCAATGAATTTAATAACGCTCTATATTAACAGTTACACACTATATAGAACAACTTTATAGAATTATATTTGTTCACAGATGTTGGCAGCTATCAGCGAATAGTTATCAGCTATTTTGAAACAAAAAAAAAACACTTTTTATCCATAACAAGAACTCCATAACACCAAATGAACTGTACAACAGAAAATGTAAATGCTATTTATAGTCTCCTCACAACAATGATAAGAAAAATAAACTGGGCCAATATGGCATGTTTGTTAATACAGGGATACACATGTTAATCTGATCTCTGGTCTTCCACTCAGAGACACAGGTCTCCGAGTGTCCAGCATTCAGACGGCTACCTGAGGACACTCTTCATGTGAGAGAAACTCTGCTCACACAGATATGTAGAGCCAAATACTGTCAATAAGGCCTCTGCAATGTTCTGAAGACAGTTAAACTTGTCACGTAGTGATGTCCAGCAGGTGAAAATGCAGCTCCATGAACACGCACAGCTGTGGATTCCAGCTGCGTTCGTAGTTCTGCAAACTTTGACCCCCACAGAGTGGAGCTTTTCAGTTCAGTCACTTGCATTTCGATGTCCTCTGTGTCCAGCCAGTTACAGAGAGACAAATCTAGCTGCTCATTAAAACTTTCTTGTTTGATCAGAAAAAACAAACAAACAAAAAAAAAACCATTGGTCCATACACCTGAAAGTCCCGAAAACGCATTGTGAATTCTGTCTCGAGTCTATGGATGTATCTGTGTATTTCCACGGTGCTGATGCTGCGCTGAGCGAACAGCTCCTGAAGCATTTGAAGTTTTAGAATGTGGAAATTTCAACATCGATTGAAAAAACTGCCAGCTAGCAACGTCCCTCTCACCGGTAGGCTAAGTTTTTTTTAGCTAATTATAAGTTGAATCTGGTAGTTGGGGTTGTTAGCTAAGATACCGTCATTAAGAAGCGGCACAACTAATGTGTCTATGCGAGCTAATTTGCGATGTGCACCGCTGGCCCGACCATTTATTTTTTAATTCACCTTCTCAGATTAATTCACTGTGTGTCGTGCCCAGGGCTGGACTGGGACAAAAAAATCGGCCCGGGCATTTTGACTAGAGAACGGCCCCCCAGGTATTATAGGAAAAGCCATAAAGCCTTTGAATGAAAACAAACGCTGTTGTGACAGTGATGTACACTGTCTTGTTGGTATATGTATGATTTCTATACATTTTACATCAGATAACAACTTCGGTTGTAAGATTCAGATATTTTTTTTATTAAAAGCTAGACACTTTAAATGAGAATAAGAAAGAAAAGTATTTCTTTGTGCCCCCCTTTCCCTGTTAATGCCCTACCTGTCAGCTACTTAGAAACGGATCCTGGTGTTATTTGTCCCTCAGAAACAGTTCATAACTTCCCTTCAACTCACTGATGTCACCTAAAAGATAAAGCTGTTTCTCCATCACCTGTTTAGCTCTGATGATTCAGTAAGGACATCTCCTGGTTTCCCTCTCACCAGATCCAAACCGACATCATGACCAGCAGCTTTTACAGCTGTGGCTCCAACATCAGCTGATACTAGAAATTAATATTAAATAAATTCTAACAACAGCTGATCAAGGTTAAACGTGCTGCTGTTGTTTAGCGTAACATCCGCTGGTTTCTTCTTTCTGGCGCAAAGTGGGACATAAACAAACAAGAGAGACAGGACTTGCATCAGAAATACCGATCAGCTGATCATTGATCAGTTTCATGATTGAAGTAGCAACAGGAGAGGGAGAGGGAGAGAATGAGAGAAGAAGAAACAGCTGCAGCGTAAAGACACAGAATAACTCCAGCTTTGTGTCTTTTTTCATTCTAGCATAGTACGGGACAAACTGTGTTCCTTTTCAGCTCAATACGAAACACGTAATATTTTCTCTGAATACGGGACAATTCCATTGTTAACGGGATGGTTGGCAACTCTACTAACTAACCTTATGAATAAAATAAAGTTCACTATCAGTAACATCATAGCACCCACCCAGCTGTATAGAAACTCCGTCATGCTAGCTAGTAGGCAATACGAGTTATTGTAACTGACTGTAAAAAGTCAGCACAATGAAAATAAACTACACCTAAACTTGGTTTATATCTGACCCAGATAGACTGCAGGTCATAACTTCTTACCTGAAGTTCAGTTCACCTGACATTCGGACCGGCGGCCGCCTCGGGTCTCTTCTCCTCCTGCCTCCCCTTTTCCTCATCCACCTGCTGGCCTCCACCACTTGCTAATGTTACTTAATCTGTGGAAGCTCCGCGATAGCCACCACCAAACAATTGAGTTATTTTTACACATCTGCCAGCATCTGGCCAATTCACCACCTTTCATTGTTTATACCGTTACGAAAAAACAAAAAACTAAAACCATCGGCCCATATGCCTGATGGCCAGTCGAGCTATGGTCATGCCATCAGTTAACCCTTGGCGTGCTATGGCACACGTGCCCAGGGTTGCCGCCCCCTGTATTAGAGTAACAGGTGTGTAGCATTGCTAACTAGCTAGCAACAAGCCCCCAACACATTGCAAGTGCTAGCGGCTAATCTAGCAAACGAATTAACAACAGAGTGATTTTAGATGTTTTAGAACTATAAGATGATAAGCTGTGAGTCTTTTTCATAACAGTGACATGGTTGTTTTTACCTTAATTGAACGAGTCGTCAGTTGCGGTAAACCCATCAGCAAATAAACTGGAGCAGCCGGGCTATGTAAAAAGTGTAGGGGGGCATGTGGGCGGGAGGGTGACACAGTCGCTCCACCTCAAGTCACTACTGCACAGACTCTGGCTCCAAAAATGCAAGATGGCCTCCACAAGTGGGATATTTTGGCTTCATTTCTGAACAATGGGAGGAGGTGCTGTCATGTCATCCATGTTTTGTACAGTCATTGGAATGGACGTATTAGAGTTGTTTAGAAGTGTTACTACCACCTAGTGGTAATTAAGCAGAATGCCCTTTTGAAGAGGAAGTCGTCTTCAGGAAGTAGTGTGCTCTTTTGCTTCAGTGGAAAATTGTAATCCAATGGCAATCTCTTCAATCCTGGTGTTAAAGTCCACAATATCGACTTCATCTGTAAATTCTTATACCTTTAATGCATATTAGTAAGTTCTGACACTATTTTTAGTTGAATCATTTGGAGGCAGGTGGACACTTGTATTTTCAGCAGATGCTTAATTTGTGGTTATGTATCGTTTTCTTGAACAATGTTATTCTCTCTGCGTCATGGAACAGCCTTCATTGTGTATTTTGTATTCATTTTTGTACAGTTTTACAAAAAAGAGAGAGAGAGAATTTATTTTCCTCATTAAATCCTGCCAAACACAACAAGCGGCCTGTTTCTTGGAGGATAAGGTGCTGGGAATAAAGAATGTTAAGCTAGCTGTATAGCTGAAATTACGTTGACTGCAACAAACTTTAGTGAGCATAATAAGATAGACACCTGCTAAATTAACAATAATAAGAAGACATAATTAATTGCCATACAGCTTAAGTAGTAACTTAGTATACTCACATTATACATGGACCATATATCAAACAGTAAGCTTATAATACACCAATGGAAACTTGCAGGCCGTGGGCCGAGGTTTCATCTCTAACTGCGCTCTTGTACTGAACTAGCTGGGTATAACAAGCTTCCCAATTAACAATTGTGACCACCAGAGGGCGCCAAACCATATAAAACAAAAGAATATTATCACATTCAAACTATACCAACACATTCTGGTTTTGTTTCAGCTGAGCTTCGTCTCTTTGGTTAAAGATCTATCTAAGAGTAAATCTGAGTTATTTCTGATCTGTAGCTTTTGTGAACTTATATGAAATGCAAAGTATAATGTAATATTCAGAATCCCAACATACTAATATTATTTCCTAAATGTGGCCAACACACACAAAGGCAGCAGAATTTAAATAGTTTTAGCATAGTTTTAAAGATAAAACACATTTTATCCTTGTCTTTATCTTTATAGTTTGATCTTGCTTGACCTCGAAGAAGGGTTATCAGTCCCTTTATGTTTTCAGTACAACATTGCAGTAAGGAACATAGTTTTTAATAGCTCTTCATAGCATTAATATCGCGTTGACCTTCATATCAGTCTATTGATCTTGAATGAGAGGTCAGAGGTCTAATCTGACATGACATTTTAAGTCTTTATACGGTACTTTCTATATGCTGACCATATACACCAGACTTGTAAGAATCATAGTTTCTAAGTTATATTCTGTCATTTTTTTGACCAATAAATCATTAACTCCGCCTTGAAGACCTTACACCCCTACAAAGTTTTAGTAGTAACTTACAAAAGAAACACAAAGATAAGAAACACATTTTGATAAACCGCAAAAGTAGATTTTTGAAGGTTCTATACTGATGCAAATGTGCTGTTATGATTTCCTCATTTCCAAAAAACAAAAAGATATCTAGGCACAACCTTAAAAAGAATGAATTTGTCAAAGAAAACAGCTGTAAAGATATTTTGTTTATTGGCAACATAAATGCTTAACTATTTTTAAAAGTAATTATCAAACTTAAAGTTTGATAATTACTTGATAATGTGCACTTTATTTAGTTAAAGCGCTAATTTCAATTAGAATTCAAAGGCACAGCATTTATTCTCATATTTAGATCAATTATCACAGTTGACTTGGTTTTTAAATAAATTACATTTAATTACGTTAAACCATCAAAAATGAAACTGGAAAAAATACACAAGTCAAAAATGCAATACCATAATTGTAAATAGCGATGCCATGTTGAAGTATTCATTTTTTCTCATGCTGGGGCTGATGTAAATATATGAAGTATAGAAATAGAGGCTAGAGAATGCAGAGTTGTTCTCTCACCCGTGTGGTCTGCATTTAATTATATATTTGGGTTTCACTTTTTCAAGGCAAGATTTTTAAATTTACTTCATCAGCATCTGCACAAGAAAATTTTATTCACGGTCACGCTTTTAGAGAACATGAACAGATATAAATTTGCACAATGAGACGGTTTCCCTTTTTAGTATTGAAGTACATTCATATTTTGTTTACTTTTTTAAAATTCACATTGATGAAATAACATAAATTACCAGAAAGACAGTGTAGATTTTAACATGGCTTTATTCTGTTCTTGTTTTAAAGCCAATGATATTTAAGGAAAAACTTCTTCATTTACAGTTTTTTTTTTTGTTTGTTTGTCTGTGTGTGTGCATGCATGTGTGTGTACTCATGTGTATCTGTGTCCAGAAGAACAAAACATATCCTGTTACAAAAATATCTTGAACATAATACAGACAATGTTTAATGCAGCTGCCATGTATTGGTATAGAAGGACTGTATTTCATACTGTACCTTCCATGGTCAATAGAAACTTCTTGGCTTTACATATATTATCTCCCCTGCAATGTCTGCATGCAGTAATGCATTTTCTGCAAACGTGTCTGGTGGATCAGGTGGTTTTCTCATGGTCACTATCAGATCTCCTTTCCTTCTTACACCAAGGCAGTTTTTGCTCTTTTTTTTGTCATTTTTTATTAACATTGAAGCACATGGTGAGGAAATTTTCTCACATGCACATATATTCTTCTCTTAGTTTTTAGTTAGATCTTTGTTTGGTTTTCCTCAGCGCTGTTGTAAATAATTTTTCTTTAATACATATGTTGGCATAATTAATGTTGTATAGGAATGAATGCTGCCAACCATGGCTATGCAAAGTTCTGAAATCCTTCAACCTCACTGACTACTGACATCTAACTGTGATTGTAATTATTATTAACTGGTTTCAAACCAATAGTCTATTTTATAAGACTGATTAAACTAAAAACTTATTTAGATTTCCCACTGATTTTAACAAATTTAGTTATT
The DNA here is from genome assembly GCF_001858045.2 of Oreochromis niloticus. Classification (NCBI taxonomy): domain Eukaryota; kingdom Metazoa; phylum Chordata; class Actinopteri; order Cichliformes; family Cichlidae; genus Oreochromis; species Oreochromis niloticus. Next base: position 20,954,807 of record NC_031970.2, read on the forward strand.
AGAATCTCCAAATTAATAGTTAATCAGTAAAGATCAGCTTAACTGCTTTATTGGTTTTTCTTCCCTTATTAAGATCATTCTTAACAAGGTAGATAAACATAAAGAAAGCTCCAGCATTTTTGCTGGCACTGCCCTTGTGAGTCAGTTCCAGCAGTGATGACAGTATGTAAAAAACTCCATAATGTTCTACAGAACACATTTTGTAGAAAGCACAAATACTGCTTGAATAATACTGCACTGGTAATACAAATCTCTGGGCTGACATCAGAAAGCAAGCCATGCACATATGAAATGTTAAATTGGGTTTAATACTTCTCTATTAATCTTTTGGAAATTATTGTCTTAAGTAGAAATATTATCCAGGTGAGATTCCTACAAAATAAAAGAAAGAAAGAAAGAAAGAAAAATATTTTCCTGTCTTATCGATATGGCTTGAGTGTGTAATGGCCATTCAGTCTTATCTTCTGTTTTTTGCCAGTTCAATATTTTTAATGTGTTTCAGTGTGCCTGTAGAGTGCTGTATGCCAGGTCTGTTTTCACTGTAGGTGTTTCATCTGGCTCCTCAGGGATGCTTGAGTACAAGTGGTATAAGGAAGACTAGAAATAAAATAGAGCAAAAGTTATTTGCATCTGTATTTTCTCTGTAGTAAATACATTAAATGCTGAGGATGCACTTGTCTCACTTACATTCTCAGTTTGAGAATCTTGTCTTTTGAGTTGATTAGACCCTGTGAGTAATACAGAACCAGAGTTATCTTTATTTTCACTTTGTATGTCTTCTTGTATGTGTATGAAATAGGAAAAGGTCTGAGGAGTGTACCATAAAGCAAAATTATTAGGTTAGCAAGGTAAGTTGAGTGTAAAGCAGGAGATTTTAGTGTCACAAAAGTGGATCCCTTTTTACCACCTACATCGCTATGGTAACCTATAATGAACACATTACCTGGTCCAGACCAGTCTATGGTCGTGTCCAAATTCATGGGCTGCATCCTCCTGAGGACCCGGCCTTCGCGATCTACGTGGGCCGGGTCCTCAGAAGGTCGGGTAGGCCGGAAGTAAACGGCTGTGAAATTGGACGGTCTAGCCTTCTGATTAGCGTCACCGCTGTCTCGGTGGAGTTTAATAAACTCGGCCGTCTGCTCCTTGCTATCTAAAATATAACAGGACACTGGCGTAAATTCTCGACCGTCTCACACTTCTGTTTAATCGGTTTTCTGTTTGACGTTTATTCCGCTGTGTGAAAACCGAGGAACTCACCCGGGGGATTAATAAAGTTTTATTTTATCTAATCTAATCTAATAACTTTAATCTCAGCCAAACCGATTTACTCACGAACAAATAAAACACTGAAAAAAGCCAAACAATATCATTTTTAGGTTGTCTAAGTGACTTATATATTACATTTAACCTGAGTAGCGAAAGTCCGGGGTGATCTGAAAATGATGTGCCAGGAGTTGTGCCGTTTTCGGCGGCTTCAGTGACCCTCGAGCTCTCGGCTAGCTATCGAGCTAGTGGGTAACAGACGTCTCCGAAAACATCGAAGCACTTTTGCAAATATGCAATATCTTGATAAACCAAGCAGATATTTGAAGTTTACACACCCACATTCTCGCCTGAAAATATGTTAAAAGTTTATTTTGTGACCCAGAAAGATTAATAAAAGTAATTTTAAAACTTAGTAGCGGCCGCCATTGCCGGAAACTGGAGTTTGGCTGGGCCGCGCTATGAATTCTGGGATATGGTGGGCCACGAAGGACACACCCGACCCATCCTTCAAATTCAGGGAAAAGGAGGACGCATTTGTCGGCAGCCTTCGGCGCGTTGCTGTGACGTAATCGGTCTACAAATGCGGCCTCAGGAGGATGCAGCCCATGAATTTGGACACGACCTATGTTAGAACTTTTGGCTTACAATTGGCTGGTAGTGACACATTTTCACTAATTCATGTTTTTATAGTATCCAGTAAGTGCAATATCGATTCACTACTGAAGGAAAACATTTTATATAAACAACATGTAGAAAACAGCAGTAAATAAAGCCCAGCAAACTGCATGTCACATTGTCATGGCATGCATTCATATTCAGATGGCAAAGTAGAAAATATCTAATCTTTTTTTGCTTGGTCCTATTCTTTTACCAAACTTTTGTTTTGAAACTGTTGTAATTGCAGTTACTAGAACACAGATTAGAAAAGTGATCAGTTACATTTGTAGACTGTTTATCACAGGGAATATCTATTTGATCACTAAAATGAATTTCACATTTATTTGGTGACAAACTACAATTTCCATGTCTCTTTTATGTTTAATCTCATGCAGTCTAACCCTTTAGAGCTTTTACAGCTGTTACATTAGAAATACACAGCAGCACCAAGATTTCACTGAGCAGTAATATAAATAGATTAACACGTTTACTTTAGTGCTCTGTACACTTGTGATGATCTTGTGAATGGTTACCATGATCATGATCAGCTGGATCCAATTCCAAACGGAGGCTTTGCTAAATCCATTTTCGGTTAGTATGTTTAATTATTTTATTTTAAAATATATAATTTCTTATGACCCTTGTTGGTTTTAATCTAGTTTAAACCAAACCACTCCACTGGATTTAGCTACATTCTGGACTGTCTTTTCAGAATCCAGTAGCTAGCGAGCTGATTGGAGACCGTGACAGCCAATCAGAATATTTGCATCCAAGTCTGTGATTTTGTGTGGTACACGGCGCAATCTGTCAAAAAATGTTTTAGTACGACTTTGGTAAGCTACGAAGCCCCATCGCTTGATGGATTGTAGGAGCATTACGGCTACCATAGTCAGGAGCCTCGCAGAGTAATACGTTTATTTATGGAGCATTATTATTTAATAAATGCTGACAATTTATTTCTGAGTATTTTTTTCATGTACATCCACGCTGTATGTTAATAAAAGTGCCTATGTGAGATTTGGGACACAGCTTTGATTAGGAATTCTCTTTTTGTTCTTACTTTATGGCTTTAAAAAAATATCAAGATATCTATTGTATATCGCCATCCAGCTAAAGAATATCGAGATATGTATTTTGGGCCATATCGCCCATGCACATATGCACACATACGTACACAAAGGTATATAAACCAACCATAAATAACCAGTCTAAATCTTATATACATAAAATACAGGATGACAGAAATGAAATGAATACCACAGATTGTGCAGAAGGTGCAGTTGGGAGTGAAGGTAGACAGCGAGACAGAGCAAGCGAGTGAGAGAGAGAGTTTTGAGATGTGGGAGATTTGTGACTTTTAGCATGGAGTATCTAGTTTGTGTGTTGTGTTGTCTCGTGTAATTAGTCTGTTGTGTAGTTGTTGTTTTGTTTTGTGTGTGAGTGATGGTACTAATGAATGTCACAAAGGCAGATTGCAATGTAAACGCTGTCTCTAGGTGAAAAAGAGGAGTGAGTCAGGCCTGCAGGGTTTCTCCCCGTGGTGTTCTCTTCTGTATTGTGACGGATAAACTTTTTTTTTTTTTTTTTACTGGCACAAATAATTTTGTGGGGCATCTTATTGTGACACCTGATTGTTCTCTCAATTTAGTTATAGTAATATTTTTAAATGGTTGTACAAATTAAAAAACAAAAACAGCTGTATTGGCTGCATTTTTAGATAACTAGTTGTATATGTTTACAAAATATGTGCCTAACTTTTCAAAATGTACAATTTATATTTGCATTTCAAGTTGTAAAAATAATTTACTCAACATGTCTGTTGCTTTTACAGTAAAAAATACTACTAGGATTTTATGTTTTTGTGTGATTTCAGATCAGTTGTGTTAACACAGTACGTAAATGAAAAAAACAACTAAATTCAGACACGTGAGGTTGAGCTGAAAAGAACTATACGAAGCAAGGCAGAAAAAAAAAATAAAATGAAGCAATTTGAACGTGAAATACAAATGTAAAATCAAAAGGAGTCAAAAATGGCCAGTTATATTTTGGACCTCAGAGTGTTAACCCAACAAATAATGAAAAACTAGGTTTAAATTTTTGTTCATGACAGTGCAGATTTCTGACATTTTGTGTGAATTTAAGCATCTAACAATTTGATTTTTTTTAACCAAAAAAGTGTGAAACTTAAGTTAGACTTGTGTTTGTAAAGCAACCACCACATGTTGTGTACCTTTTTGGATTTTATACTTATTGGGCTACATACATATTTATTATACAGGCTATACAGTACATAAAATCAAAATTTGCATGTTTTATGTAACTGAAGTGTTTAATTATGTGGGCTACAGAAAATAATTAAGTTATAGACTATATTTATATGAAAAGCATGTATATTTAGCGCATTTGAATCATTTTAACCATATGTAACCACCTGCATATGTGTTTGATAAAAAGGGCTTTGATTTTGCCACCCCATTTGATTTCCTTACCACCCTCATGCCACCCCCTGAACATTTCTCTAGATCCTCCCCTGTGGGTTGTGCCATGTCGCAAGTTTTGTGAGGTGCTTTTGTGGTATTTAATGGATCGTATTACATTTTTTTCTCCCCGATATCTGATCCAGTAATTTACGTCAGGATCAGACGGATACCCATACTGTATATTGGATCGGTCCATCCCTAGTTTCAAGTCCACTAACGCAAAGAAAGCCTGGCTATGTTGATCTTGGTTTGTAGTATAACCCTCTGATATTCATGCACTAAGATGGTGTTTATTGTATAAATGCTTTGCACATTAAATGATATCATTTTGGTTCCTCATCCAAATAATGTTACTTGTTATACAACTGTAACAACCCTTAGACCAAAATTTAAAAAAGGAAACAAAAAAGCAGTAGCTTACCTTTAGGTGGGTCATCACCAGGGACCAAACTGGTCATATTGAAGGCTTCAGTATCATTTGGAGACATCTTGTTTGATAAGAAGAGAAGAAAAGGAGTAAGAGGAGAAGTCATGAATGACCTGTAATTAAGTACCTGAATTATTAGTACATAAAGGGAATTTTATTAAAACAAAAAAGAAAAAGAAAAGTACCCATCCTCCTCGGTCAGTTTTTTTTGTGCTTGAAAAATTATCTACAACAAAAGGCAAAACAAAAATCAGCATAAAAAACTAGCACACAGGGGGACAAAAAATTACTCAAGGACATCCTATTAAACACAATACCAGAAATGATTAAAGAATAAATATTTAATTAATTAAAGTCATAGCGGATGTGACAGTGATGTTACATCACGGAGAAAAAGAAAAGCATTAATTGTCAAGTGATTGTTAGTTAATACATACTAAAGTAAAGTGTTCTCTTTGCTTTAATCACAAACAGCAATCTGTCATTAAGCTTCTCTCATACCTTTTTTGTCCAGCATTTTGAGTTAATTTTGTATTTTTGCTTTCTTATATTATATTGAAAATATGTTCTTTTGTTGGTATTATCAGTTAGGTTTAAGTTGAGTTTTATTCTAGTTCAGGTTTTCATTTATGTTTGTATTTCATAGTTTCTTTCATGCTCCTGCTCAAAATCATGTTCATAGTCGTGATAGTCTTTCCTAGTTTTTCCCATTTAGGTTTTAGTTTAGCTCTCACCGCTGTTCATGTTTTGTTTTGCATTCTTGTTATCTAATAAAAGTTCGCCTTTTGTTTAAAGCTCACTACCATCTCCTCTCATGTTCTGTATTTGGGTCCATTTCACAAACACACCGGCGTACATGTTTGCATCCATCCAAACAGGTATGAGAAAAAACCCTGTCATTTTGTGGCAGCAGTTGTCAATTGACTCTGGAAGCAGAATACTACTTGAAATCTATATGGGGATAGGCATTCTCATGGGTGTGTGATAGGGTGGGCAGATCGAGCCAAATATCGATAATATCGATACTAACGCTGGTATCAGTATTGGACAGATACCAATGCAATTGGATCATAGGTTGCTTCTATCCAGTATGTATGCACCCCACTGAACTCTGTTAAATACATTTTTACTATATATTTTAAATTAAAAAATATACTTCAAACATGCGCTATGAAAAATATCTAAACCTTTCTCAGTTTTGTCATGTCAATGCTTTTTACCCCGTAGCACATTTAAACAACAGAAGCTGACACACAGTCTTTTAAAGATGGGCACATTTACAGTGGCTTGCAAAGGTATTTGGCCCCCTTGAACTTTTCCACATTTTGTCACATTACAGCCACAAACATGAATCAATTTTATTGGAATTCCACGTGAAAGACCAATACAAAGTGGTGTACACATGAGAAGTGGAACGAAAATCATACATGATTCCAAACATTTTTTACAAATAAATAACTGCAAAGTGGGGTGTGCGTAATTATTCAGCCCCCTGAGTCAATACTTTGTAGAACCACCTTTTGCTGCAATTACAGCTGCCAGTCTTTTAGGATATGTCTCTACCAGCTGTGCACATCTAGAGACTGAAATTCTTGTCCATTCTTCTTTGCAAAACAGCTCCAGCTCAGTCAGATTAGATGGACAGCGTTTGTGAACAGCAGTTTTCAGATCTTGCCACAGATTCTCGATTGGATTTAGATCTGGACTTTGACTGGGCCAGTCTAACACATGGATATGTTTTGTTTTAAACCGTTCCATTGTTGCCCTGGCTTTATGTTTAGGGTCGCTGTCATGCTGGAAGGTGAACCTCTGTCCCAGTCTCAAGTCTTTTGCAGACTCCAAGAGGTTTTCTTCCAAGATTGCCCTGTATTTGGCTCCATCCATCTTCCCATCAACTCTGACCAGCTTCCCTGTCCCTGCTGAAGAGAAGCACCCCCAGAGCATGATGCTGCCACCACCATATGTGACAGTGGGGATGGTGTGTTCAGAGTGATGTGCAGTGTTAGTTTTCCGCCACACATAGCGTTTTGCATTTTGGCCAAAAAGTTCCATTTTGGTCTCATCTGACCAGAGCACCTTCTTCCACATGTTTGCTGTGTCCCCCACATGGCTTGTGGCAAACTGCAAACGGGACTTCTTATGGTTTTCTGTTAACAATGGCTTTCTTCTTGCCACTCTTCCATAAAGGCCAACTTTATGCAGTGCGCGACTAATAGTTGTCCTATGGACAGATTCCCCCACCTGAGCTGTAGATCTCTGCAGCTCGTCCAGAGTCACCATGGGCCTCTTGGCTGCATTTCTGATCAGCGCTCTCCTCGTTCGGCCTGTGAGTTTAGGTGGACGGCCTTGTCTTGGTAGGTTTACAGTTGTGCCATACTCCTTCCATTTCTGAATGATGGCTTGAACAGTGCTCCGTGGGATGTTCAAGGCCTGGGAAATCTTTTTGTAGCCTAAGCCTGCTTTAAATTTCTCAATAACTTTATCCCTGACCTGTCTGGTGTCTAAATCCAATCGAGAATCTGTGGCAAGATCTGAAAACTGCTGTTCACAAATGCTGTCCATCTAATCTGACTGAGCTGGAGCTGTTTTGCAAAGAAGAATGGGCAAGGATTTCAGTCTCTAGATGTGCAAAGCTGGTAGAGACATACCCTAAAAGACTGGCAGCTGTAATTGCAGCAAAAGGTGGTTCTACAAAGTATTGACTCAGGGGGCTGAATAATTACGCACACCCCACTTTGCAGTTATTTATTTGTAAAAAATGTTTGGAATCATGTATGATTTTCGTTCCACTTCTCATGTGTACACCACTTTGTATTGGTCTTTCACGTGGAATTCCAATAAAATTGATTCATGTTTGTGGCTGTAATGTGACAAAATGTGGAAAAGTTCAAGGGGCCGAATACTTTTGCAAGCCACTGTACATCACAGGTCTCTAAAAAACACACTTAATATATTAGAAAAGCTAAAAGTATTTTTTTACTGTGTTTTTTTATTGTGTTTAGTAAAAGTCAGAGCACTCATTCAGCAAGACTGAACTTAACAGAGTTTTATTGCTTGGTTGATAGATACATAACAAAACTGGGAGGGCTAAGGGCAGATACAAAATGGACATATGGAAAGGACACATAGCAAGAGGGAAATTGCAACACTTGACGGTGGTAGATGGACAATAAATACATGAGGGCAAATGAGGGAACAAAACACAGGTGGAACACAGCCACCTTGGTTGGTAATTGGTCCCATTCATGTCTTTGTCTCGTCTCTGTATCTCTGGAACACAGAGACAAGACAAAGACATGAATGGGACCAATTACCAACCAAGACAACCTAAACTAGAAATACTGATAAACTCGAGAACAAGCAAACTGAACTGTGGAACATAACACACACAGAGAACATAAGAATGAATAAACAAGACTCAAAACTCTAACAGAAAACACTGGGTCAACGACCCAGGTACCATACCATGATAATTCAGCTCATAAATCATGATACACTATTCCCCTACATAAGCTCTCTTTATAGATTAAAAGTATCAGTATTGGCAATACTGCTGTTAATTTACCTGGCATTGGATTGATACCAAAATTTGCAGTATTGCACAGCACTAGTGTGTGAACAATTACTAGAGCTTGTCAAGATGAGAGGCCTGCAGTTTGCGACTAGTTGTTTGGTCAGTGTAGACAAACTTCTGGACCTTGACAGGACTAGTGTCCTAGACAAACTAACGCTGACTGTGCTTTCATTGGCCACTTTGGCCTATGATGCAAGAAATCTTTAATAACTCCTTTAAGGTGTTGAAAGTTTTAATGATAGAGAAGGGAATGCCTGCCATGTCCAGCGGATCATTTGGAGGCTCCATTGAGACTTTTAGATTAATATCTCTGAGTAATCACTTAGTTGACCAAATGCACGGAGTTTAACTGTTTATGCTAAAACTTATTTTACTTACTTTTATCATTGATATTTAATCTCGTTGTACATATTGGCAGTTAACCACGTCACAGAGTTCTTATGCTGTTAATTCAGCTCAGATTATTTTTTAATAAAGATATATTTGATACACTTTAAAATCAGGATCATCACAGCTGATCATTTTTAGCTAATAGTAAATAGTTAGATAACGATAGCAGTAATAACATTTCACAATTCTACAGGCAGGAAGGAGTGCAGAGAGGTGAAGACTACCAAGGAGAGTGCAGCAAAAGAGTGCTATGTTTTAATCTGGTCCAATTTGCCAAAGATAGGATTTGTTAAACGATAAGGGAGGCTTTATTTTATTTTTTAAATTAATTCATGTATTAGGGGGCAGGAGGGGTCTATCTCTGCTTTCCTTCCTCTAAAAGTCACCACACACTGTTAGGATCTGACATCAATAGAGTAACAGTTAGATTAAAAGAGCTCGGCGAGTTAATGTATTCACCGGTGTGTTGAAGCAGTGAGGTACAGTGTTGGTGCGGAGCAGCTGAAACATAATGCTGAGTCTTAAAGAGGAATAAGAAAATTGTGGGAAAGCATATAAGTATGGAAGAGAAGTAAAAGATATGGAGGTCAGAGGAAATCAGTCGGTTTATGAACAGAACGGCGGTGGAGCTCGTCAGGGGATTTTGTGTATAAACTTTTTATAATATAGTGTGATCAGAAATACTTCAAACTGTAGAAAAGGTTTGAGGCTTTACATGACATAAGGAATTGTTACTGTCCTTACCATTTCTTCTTTTCACACAGACAAGAGCCATTCCCAGTGAGATGATGCCCACGATTACACCAAAACCAGTTGCAACTACAGGTAGAAGTTTATGGGCAGGAAGTACTAGAAAAGCACAGACCACAAACAAGTGTCAGTCTTGCTTCCATTTTGGTGGAAGTAAAGAAGAAAGACATCTACTGTTAAAAACCAACAAATCTCTTATTTTACAGTCCTGAGAGCAGCAAAGTATGCTGAATGACATGTAGGCAAAGAACAAACTTCACTGATATGCAAAGCAAAACCCTCTTAGTATGATGAATACACTGTTTAAGAAAATTTCACTCACCTGAAGATGTCCTTGGTGTGGTCACAGAAGAAGTAGTCCCTTTAGTGCTGAGCTTTGTAGAAATAAGGTCTACTGAAATGTCTACTGTTAAAAACCAACAAATCTCTTATTTTACGGTCCTGAGAGCAGCAAAGTATGCTGAATGACATGTAGGCAAAGTACAAACTTCACTGATATGCACAGCAAAACCCTCTTGGTATGATGAATACACAGTGCAAGGAAATTTCACTCACCTGAAGATGTCCTTGGTGTGGTCACAGAAGAAGTCGTCCCCACTGAAATGAATATCTCTAAATGTCAAAAAACACCACAGCAATTGACCGAAGCATTTTTATTCACTTGTAAAAATCTTACCAATAGTTGTGTTTCTCCTGATTGTGTGAATTGTAAAGTCCATAGAAGGGGGAGGAGCAAAGGTCAAAGTGTTTTTTTCAGCTGCAATAAAAGAAGATTGTGTAGTGATTGTTTAACTATTTGAGTTTCTTGTGAATTCACCACAAAAGGCATTTTTCTTCCACTACTGCAAAACTGTCATACAGCAGCAAAGTGTCAATGTTTTACACTTAACATTAAACTTTCAAATTCAAAACAATGTTGTAGGGCTTTAATACTGATTGAGTGATTTGAATACTTTGATTATAAAAAACTCTCGACACAGTCTTTGCTTTGATGCTTCCTTTAACACGCGGCTCTGTAGTGCTCCGATGTATTAAACGATGTAAATGCAACTAGAACAAGACCTGCAATACAAAAGTATTTAGAAGCAGTGTGTGAATAAAAGGTTTGACAACATTGATCCTACACACACTGATAACACAATAGCAACAGTGATGATGACGCTGACACAGTTTAACATGGAGCCAGAGTTTGTTTATGGGCAAGAGCAAAGAAGCGGAGGCGTTACTGAGACATGAGGTCAAGGTGAGTGAAACAAAATGTGTTTTTAACGTTAAAACAGCAGCGATGTTCCTGTAATCACCATTAAAACCTTTACTTTAGCGTGAGTCCGTCATCAAAGCACCTGATCAACAAACTTCCAACGTGAAGAAAAGCAAACTCTGCAGCTGCTCCATCCACCGCTATTTGTTTTAAACAGAGAAAAAAATCAGCAGTAAGCCTCCAGAAGTAGTATTAAAATATGCAGATGAACTGAGTCTGAGATCAGACTGGTTAAAACATACAGCTTGCTGAAGGCTGACGGTAGCAGTCTTATTTTACATGGAAGTGGTACCTGCAGCAAACAGGGGCTAAACCGTATTAACTTGAAGACTCTTGTAACATTTTCACACTGAAAGTGAAATCATATCAGATAATGTGCTAATTAAACTGCATTAATATTTAAAAATATAGGAATAAAAACTATTTTAACAACCTAATAAAAATATAAATGGGAATTTAAACTGTGATCCACTGACCTGAGAGTTGTTAGGTTGGACACTGAATTATTATTAATATTTATTATTAACATCTAGAACATCGTATCATCGGTTTTGTGCCTTAGTTTAGATTACACATATATCTTGCTTTGTTTTATTGGACCTTTGACTGAACTTTAAACTATTTATAAATTTTTTAATTTAAGATAAAGCTTTCTTAAAATATATTTTGTATGAACACACACACACACACACACACACACACACACACACACATATATATATATATATATATACATATAATTTACAAATACGATTTTTTTACAGATCTTATAGGCAGTAAACTTTGCAATTTCTAAAATGGAAGCTTAGTCAATAACTAAAATAATCGGTAGCTGAAGCCCTATAATATTATTTTACTGTCATCTGATGTCATTGCATAACACATAATGCACTGTAAATACATCCATCAATACTCAGAATTCTGCTCCCTGGACGGACTTAAATTAATTCAATAGATAGGCAGTTTATTTAAGGATGGAAATATATATCACCTCCTAATATCTGGTACATTACATTGTTAAAGCTAAAAAGAACCTTATAAACATCAGTTTTCAGCTACCCTTTTTCATTTGTAGAAATAAATGCACATCCTGTAATGAGGTATAATAGAGAGCAGCACATTGTGATCACTTACTTTGTATGTTAATGAAAGATATGTTGCTGTGAGGAGACTGGTATTGTCCTCCTTTATGCTGTGACATGTAAAAACATGTGACTTCCACCTCAGCAGGTGAACTCTGCTGTGCCATAGAGAGGAGCTCAGTTCCTGTCAGTGTCTGCTGACAGGAGATGGACGTAGATTTTTTTCTTCTCATAAAGTACAAAAAACACTGCGTCACAGAAACAGATGATGGAGTCTGACAGTTCACTGTGACTGAGTCTGTTTCTGTGATCATCATTAGATTCATTGTCAGTTCGGGTCGAGGAGCTAAAAAATGTAAAGATTTCTCAAGTTAATTAAAGAAATGTTTCATTTATTGAAACTGCTTATGTATCTTATGCACATTTAAATTTTCCTCACACCTAAAACAACCGACAAGTTGAGAGAGGTTGTTGTTTTTTTCTACTGATACTTTAGCTGGACATCCTCATATTAGTTAACTGCATTAGTATTTACTCACTTTGTATAATAGCTGTAATTTCTGACATGTTACTCAATGGAAATTTTGTTTTAAATTGACTCTTAAATTCAAACAAATGGCAGTTTATTTAAGAATGTAACATCAGTTACATGTAAATGAAAAACTTTATAAAAATCAGTTTTTAGTTTCATTCTTTGGTTTATAAAAGCTAAAACTTTTTGCACATACTGTACAGAGGTATACTATAGAGCAGCATGTTATGATCACTTACTTTGTATGCTGATGGAGGACGTGTTACTATGCAGAGACTTATGTGGTTCTCCTTTATGTTCTAATGTGTAAAAACATGTCACTTTGACCTCAGCAGGTAAACTCTGCTCTGCCATAGAGAGAAGCTCAGTTGCTGTCAGTGTCTGCTGACAGGAGATGGACGAAGATTTTCTTCCTCTCATAAAGTACAAAAAACACTGAGACACAGAAACAGATGATGGAGTCTGACAGTTCACTGTGACTGAGTCTGTTTCTGTGATCACAGTTGGATTCACTGTCAGTTCAGGCCGAGGGGCTAAAAAATGTAAAGATTTTTTTAGTTAAATAAGCAAATGTTTCATTTACTTAAAAATAAAATATATTGATAGAAACTGATCTGAGAGTTTTACTTTTTAAAATAATCAAGTTTGATACACATGAACAATTTCCTCCAACAACCCTTAAGTTGAGAGCAACTTTGTTTTTTGTACTGATACTGTAGACAAACATCCTCACATTAGTGCACTTCAGCAGAATTTACTCACGTTGTATGTTGATGGGTGACATGTTACTCTCTGGAGATTTAAGTATATAAAAGTAATAACAGGTCACTTCAGCTGTAAGAGGTGAACTTTGACGTGTCCATGACAGAAATTCAGACCCTGTCAGAGTCTGCAGACAAGGAGCTGCTTTATCAGGTTTATGTCCTGAAATGATGAAATAACACCGAGACACAGGAACAGATGATGGAGTCTGACAGTTCACTGTGACTGAGTCTGTTTCTGTGATATTCTGTGGGTTCACTGTCAGTTCAGGCCGAGGATCTAAAAAATGTAAACAGTTGTTGAGTTAAATAAGCAAATGTTTAATTTATTTAAAATAAAATCTAATAATAGAAACTGTTTTTTTTTTCCTGATGCACATGAAAATTTTCCTCTTCACTCACAGCATGATCACTTACTTTGTATGCTGATGGAATATCTGTTACTGTGAGGAGACTGGTATTGTCCTCCTTTGTGCTCTGAGCTGTAAAAACATGTCACTTCCACCTCAGCAGGTGAACTCTGCTGTGCCATAGAGAGGAGATCAGTTGCTGTCAGTGTCTGCTGACAGGAGATGGACGTAGATTTTTTTCTTCTCATAAAGTACAAAAAACACTGAGTCACAGAAACAGATGATGGAGTCTGACAGTTCACTGTGACTGAGTCTGTCTTTGTGATATTCTGTGGGTTCACTGTCAGTTCGGGTCGAGGAGCTAAAAATGTAAAAATTTCTTGAGTTAAAAGAGAAAACATTACATTTATTTGAAAATAAAATCTAAAAAAAAAATGACTCTGAAAGTTTTATCTGATGCACATTTAAACCTAATATTACTGCGTTCATCAGAGTAGCATCTACTCACTTTGTATTGTGATTGGTGACGTGTTACTCACTGGAGATTTATATATATTAAGGTAAAAACATGTAATTTCAACTGTTACAGGTGAACTTTGACGTGTCCATGACAGAAATTCAGACCCTGTCAGAGTCTCCAGACAAGGACCTCTTTTGGCAATTTCATTTCCTGCAATGATGAAATGACACTGAGTGACAGAAACAGATGATGGAGTCTGACAGTTCACTGTGACTGAGTCTGTCTCTGCGATCTTCTGTGGATTTACTGTCAGTTTAGGTGGACGGAGATCTGAAAAATTCAGGTACATGTTAGATTAATTAAGCACATTTGCATCTATATTACATATTTTATATTGTAGATTTATAATAATTACATTTAGATTCATAATTATTGCAAGTACTTAGATAATAACTAATCAACCCCATAATTACTATTGAAACATATTATAAACTGTTCATGTACTTTTGTCACTCACTGTTTATGGTAATGGTGGATGGCTCGCTGTCGGGAGATGTATGTTTCAAGGTATCAATGTGTACAGTGTAAGAACATCTCACTTCAACCTCAGCAGGTAAACTCTTATGTGTGATCTTCAGCAGCTCGGTCGCTGTCATTGTCTGCACACAGGAGGAACCTTTGGACAGTTTTTGGCTTGCAATGTAGAAATCACACTGAGGCACAGAAACAGATGATGGAGTCTGACAGCTCAGTGTGACTGAGTCTGTCTCTGTGATCGCAGGTGGATTCACAGTCAGTTCAGGTGGAACACTGGCTGAAATTACATTTACACAGATGTTATTTCAAATAGTTTACATATGCACAAAAAGTATTGATGATGAGCAAAGCTGAGTTATTGTAGAGAAACTCCAGAGACAAAACAGTAAAATTAATAAACCCATACAGTGATAAACACATGAAACTACGACTGACCTTGTGCTTTAATTTCATGAAAGGAATCTGAAGAAGGAAAGAAGGAAAATACAAAATAGAATCAACAATAAAAAGATTCAAAATGTAAACTTGTGTTAGAGGTAAACATGCTAACACCTAACAGTAATAATAGGTGAGACTATATTTAGTAATAGCTGACATGAACAATGAATTATAAGAAGTTTAACTTACACATGAGAACGACTAGCAGCAGGAGATCAGCCATGATTAAAAGAACAATGTGAACGTGCAGCACAGACTACAACAGTCTGTCTGACTGCTCTGACTCTCACCTATATTAAATGTTAATTTTAGAACTTGTTTTCAGGAAAACCACAGTTTTCAAAGTGTCACACTAACTGGCCACAGTAAGACACACGCCACATACTGAGAACCTGCAATGATACACTTTTTAAACCCCCACCCATATAACTAGAATATATTTAGTCAACCTTTTTGTAGGCACGTAACAGTTAAAGTGTCTGTTGATCACTTCTGTTGCTTTGCTTTTGTGTTTCTTAGACATGCTTATTTCTACAATGGCAGAAGGATTAGTGGATACATGCTTTATCATATATGTCAAAACAACAAGTAATTTGGTTTTTAGTAAACGGATTATTAATTAAATTTTGAGATGTTGGTAAAAATGGTTAAAGAAATCTTTAGACACAGATGGGGATGCCATTTCCACCTGAATATCAGTACAATTTTTGTTTTTGTTCACCAGCCATTACAAAACTTTCTTTGAAGTAAAATGCATTTTAGCATACAGTATAGCTACAGTTAGAGTTCATATAAACTATACAGCAGAGGTCTCATCATTACTATAAACCATGCTATGCCTTGCAAGAAAAAATATGGCATAGGCATCCAACAACCCTAATACATGAGAATAAATGGACAAATAGAATTATAAATAACTTGTCTAAAATGAGACCATATAAAGTAAAAGAGGTTTGACTTCAAGGACAGACGTTCCTCCTAACTGCTGTTCAAATCTCCTCATTATGATGTTCAGCCAATCAGAAGAAAGTTTGTTTTAAAGGAAGCTAGCACAGGCTGTGGGTGAAGCAAGGCTTTTGTAGAGGACAACACAAGACAAGACAAGACCATATACACAAATAGGCGAGTGAACACGGGTAAAAGCAAACTAAAGTGAAACTAATGAGAGCAGAGCAGAAAAGCATATTACAGACAACAGCTGGAAGTCAAATGAAAGCAAGGAGTATAAGAAAACTAACCTTCCAAGTAAAACAGGAAAAAGACAAAAGATAAACAACAATACACACTAATTTTTTTTTCTTTGTCTGTTTCCTAAATGCTGGATACTTTTTTGTAATCAAAACTCAGAGAAACACACAGAGACCAAATAGACCTGCTGTAGCACACTTTTAGAAACCCTCAACCCATATAATGATGATATTGTTAAGTTAAATGGAAATCTGGACACAGGCACAGAGCACAGAGATGATCTTAAAAGGAAGGAATTTATTCAATAGGCGAGCAACAGTCTTTTCCTCAGAAATATGTTGGTGGAAGCTAAATTATGTATTATAAATGAGCTGTTCTCTCTCTCATGTGTTTCCAGAGAAAATCAAAAGTAATTTTGAAATAATTGTCTCTAAAGACCTGCTATTCTCCTTTTTAACAGCTTGTCAAAAGATGTATGACATTTTATTCTTAAATAATAACACTGCAAAATCTCCAGTGTTAAATTGACACGATAAACTGTCTATATGAATCCACTCTTTTGAGTGTTAAATGAACATTTTTGACAGTGTTATATTTCTAACAGTAACCTAGTCAGTGTTAAAGATTAACTCTGGTGTTACTTAGACTGCATCTAGCTCTTTAAATCCTCTTAAATAATCTCATACTTCTCAGAAACCAAAGAACCACTCCTTTCCATTCATGACATCCTAGCCATTCAACCACGTTTTCAAACCTGAGTTCCCCCCTCATTCCAGTTTCTACCCTCATCATTCTCCTATAGTTACCATAACTCCTGCAGTTAATAAATACATGCTCAATTGTTTCCATAACACCACACCAATTACATAGCCCCTTTAAATGTTTCCCCATCCTAAAAAGAGTGCCATTCATGTAACAATGCCCTGTTCTTATTCTACACATAACAATCTCCTCCCTCCTATTCAGTCCTCTATTTCTTTTACTTCTACTGTATTTTGTACCCTATACAATTGTCTCCCTCTAGTTTCATTATCCCATGCCATTTTCCATAACTTCTTACTTTCACTCCAAACTATACACTTTCCTTCAGATTTAGATAATGGTATCCGTACCTCTGCGTCTGCTCTTTTAATAACTTCCTTAGCCATTCTATCTGCTTTTTCTGGCCCTAGAGCTCCCCTTTCTCTGGCCTTAAATACCTTTAATTGCTGATGGGAGTCAGCTGTACAAAAGAAAACGGTGGCACCTAAGGCAGGAGGGACGGTAGGACAGTGGTCCCCAACCCCCGGGCCTCGGACCGGTACCGGTCCGTGAGTCGTTTGGTACCGGGCCGCGAGAGTTGAGGCTCAGGTGTGAAATGTATGGTTTTCAAGGTTTTTATTGGTTTTCAGCGTTATTTTGTTATCGTTTTTATCGTTAACTCGGTTCTCCTGGGTCTTTTCACGTGTGTTATGAATAAATCTTCTTTTTTCGGTACCGGTACTAGTTTTATTTTGTTGTATTTATCCGCGACACCTTAAAGGCCGGTCCGTGAAAATATTGTCGGGCATAAACCGGTCCGTGAGGAAAAAAAGGTTGGGGACCGCTGCGGTAGGACACGCCCACACAGGCAACTTCAGGAGAAGGCCCAGCTCATCAGGAGAAGGCCTGCAACAGCTTTAACATGACAAAAGTAGTACAAATAATAAATAAATGCCTGTTCACAAAACCTTTAAAACAATAAATATAAGTGATATAAACTGCTAAGTGATAATGATGTGGACCTCTGGGTAGATACATGTCTCTCCTGGGGCTGTACTAATGTTATCATCAAGTCTCTTTCCATAATGTCTCAAAATTGATTTAGGCCCCTAAATATCGAGAAGCATGACAGACTTGGAGAACAAACAGGCCTCATTCTGCTAAAGTTTTAAACGCATTTTAATATTTGAACTGACAAGTCAAAGGGCAGCTCATCTCTGTGACACTTACCAGAATAAATCTGTGTATTTTGTAATCAATATGTAATCAATGGAGTTAAAATATTGACTTCTCAGGATCACACAGATTACAGCAAAAGGTTAACCAAACCTGCAAAAAACAATGAATTGCATCTTACTGTAGAAAACATTTTACTTGTAATGAAGGTTTTTAAAACTCAAAAGTGAAAAAGTTTTATTAATATCATTTCCTTTTAAGATATGATAGGACAAGAGTGACAGTCACTTACTTTGTACAGTAATGGAGGTTAGGTTATTGTAGATGAAGAATACCTTGATCAATTCTGTCCCCAGGAATGAAGGTTGTTAAATCTGTGGTTCTTATTCCAACCTTTAGATAAACAACAACTGACATATCACAGCACAAAACGTCTGTTGTTAGGGTGGTGTATCAGTATGTAATAATATGGAAGTTTACATGGAAGAGGAGCTGAAAAGTTGAAACATTAACAGTAGTTAGGATCACATCTGTGTCTGACCAACATACTGAAAGCATGCTTTGCTTTCACACGTTAAGATAACATCAGTACTTTGTGGTAAAGCCGCACACTCACTTTTCATGATGATGGAGGAATAGTCACTGTAAAAAGAGTCTGACCCTCCCATCTGGGGCGTGTAAGAACAATTCACTCTCCATGTGGTCTGAGACCGGCCATCTCCAGAAGTTTATTTGCTGTCTGTTGTGTCAGACAGGAGAACTTTTCTTTTAACATATGTGTCTGAAATAGGTATAGAGTGGTTTTACTGCATATTGTAATATTGTTGTCTGCACACACGGAGACTGATATATAAAAATGTACAAACAGACCAGTTTTACTGTAACAGGTGCACTTTGATGTGCAAACAGTAGCTTTTCAGATCATTCAGTTTCTGCAGACAAGAAAATCGTTTGGCAAGTTGTTGCCTTGAAGTGCGGAAATAACAATCAGATATAGAAACAGATGGTGGAGTCTCACAGTGCAGTATGACTGAGTCTGTCTCTGTGATCACCTGTGGTCTCACTTTCAGTTTAGGTGAAAAAAAGCCTGAAAAAACTGAAGTTAGGTCTTTCTCAGAGTCAGCATAGAGGTGTAAATGATTCAAGTCCATCTATATACTATAATTGCAGTATATATATATGAAGTTCATGGCAGTACAGTTACTTACTGTTTATGGCAATAGTAGATGGGTCATAAAGTAGATGGGACATAAAAAGAAAAGCATCAAGTTTTGCAACATAAGCACACCTAACTTCAGCTTCAGCAGGTAAAATCTTTCTAACCATCTCCAACAACACAGTCCCTGTTAGTGTCTGCCCACAGGAGGAGCCTGTAGAAACTTGGCTTGCAATGTAGAAATCACACTGACGGAGCTTCACAGCTCAATATGACTGAGGCTGTCACTGTGATCAAGGATTTACTCAGAGTCAGTTTTGGTGGAGGAAAGGCTGCTAACATCACCACATCAGGCAGGTGACCATGAAAGTAAATACTCAGCTCTCTGACTAACTTCGTTTTGATATCATCAACAAAAATCTGCTGGAGAGAGAATTTATTAAAAACTAAATGTTAGAAGATTGCAACTCCCACTAAGTGTAATTCTGTCAGTCTAAGGTAAAATACTGTAATTACATAAACATTTAATATTTTATAAAAATCAACATTAAATAGGAATCGGGTTAAACATAAAACCAAGTCAAATATAAAGCAATGATAACAAACTGAAGTTAGAGGTGAGGATGGCAAATAGCAGATGTCCAGCCGTGATGAAGCTGAATACTGTGACTATGAAAACTACACCTATCTGAGTATATGGAAACGTGGTTTTGAGACACGATATACTTGCTATCAGGAAACCACAGGCAGCATCAGTAAACATCATATTTAACAGGCTACAGAAATACATATAGGCACTGTTTCTATTGTCTACATGCTGACTTAATTTAATTTTTATGGCCTTGTGTTGTGTTTTGTTATGTTCGAAATTATGTTATCAATGAAAAAAAAACTTTAAATCTTTTAAAAATAAAACATTTCAGCATTCACCAGTGAAAACTTACCATAGTCTTTGAGTTTTATCTTTTGGGTTCTTGGTCAATTCATTTGAGTTTGTGTTTTTGTATGGGTGAACATTTTTTTTAATGCTTGAAATGTAAATGTTTGTGTTTGTTGAATCTTTTGACTCCTGATTTGATTTTTTTTTTTAATTCTTGCAGTTGATTTTTAATTTTTGTGGAATCAGTGATATCGAGTTTTTATATCAGCAACGCTTTTTCTTTTTGGATTAGGTTGCTGTTCTTCTGCAGATATAATAGTAATCATCAGTAATATACATGATATAAAACAAAAGGCATTCATTTTGTTTTCTTTGTTCTTTTTCAACGACCAGGCCACAACCAGGCTCCACCATCAGCCAGCAGGCCCAGTCGGCAGGACCAGCCACCAGGCCAGGACCAGGTTTCCACCTTAGCTTCCAGGCAGAGCAACCCCATATGGAAAAGCAATAGTAAAAACTTATAAAAGACTTGCATAAGATGTGGCCTACTTCATATAGTGAATCATATAAGGCTTATATGATTTACTCATGAAAGTGGCCACTTTCTCATTACTTTCATATATTGTATTAGTAAGTATCCAAAACATACAAGTTTCATTTATATAATTTTTAAAGGGATCTTATATCTGTTTTCACTCTTGTATGCTTTTCATACAAGTTTCAGACAAGACAGATACAAACTTTATAAGATTTATATATATCTTTTCCATATGGGACAAGTTGAAACATCAGTAATGAATGCCATACTGCACATATCATGTTGGCCCATGATGAGAGCCTTATCCATGGGACCTACTGACTTGCTGGAGCTGAAGTTCTCTTTTTCTTTTCTTAAGTCCAGTGGTAACTGTTGAGTGCTGTCTATTGGGCCCAGGCTGGTCTGATTTTATTTAATTTATTCACAGCATTCTCTACCTGGGCTGATATCCTGATTAATGTGTGATGTCACCCATCATCATCATGATGTGACTGGGAAGGACCAAAAACCTGAATAGAAGCTGTGTCCCAGCTCAGTAGAGCCGGCAAGAACACCGGACTCCCGGCACTCAGGTTAAACGTGATATATAGGTCACTTGGATAACTTCAAGATTTTATTTTTGGGGTTTTTTCAGTGTTTTATTTGTTCCTGAGTAAATCGGTTTGGCTGAGATAAAGTTTTCACAAAGCTGAATAAACCTCAAACAGAAAATTCAATTCAGTTCAATTTTATTTTATTTATACAGTGCCAAATCATTACAACTGTCACCACAAGTTGCTTTATATTGTAAAGTAGCCCCTACAATAATATATACAGAGAAAAATCCAACAATCATATGACCCCCTATGAGCAAGCACTTTGGCGACAGTGGGAAGGAAAAACTCCCTTTTAACAGGAAGAAACCTCCGGCAGAACCAGGCTCAGGGAGGGGTGCTGCTGCGACCGGTTGGGGTGAGAGAAGGAAAACAGGATAAAGACATGCTGTGGAAGAGAGACAGAGATTAATAACAGGTATGATTCAATGCAGAGAGGTCTATTAACACATAGTGAGTGAGAAAGGTGACTGGAAAGGAAAAACTCAATGCATCATGGGCAGTGTTGGTCAAGTTACTTGAAAAAAGTAATTAGTTACTGATTACTGATTACTTCTCCAAAAAAGTAATCCCGTTACTTTACTGATTACTTATTTTCAAAAGTAATTAGTTACTTAGTTACTTAGTTACTTTTCAAAAACATGATACACTACCTGAATGCGTGATAAAGCAATAGACCTTTTGGGCCAATTCTATTTTTTCTGCATAATCCATCATATAAAAGTGAATCAAATGGAAAAGTGTCTGTTTAAAAAATTGTTTTACTTTTAATCTTAACTTTATAAACACTGCATCAAACAAAAATTAAATTAAATTCAACAGTCTTTGACTTTAATAAATTTGTTTAACATTTAAACATATTTCTGCACATTACACCATATTTTAAGAAAATAAAGGCTTAAACTGTATTTCTACATACTCCAGCATATAACATAAATTATTTTTGTGTATACACACACATTCTTTCATATAAATACAGCAAAAAATAAATAAATAAAATAAATAAAATTAACAATAACATCTTTTAACAGTTGGTAAAGTGCAGAGAGGCATAATATTGAGATAACCAAAACAGAAAATGCTATTGCATGCTACATTTAGGCTGTTAATCCAGTCTCATTTTGTGGCAACCCTGAAAAAGACCTATGTTTTATTGTTTTCTTTTGGACTGAAACAGTGGTTATATCGCATCAGCAGAAGCTTCTCAAACCTTCTATCAGACATTCTATTCCTTTTTGGGGAAAGCACCAATCCACCTAAACTGAACAGCCGTTCCACTGGTGCACTGGATGGAGTTGGACTGTTGTATTTCATGTACATCTTTTTGAGATTTGGGAACTGATTCAGAATCTCAAGCTCATAGCCTGACCTTAAAAAGTCAGTTACTTCTTTTTCTGCTGAGAAGCTTTCTGTGGGCTGATTCTGAAATTCAAAAAAGTCAATTTCGGCTGGGCTGGCTGGAATTTGGGACACATTAGTGTTCTCAGTTGCAGGAGCAGCTTTACGACACTCTGTTATCAGGAGCTCCTTCACATACTCTCTCCTATGCTCATCTCTCACCCAACGAAGTTTAAACTTGGGACAAGTGGCCGCTGCGAGAAGTCCTTCTTGGCTATCCAGAACAGCATCAAAACAAGTCTTGATGGCCTGTAACATACAATATGATGCATCTAAGAATAAAATTATTTTACTATATAATTACCTATTGTCATTATTTTGTGGGCTTTACAGCTCTAAACCATCTATATTTTCTATTATCGATACTGTATGAGATTTCATTTTGGTTGAGGCTTTTGTTGATATTATGATTAATATTCATGATTAATGATAATCAATATCCCTGATATTTAACAAGGGGTGAATACTTGGTCTTTTATTCTATCATTTTAATAATTGTACACGCTGCTTAAAACAAAGTATAACATCCACCTGCTGTGAATGGTATAATAAATTTAACAAATCCACCCAAAGCAATTAATAATAATCTTACCTTTACAATGACATCTGGAAGGCTGGCTGTCATTCTAGAGAGGTCATCTTTCAGGGCAAGCGTCTTTGACATCAGGCTTGTGAGTGTTGGCAGTAAAGCCCCATAGGTGCACTCATCCCCTTGTAAGATGTCCAGAGCCACTGTCAGGGGCTTCATCACAGTACAGTACTCTTTCAAGAACTGGTACTCCCTTTCATTAAGGCACTTGATTCCCAGTTTTACACACAGGGGATTAAGTTCATTCAAGGGAATTGTGATGATTCTAGAAATGGCCTCATACAGGGAATTCCACCTTGTGGATGTCGGTACCATTAGTTTCCTCCGGCTGACTTCTTCCACCTGTTCAGAGGCTAATGTTGATCGACTTGCTTTAGTCCAAAGAGCAGAACATTTTGCAATGCTACTCCTATATACAGCCTTGGTGTCTCCACAGGAATTTAGATGTTTGTCAACATCGCTTGTTGAAATCAAGTTAATTGTGTGCGATGCACATCTGTAGTGTGGAGGGAGGCTAAACTGTGCATCACCAGATGCGGTTGAAAGAGCTTCTATGACATCAGTAAAGGTCGGTTCCTCGTCATCACCTTCTTCATTTTCAGATTCAGACTCCAAATGACAGAGCTGACATACTCTGAATGCTTTGGCAAAATTGGATGCATTATCCGTTACAGTGGCAATAACTTTGCCTTGTAGTCCATATGATGAATGGATTTCTTCAACCTCTGCTCCAATTACATCATAGGTATGGCTGCCTCTAATTCTCTTGCATGCTAGGGCGGCCTTGTTGCATTGTAATGTGGAATTAATCCAGTGAACTGTTACACCCATAAAACTTTTATTATTTACCGTCCAGATGTCAGCAGTGGTGGAAACAAACTCTGCCTCTTCGAGTGTAGCCTTCAAGTTAGAGTTCATTTTGTCATATTCTCTCTCAAGGTATCCTACAAATGACTTTCTCTGGGGCAGCTTGACACCACTTTTAGTTGGTATTTTTTCTACGATGCGTCGGAATGATTCAGAGTCTACAGTGGAAATCGGCAACATGTCCTCAACGATATAGGCAGCAACGAGCTTCTTCAGTTCAGCGGCACTAAGTCCTGTCGCTCTTACATCTAGTTTAACCTGTTTAGCAGGAGTGGGTCCATCTGAGGTTTGCCCGGTGGAAGTAGATGTGGTAGCCACAGCGGTCATGTCAGTGGGGGGGTCCTGGGGGTTTTCTGTCAATTTAACATTCTTGTGGCAGCATGCTAGGTGCTTCCTCAGGTTGGAAGTGGAATTTTTCGACGTAGAAAGAAGTTTTCTTCCGATGCAGAGTGTACAACGTACGCTTATGTTTGTGTCGCTTTTTAAAGAGTCAAATTCAAAGTATTGTCGGTATTTCCAAGTATTAAATGCTGCACGATCGTACTCTATCCCTGGCTCCATGTTTTCTATTGTTGATTTACAGACGTGCTACCACAGCCGTCGCACTCGCTTACGTCATTGTCATGAGACATTCTCGCAAAAAAATCACGGTTTTAGTAACGCAGTAACGCAGCGTTCCTACGGGAAAGTAACGGTAATCTAATTACCGTTTTTGCAATAGTAATCCCTTACTTTACTCGTTACTTGAAAAAAGTAATCAGATTACAGTAACGCGTTACAAGTAACGCGTATTGCCCATCTCTGATCATGGGAATCCCCCGGCAGCCTACGTCTATTGCAGCATAACTAAGGGAGGATTCAGGGTCACCTGGTCCAGTCCTAACTATATGCCTTAATCTTAAGCCTAATCTTAAAAGTAGAGATAGTGTCTGTCTCCCGAATCCAAACTGGAAGCTGGTTACACAGAAGAGGGGCCTGAAAACTGAAGGCTCTCCCTCCCATTCTACTTTTAAATACCCTAGGAACAACAAAAAAGCCTGCAGTGCGAGAGCGAAGTGCTCTATAGGGTGATATGGTACTACAAGGTCATTAAGATAAGATGGGGCCCGATTAT
Organism: Oreochromis niloticus; assembly: GCF_001858045.2. NCBI lineage: Eukaryota > Metazoa > Chordata > Actinopteri > Cichliformes > Cichlidae > Oreochromis > Oreochromis niloticus. The sequence continues at coordinate 20,980,012 of NC_031970.2, forward strand.
TTAAGACCTTGTATGTGAGGAGCAGGATTTTTAATTCAATTCTGGATTTAACAGGAAGCCAATGAAGGGAAGCCAATACAGGAGAAATATGCTCTCTTTCTAGTCCCTGTCAGTACTCTTGCTGCAGCATTTTGGATTAACTGAAGGCTTTTCAGGGAGTTGTTAGGACATCCTGATAATAATGAATTACAGTAGTCCAGCCTAGAAGTAATAAATGCATGAACTAGTTTTTCAGCGTCACTCTGAGACAGGATATTTCTAATTTTAGAGATACTGCGCAAATGGAAGAAAGCAGTCCTACATATTTTCCTAACAGTGTTACTGGAGGCCAAGGTAATGCCATCCAGAGTAAGAATCTGGCTAGATACCATATTTCTAAGATTTTAGTAAGCAAGGAGCAGACGGCAGAGTTTATTAAACTCCACCAAGACAGCTGGTGCCGCAAATCCGAAGGCTCGACCTTCCCATTTCACAGTCTCCGACTTCCGGCCTTCTCGGTCTTCAAAGGACCCGGCCCACATAGACCGCGAAGGCTGGGTCCTCCGAAGGATGTGGCCTAGAAATTGGGACAGAGCTAATAATTGTAGAAAACATGGACAACCTAATAGCTCGCAATGAAGCCAAAACGTCTCTCTCACCCCCTGGTGTCTGGCTGCAGTACAGGTTATAAACCCCGCCTCCCCTGTTAGTGGATGGGACTGGGGTCAGACTAAAATTCTAATTCTGAAAAAAAAAAAAAAAATCTCCTCAAATAAATTTTTCCCAAAGATGCTTTCATTATCAGTGGTCCTCATCACGTTGATTTGTGTTCAGTGGGTCTCCTTTCTCATACGTTTGATTCTAATTACTACCACAATGCTGTGAAATTGGGGTACAACCTCATCATAACAGCTTTGATTAGCAGCTGCAGTCACAGAGAAACTTGGGTATCTCTGTTTGGGAATGGCAGACAGAGCGGGGATGAGGAGGTCCAGTGTTTATGACCGACAATTTTAACCCGACAGCCTGAGGTGTTCTTCAGTAAACTGGACGACCCGACAGAAGGGCCCGAGGCCCTGAGAACTCTCCTTCAGCTCCTGTGCAGAACTGATTATTAAATACGTTCAAACAGCAGCATGTTTTCTGTCTCTTGCCACATCTGGAAAGACAGTATCATCGAATTTAAAAAAAAAAGCTTGCACTTCAGTAACCCATCATTAATCATTAAGTACGAATTAAAATAGCAAAGTCAAATATTTATGCACTGAAATCAACTACGGCAGTTTAAGTACAAATGTACAGTGTGGGCCATTTATATGGATACACCGTAATAAAATGGGAATGGTTGGCGATATTAAAGTCTTGTTTGTGGCACATTAGTATATGTGAGGGGGAAAACTCCTCAAGATGGGTGGTGACCATGGTTTTCATTTAGAAGTCGGCCATCTTGGATACTTTTGTTTTTTCAATAGGAAGAGGGCCATGTGACACATCAAACTTATTGGTAATGTCACAAGAAAAACAATGCTTGGTTTCAACGTAACTTTATTCTTTCATGAGCTACTTATAAGTTTCTAACCACTTATAAAATGTGTTCAATGTGCTGCCCATTGTGTTGGATTGTCAATGCAACCCTCTTCTCCCACTCTTCACACACTGATAGCAACACCGCAGGAGAAATGCCAGCACAGGCATCTTCACACCATAGACAATTGCTTTCAGATGACCCCAAAGATAAAACTCTAAGGGGGTCAGATCGGGAGACTTTGGGGGCCATTCAACTGGCCCACGACGACCAATCCACTTTCCAGGAAACTGTTCATCTAGGAATGCTCAGACCTGGCACCAATAATGTGGTGGTGCACCATCTTGCTGGAAAAACTCAGGGAACGTGCCAGCTTCAGTGCATAAAGAGGGAAACACATCATCATGTAGCAATTTCAAATATCCAGTGGCCTTGAGGTTTCCATTGATGAAGAATGGACCCACTATCGTTGTACCCCATATACCACACCAAACCATCACTTTTGTTATTCCAACAGTCTTGGAGGGATCCATCCAATGTGGGTTAGTGTCAGACCAAAAGCGGTGGTTTTGTTTGTTAACTTCACCATTCACATAAAAGTTTGCCTCATCACTGAACAAAATCTTCTGCGTGAACTGAGGGTCCTGTTCCAATTTTTGTTTTGCCCATTCTGCAAATTCTGTGCGCCGATCTGGGTCATCCTCGTTGAGATGCTGCAGTAGCTGGAGTTTGTAAGGGTGCCGTTTGTGAGTAGCCAATATCCGCCGAAGGGATGTTCGACTAATGCCACTCTCCAGTGACATGCGGCGAGTGCTACGCTGTGGGCTCTTGCTGAATGAAGCTAGGACAGCCACTGATGTTTCTTCATTAGTGACAGTTTTCTTGCGTTCACATTTTGGCAAATCCAACACTGAACCAGTTTCACGAAACTTAGCAAGCAGTTTGCTAACTGTAGCATGGGAGATGGGTGGTCTCGTAGGGTGTCTTGCATTGAAATCTGCTGCAATGACCCGGTTACAGTGTTCACCAGATATCAACACAATTTCGATCCGCTCCTCACGTGTTAACCTCTAGAACACGTCAATGGCTGTGAACAAAAAGAAACTTGTAAATAACTCATGAAAGAATAAAGTTACGTTGAAACCAAGCACACCATTGTTTTTCTTGTGACATTACCAATAAGTTTGATGTGTCACATGGCCCTCTTCCTATTGAAAAAACAAAAGTTGTATCCAAGATGGCCGACTTCTAAATGGCCACCATGGTCACCACCCATCTTGAGGAGTTTTCCCCCTCACATATACTAATGTGCCACAAACAGGACTTTAATATCACCAACCATTCCCATTTTATTACGGTGTATCCATATAAATGGCCCACCCTGTACATTTAATTTTTCCACTGATTAATTTTTTAGCACAGACTCTATATGTATATTTTTTTTTACTGAGTTTCTTTCAAATATTCAGGTTAAAAAACCAGTCTGAATGATTCTTAATGAGGTATTGTTCACAAAGTTACATGTTCAGTACTCTGTACAGCTTACATCCTTTAAGAGAAATAATTTGAAGCATTAATATTTGTTTTTTAGTACTCAGGCAGCAGGTCAAACACCAGTGACAATACCTCTGTATGTTGGTGACCACAGTGCAGCAGCAGACTGAGCCATGGCTCAACTTCAGATCCTGAGTGTGTAAGGATAGAGAAGGATCAGCTTTATTTCAGATTTGAGGGATAAACTTTATATTTCACAGTTTGTGATGATAAATTTCTCTTTGTGATTACAGGACCTGCCCTCAGATTTAGGCATCAGCACCACAGACAAATCATCATATATCTTCACTCTTTGTAATAAATCCAAATTTAACTGATGAAAACAGTACAAAGGTTAAAGTACTGTTGAAGTACACCGACGGGTTCTTTTGATGGTAGAGATCAAGCGGAGACAAGAACTTCATTTCACACTCTTTATTTTCCAAGCATTCAGGGAACAGATATATCTGGAGACCAAACAGCTAAGTGCTCTCCATGGGCAAGGTCTGGCTAGACATTGCCCATGTATAGGTTCGTGGGAGCTGACCTCTGTGACACAACTCCTAGTACTTTTCTCGCTACTGTTCTCCATCTCTATGGTAACACACCACTGTCTTCCTATCTTATCTCACTGATCTTGTTCTTACTCCCTTTTCTATACAAGCTGCTCACATTCTTTGACTACACCCATGCAGGCTTGACACTAAAGCAGTCTGAAACACAATTAATACAGCATCAAATCAACAGAATAACTTTATTCAGTTTAAACAGAACAATTATCACTAGCTTTGTCGTCTCCATTTCACTTCATTCCACAATACCACGTGATGTACTATCAGTGAAAGCTGCAGCTATTTTATTGATGAAGTTAAAGGTAAAGCCAAACGAATTAATCACCTATGTAACTGTGTCACTATATATATAAGCATAAACATTACCTCAGTTTGGTATTTCATTAAACTGCTGATCTCAGATCTGCAGAGCGTCTGTTTTAAACACTGAATATAGTCAGCTGCATGAAGAGCACATGAGATTTTCTCCAACAGCATTAAATAAAATCCGATGAAGGCCAAAGGTCGTCACTTGTATGTTGAACTAAAAACTTTAATTTGGAATTCTTTCACACTGTTTTTACCAATACTGTGTTATTTACCATAAAGTAATTCAGAGTAATTCATACCAGAGAAACCAGAGAATCATATACTGTATATTTAAATATATAACTTTCTACAGGACTACATATAATGTGATATGTAAAAGTCCAGAGCCTCTGAGGATTATTTGAGTACTTCTAACATTACAAAAGCAAAGGTCTCCATGAAATGCTGTGTTTATCTATCTTCCTGGGCGGGCCTACGGTGATTTACATACAAGATTTCCCTGTGAGGGAGCTGCTGGTGAAGATCAGTTTATTAAATATATATATATAAAAAAAAAAAACACCCAGCACGCCCCTGCGGGCGGTTTATCCTTCAAGCCCGGGTCCTCTACCAGAGGCCTGGGAGCTTGAGGGTCCTGCGCAGTATCTTAGCTGTTCCCAGGACTGCGCTCTTCTGGACAGAGATCTCCGATGTTGTTCCCGGGATCTACTGGAGCCACTCGCCTAGCTTGGGAGTCACTGCACCTAGTGCTCCGATTACCACGGGGACCACCGTTACCTTCACCCTCCACATCCTCTCGAGCTCTTCTCTGAGCCCTTGGTATTTCTCCAGCTTCTCGTGTTCCTTCTTCCTGATATTGCTGTCATTCGGAACCACTACATCGATCACTACAGCCGTCTTCTTCTGTTTGTCTACCACCACTATGTCCGGTTGGTTAGCCACCACCATTTTGTCCGTCTATATCTGGAAGTCCCACAGGATCTTAGCTCGGTCATTCTCCACCACCCTTGGGGGCGTCTCCCATTTTGACCTCGGAACTTTCAGGCCATATTCGGCACAGATGTTTCTGTATACTATGCCGGCCACTTGGTTATGGCGTTCCATGTGTGCCCTGCCTGCCGTAGCATCTTACACCCTGCTGTTATGTGCTGGATTGTCTCAGGGGCATCTTTACACAGCCTGCACCTGGGGTCTTGCCTGGTGTGATAGACCCCAGCCTCTATGGATCTTGTGCTCAGAGCTTGTTCTTGTGCTGCCATGATTAGTGCCTCTGTGCTGTCTTTCAGTCCAGCTTTGTCCAGCCACTGGTAGGATTTCTGGATATCAGCCACCTCCTCTATCTGCCGGTGGTACATACCGTGCAGGGGCCTGTCCTTCCATGATGGTTCCTCGTCTCCCTCCTCTTTCTTGGGTTTCTGCTGCCTGAGGTATTCACTGAGCACTCGGTCAGTTGGGCCCATCTTCCCAATGTATTCTTGGATGTTCGTTGTCTCATCCTGGACTGTGGTGCTGACAGTCACCAGTCCCCGGCCCCCTTCCTTCCGCTTAGCGTACAGCCTCAGGGTGCTGGACTTGGGGTGAAACCCTCCATGCATGGTAAGGAGCTTTCTTGTCTTTATGTCAGTGGCTTCTATCTCCTCCTTTGGCCAGCTAATTATCCCAGCAGGGTACCTGATCACGGGCAGGGCGAAGGTGTTGATAGCCCGGATCTTGTTCTTACCGTTCAGCTGACTCCTCAGGACTTGCCTGACCCTCTGCAGGTACTTGGTGGTTGCAGCTTTCCTGGCGGCCTCTTCATGGTTCCCATTCGCCTGCGGGATCCCCAGGTACTTGTAACTGTCCTCTATGTCTGCAATGTTGCCTTCTGGTAGCTCGATCCCCTCAGTTCTGACTACCTTCCCTCTCTATATCTGCATTTGTAAATTCATTTTTGAATTCCAATTTAATATATATATACACATATATATATATGTTTTTTTTTGCTCCAATTCACCAGGTCTGTAAAGTTCAGTATGACTGTGGTACATGATACAAAAGAATAAATACAGAAGAATAAAAACTTTATGTGAATAACTTTACTGTTCTTAAATATAACTCAGAAAACAAGTAAAAGTACAAATGTGTACAAGTTAGAGACTTCCTCAGTAAGTTTACACTCCTTTGGAGTGATTTTAATTGTATGTTAAAGGAGAAAGAGATTAGGAGGTAAAGTAGAGGATGAGGCCGTCTCTCCTGCATGAAGTCCAGGTGCTGGTTTTCCAGTGTGTGTGTCTGATGTCCCAAAGCTGACTCAGAGCTGTAACACCATCAATGGCTGCAGTATGGAACACATGTGGGTGTGTCCTCATCTCCCAGAGGAGTCCAAATCTTCATCAAACAGCCCTACAGACACAAAAACGTGAAAATATAAACAACCAGACCATCAGCAGTGATTTAACTACTTTAAGACCTCTGTGAAAATCATTTACAGTATATATCACAGAATTTAAGGCCTTTATAATCACAGAGCATACAGAGAAAAGTACTAAACTGAATCAATTTCAGCTTTTGTTTCTCATGATGTATATTGTATTAATAATTAAATTTTAATTATCTGTATCTTTACCACACGTGCCACACAGGTGTAGATACTGTAGGTTCAGTGAATGCTTACATTGCACTGATTAGAATATACTGGACATTCAAAGCTAAGATTCAGCGCACTGTGTTAGAGGCTGGGATTTGATGAATTCATCATATATACAACCTTTGATCATCATTTATGTCCAGTTGAGAATGAATCTGTGCCCTCACATAATAAATGAACTGAAATCAGTAGTGTGATCTCCAGTCTTGATATACGGAATGAGAGAACTGACAGCTGTTATTTTAATCAGCCTGTCTCAGTTGGTTTAACTCTAAGTATCACAAAGTAATGTGGTAACATCTGGACTGACGAGTTTACTGTCAGCATTTTAATCGCTAGTTTAAAGGCTGTAGGTTGCAGCCATTGCTCTAACACTGTATAAATGTAACAGGGCTCAGTGCTGGTTCTAATAGTCTGAGCTGCTTCCAGCTTTATTTGTGAAGAGCACAGCAGCTTACAAAACACGTAGCTAGCTTGTACAGCTGCGACGTAAAATTTTCATAAGCTATGATGACCTTAAAATAACGGGGCTACGTGCGGTGATGCTAGCGTTAGCCATGTTAGCACGTTACCTTCAACAGGTGGTCAGACTGCGTAAACAGGCACTCAGTCAGAGGTTGGACTCTCTGTTTCACTGCAGGGTCCCTTCATTCTTCACATATCCGTGTCGGGCCGAGTGTAAATCCCGAGGCTGAACGGCCTTTGTACAAGCACACACGCTTTGTACCAGGGCGAAGCTATGAGCTAGAAAAATCCAGGCTGGCAGACAGCCTGTGTCTGACCAACCAATCAGAGAGCTCCTTACATCCCACGGTGTGGCTAATTTGAATAGCAGCAGGATTTTTAAAATGAAGTTGTTAATCCAACTGCTAATCCACATGTTAATCTCTGAGCGAACAGGAAAGGGAAATGGATTTTGAAATGCAGTTTATTAAAATGCAATTCGAAAAAGGTTTTTGAAATGCAGTTTATTAAAGTGCAATTGAAAAAAGGATTTTGAAATGCAGTTTATTAAAGTGCAATTCGAAAAAGATTTTTGAAATGAAGTTTATTAAAGTGGAATTTGAAAATGTTTTTTGAAATGAAGACTTAAAAAGCATTTTAAAAATCAGTTTATTAAATTGGAATCCAAAAATGAATTTACAAATGCAGATTTTATTCTACAATTCATTAATTAAGCACAGAATTTTTTATTTCGATGCGCGTGGCTCTTGTGGTCCTCCATAGATTTGTTCCAGCGGGTAAATTTTGCCACCCCCTATTTCTAGGGAGCCATAGAAGAATTTGATCATATGACCACACATTTTTGAAGAGTCATCTGTTTTACTCATCCTGCAAAGACAGTCTCTTTGCATGACAGTTAAGCACATTTTAGTTCAAAAGCTGTTTAAGTCTTTCAAAGTAAAATTTCTATGATCAAGGTTGTTTTATTGTTGTCACGGTTCTGGGTCATTTTAACCCAGCATTTTGAGTTTCTTATGTTTTGGTTTATTTTTGCATTATGGATTGTTTTTTGTTTCTCTGGTGCTTTATTGATTATTATGATAATCTATGTTTCAGTTATTCTTGTTAAGAGATTAGTTCTTATGTTTGATATTTCTCTGGATTATGATTTGCTTGGGTTTTTGAGTTGTGCTGGGTTGATTTTGTATTAAGGGTTATTCTTGGTTTTGTTCTCTTTACTTTATTTGGTGGTCTGGCCTTTAGTTTTAGTCACTGTCTTCTCTGTTTTGTGTTATATTCTGTCTGCCTCTCAGTGTCGAGTCTGCGTCTTTGTTTAGTGGTTTCTCGTTTCCTGTTTTATTGTGAAGGTCTGTGTCTCATGTGAGTGTGTTCAGTTTTACTGCTCCCCTGTCTCGTTAGTCTAATTTCTCCCAGCTGTGTCTCCCTCCTGTTGCCCATTCCCTGATTACCGCCCTGTGTATATAAGCCCTGTATTTTCCTGTGTTCTCTGTCGTGTCGTACCCTCAGATTATGCCTGTGTGTTTTTGGTCTCAGTATTCAGTGTTCATTTCATGTTTTGTTTTCATGCCAGCAATAAAGCTGAGGTTTTGAGTTGCATTCTGTTTTCCGAGTCCTGCATTTGGATCTTCATCTCCGCCACACAGAGCCCTGACAATTGTTTTGTCCAAACAGTTATAGACAAGTTTGAAAGTGCTTTGGTAAGCTACAGTATGTCTATACTCAAAACTGCTAGATTATGCTTTTTTTTTTTTTTTTTTTTTGTTCAGAATGGTGGGTTTGGGGTGAGTTGTGCCAGTTGACTGTAGATTGTGTTATTACAGTTTATCACTGTGACATTCTTAATTCCAGACTGAAAATAAAAATAGACTGGAGTTGACAGGCAGGGCTTCCACTCCTTTAGAGGACATGGACAGAGCAGTGAAGAAGTGTGTGTGTTGAATGTCTCTAGCTTTTGTATAGAATTACAGTTTCTGAGATCAAAATATAGTGTTTTACTTTAATAATAAATGGCACAATGTACCCCAAGGTATTCGCTTGAAAGGCACAGCTTAACCCGCACCAGGGGCAAAATGTGACACAAGACCACTATTTTTCAGAAAGCTATATTTCTTAAATACTATATTTCACATCCAAAGTGGTTGTTCCCAGGGATGCACAACATTATGAAATATATTTACATATTTTAGTTGAAAGCATGACTGTCACTTTAAGTAAAAACTGGCAGAACTCACCCCATTCTCCTATTGTAAGGCTATTACATACTGCGTTAGTAATAATGGAGAATTACAGATTATTATTATTTTACTTAGTCTGATTTTCATGTTAGGGCAATTACAGTTAGACTAAAACTGAATTCTGTCTGCTGTAATTAATGTATCTTTTATTCTTAATGGGTTACTTTTAGTTTTATTATTAGCAGTTTTGTAAAAAGCTGTGTAACCATGTTTTTAACTTCTTTCTTTATTTCCATTAATAAATGTGATCATACAATCTAATTACTCATTTCATAGATTCCAATGGATTGCAATATCCATATATAGCTCCACCACAGGACTAAATAAAAACATAAAATAGTTTGCAAATATAACATTTACATTCAAAGACGAAGCAGAATTAGCAGTGGAAAAAAGTAACCTAAAGAATCCAGAGATTATACATTACAAAAAGAAGGTTAAGACAATAGTAGTAACAAAAAAAATCTTAAATTGACCTACTTTCTTTTAATTTACATCAAATGAACAAATCTGCTTTGGGGCTCAGAGATTGTCATTAACAAAAGGACTATACGTAGTAATAAGTTGTTGTTGGCCCATTGTTTAATCTTTGGATGGCAATGTTTTCTATAAATCATAGAAATCATTTATTAAATTATAACAATCTTGACTTGGGTGAAACAAAGAAGTTCTTTCCATTTCTTCATACAGTCAGCGAATTGGAATATATTTATATGTTTCTGACTCAGTCTAAAGTCAGTTTAATTAAAAGAAAGTACCTAAGTAACAACACATTTTTATTTCAATATTTTGGCACCACCTGGTGGTATTTTCAAGAATGCTTTGAAGTTCTGTCAACAGAACTTCAAAAGAAAAAGAAAATTCTGCAGTGTCAACTGAGATTTCATTGGCTCTTTATATTTTACATAAACATGTGAAAACATGTATTTAAGGATTTAGGGTTTTTCTTTTCTTTTTTTCTGTTTGTGGGTCTTAACAGGTATGTACACAATAATCCAGGCATGGTGGGCTCAAGTCAGTGTACTCTTAGTCCAGGTCCTAGGAAGAGTGAAAATTTTGGGTCAGGAAGGGCAATGAGTGATGGAGATGAGTGACATGAGTGTCAGGAGTGAATTGTGACAGAAGGATGCAGAAGTGAAAGGGAAGGGTTAAAAGGTGCTATTAGGGCTTGCTCTGATGTATGGTTTGGAGATGGAGGCAGAGCTGAAGATACTAAGATTTTCATTGGGAATAAGGGATTGACAGAATTAAAAATGAGTATATCAGTGGGACAACTTAACTTACTGAACATAGACTATTGAATATGGACCTGCTGAGCAGGAAGAAAAGAGTAAGACTTTAGAGGAAGTTCATAGATGTAGTGAAGGAGGACACCTAGAGGAGAGACAACCCATAAATAGAACAGCCAAAAAAAGAAAAAAAGAGGATGAACAGGTAGGTGTGTAACACAAATATTGCCTGAATAACATTCACACTTTTTTTTAACCCTTGCTCACTTTCTTCGCTGTCTTTATAAGGTGTGGTTCAGTTGAAGGACTAATAATACAAAGCTCTGAACTTAAAACCAGAAAACTGGGTATGCAGTCCACAAAATGTAAAGCCAGGTTTAATACTACTCTCTGGATTACATTTTGAGAGTAGAAATGTAGAAATGTTATCCAACATGTTATCCAAGTAATACCCTCCCAAAAAAAGATTTACTACATGCCAGACCATAGCTTCAGGGTTTGAGTTCATAATGGCCATTTAGTCTTCTGATGACCATTTTATTTTCTTTGCAAATACAGTGATTTTTAATTGTTTCAGTGTGGCTGTAGAGTGCTGTATGCCATTTCTGTCTTCACAGAACGTTTATCGTCTGGCTCCTCAGGGATGGTGGCGTACACATGGTATGTGGCAGACTAGAAAAAACAAGAGCAAAGATTCTTTGCATTTTTAGTGCCTGTTCAGTATATATATTAATTAATGAGAAAGTAGACATCTCACTTACATTCTCAGTTTGAGAATCCCGTCTATTCAGCTGATCAGATTCTGCCAGTAAGAATGAATCAGATTCTAAGACATAAGGTTAACTTTGTATTACTTTGTGTTCCTATACATTAAAAAAGTATATAGAGAAATACAAATCGTACAAAGTCTGATGGGTGTACTATGAAGCAAGATTTATGGTTTATAGTAGCAAGGTAAGCTGAATCTAATGGGAGTTTTCAGTGTTATGAAGGTGGCGCTCCTTTTAGCAGCTAAATCACCATTGTAACTTGTGCTGAACACGTATACTGGTCCAGACCTGTCTACAGTGGCTTGCAAAAGTATTTGGCCCCCTTGAACTTTTCCACATTTTGTCACATCACAGCCACAAACATGAATCAATTTTATTGGAATTCCACGTGAAAGACCAATACAAAGTGGTGTACACGTGAGAAGTGGAACGAAAATCGTACATGATTCCAAACATTTTTTACAAATAAATAACTGAAAAGTGGGGTGTGCATAATTATTCAGCCCCCTGAGTCAATACTTTGTAGAACCACCTTTTGCTGCAATTACAGCTGCCAGTCTTTTAGGGTATGTCTCTACCAGCTTTGCACATCTACAGACTGAAATTCTTGCCCATTCTTCTTTGCAAAACAGCTCCAGCTCAGTCAGATTAGATGGACAGCGTTTGTGAACAGCAGTTTTCAGATCTTGCCACAGATTCTCGATTGAATTTAGACACCAGACAGGTCAGGGATAAAGTTATTGAGAAATTTAAAGCAGGTTTAGGCTACAAAAAGATTTCCCAAGCCTTGAACATCCCACGGAGCACTGTTCAAGCGATCATTCAGAAATGGAAGGAGTATGGCACAACTGTAAACCTACCAAGACAAGGCCGTCCACCTAAACTCACAGGCCGAACAAGGAGAGCGCTGATCAGAAATGCAGCCAAGAGGCCCATGGTGACTCTGGACGAGCTGCAGAGATCTACAGCTCAGGTGGGGGAATCTGTCCATAGGACAACTATTAGTCGTGCACTGCACAAAGTTGGCCTTTATGGAAGAGTGGCAAGAAGAAAGCCATTGTTAACAGAAAACCATAAGAAGTCCAGTTTGCAGTTTGCCACAAACATGTGGAAGAAGGTGCTCTGGTCAGATGAGACCAAAATGGAACTTTCTGGCCAAAATGCAAAACGCTATGTGTGGCGGAAAACTAACACTGCACATCACTCTGAACACACCATCCCCACTGTCAAATATGGTGGTGGCAGCATCATGCTCTGGGGGTGCTTCTCTTCAGCAGGGACAGGGAAGCTGGTCAGAGTTGATGGGAAGATGGATGGAGCCAAATACAGCGCAATCTTGGAAGAAAACCTCTTGGAGTCTGCAAAAGACTTGAGACTGGGGCGGAGGTCCACCTTCCAGCAGGACAACGACCCTAAACATAAAGCCAGGGCAACAATGGAATGGTTTAAAACAAAACATATCCATGTGTTAGAATGGCCCAGTCAAAGTCCAGATCTAAATCCAATCGAGAATCTGTGGCAAGATCTGAAAACTGCTGTTCACAAACGCTGTCCATCTAATCTGACTGAGCTGGAGCTGTTTTGCAAAGAAGAATGGGCAAGAATTTCAGTCTGTAGATGTGCAAAGCTGGTAGAGACATACCCTAAAAGACTGGCAGCTGGAATTGCAGCAAAAGGTGGTTCTACAAAGTATTGACTCAGGGGGCTGAATAATTACGCACACCCCACTTTGCAGTTATCTATTTGTAAAAAATGTTTGGAATCATGTATGATTTTCGTTCCACTTCTCACGTGTACACCACTTTGTATTGGTCTTTCACGTGGAATTCCAATAAAATTGATTCTTGTTTGTGGCTGTAATGTGACAAAATGTGGAAAAGTTCAAGGGGGCCAAATACTTTTGCAAGCCACTGTATGTTTGGAGTTTCAGTTTAAAATTGGCCGAAATGTTTTCACTATTTCCCATGTCTATTATATAGACCTTTGGGGTAGAGTCAGAGCTGAACACAAGTAACCGTTAACGTTTAAATGTTTCTCTGTGGATGGATGGATAGTTTAAAGCTTCAGAACTGTTAAACTGTCACATTAGAAAATAAACAGCAGCACTGAGAGATACCAAACATGTAATATAAATGCAAATATATATATTTTATACTGCTTTTCTCCCTTCGTGCAACCCATCTCCTCCCCATCGCCACCTCTACCTCATCTCTCAGGCTTCATCCAAGCTTCCATCTTCAGCTCCACCACCAGCTTAGGGACCAGGGGTAGGCAACTCCAGGCCTCGAATGTCGGTGTCCTGCAGGTTTTAGATATTACCCTGGGTCAACACACCTGAATCAACTAATTTAGTTCATTACCAGGCCTCTGGAGAACTTCAAGACGTGTTGAGGAGATCATTTAGCCATTTGGATCAGCTGTGTTGGATCAAGGACACATCTGAAACCTGCAGGACACTGGCACTCGAGGTCTGGAGTTGCCTACCCCTGGTCTAGACTCTGGAGGGGTTCTGCCCTAATCCCTGTCAACGCTATTATTCCGTTCTGCTTTGACGGGTCATTGGAGTCTAACCGCCAAATACCTCAAACTGAATTCTGTACATTAATAAATCATGTATAGTTCCTTCTAATGATCTCTTCTTATTGAAATGACACTAGTTATCTTCAGCTGGAGTTTTATTAAGTCAAGGCAAAAAAGAAAGAAAGCCAGGCTCTATTGATGTTGCTTTGTAGTATACCCTTAGTATACCTTAATACTCATGGACTAAAAGGATGTTTGTTTTAAATGCCTTGCTCGTTAAATTATATTATTTTGGTAGCTCATCAAAATAATCTCACAAGCTGGTGTAACAAATATCAGATTTTTTTTTTTTTTTTTTTTTTTTGAAAAAACAAAACAAAAAAGGAAGGGTATTTTTCAAAAGAACTTCCTTTGAAGACAAAAAGCTGCAGCTCACCATGAGGGGTGTCATCAACAGGGACATAGTTGATCAGACTGTAGGCTTCATTATTGTTTGGAGGCAACTTGTTTAATAAGAGTAGAAAAGAATGGAGATAGGGATAAATCATTAATGACTGCAAGATAGTAACTGGATTATTTGTAAACTGTGAGAATGTTCATTTTAACAAAAAATGATTAACTGATTAATACTTTGATTAATTACCCATTCTCCTCTGTCCATATTTCTTGGGCGTGAAACATCACCTACAAACAAAACAGACACAACAAAGCCTAATATAAGCAACTAGCAAACATAAAAAAGACACAACAACACTCAATGAATTCAAAATTAAATTCAAAGCAGATGTGGCATGAATACAGTGACAGCTAAATTAAGAAGAAAAAGTTATTCTAATCCAAACAAATGTTCTTTAAAGCATTTTTAACAATATACTATGTCGGTTGAATTGAGAGTGAGAATGAGAATATTGTGGGAAAGAGGGCAAGGATGGGAAGAAATGTAAATTATTATTATTATTGATGTAGCTGATTATGGAGGTAATTATGAATCCATTCATGTACAGAAAGGAGTGGAGCTGGTAAGTGAATTTTGTGTATAAAGTTTTGATAATACAGTGTAATCAGACAAATTTTAATTAGGCATTTTTTCGACTCTTTTAAAAAAATGTTTAAAAATTATGCTGTATGGGTATACACATGTATGCCTATGCTGTGCACAAAATAACAAAGCACAAATAGTTGTTAACTTAGTTAAGTCAGACACATTTGAAAGAAGTTCTTATTCCCTAGCACAGCACACCTTCAAATATCAAACCAATTTGAGCCTAAATGGAGGGAACAATAAAGCAAAAATGATGGTCCTAATGAAATATCCATCAAGCTTTTCTCTTAAAAGTAAATTACTTTTAAGAAATATTGGATAACATCTTGTTGAACAGTAGCACAGGTCAGATGATCACAACCTGTACACACACACACACACACACACACACACACACACACACACACAAACAAAAAAAGAACCCCCCCCCACTGGAGTTCTTAATAGAAATAGAGGTATCTGTCCTTCCACTTAAGTAACAATGTCTGTACTGTTGTCAGCTCTGCATATATAAAAGTTTTAGGCTTTACATGACAGAAGAAAATGTTACTGTTCTTACCACTTCTTCTTTTCATACAAACAAGAGCCACTGCCAGTGAGGTTATCCCCACTATTACGCCAAAACCAGTTCCAGCTGTGAGAAATTTACTAAAAAATTGTGCTAGAAAAAATACAGACCACAAGCAAGTGTCAGTCTCACTTTCCACTTTGTCAAAAGATAAGAAGAAGAAATTTGCTCTAAAAAATGAATTGAACCTCTGCAGCCTATTATACAGTCTTGAAAGCAGCAAAGTATTCCTAATGACATACAGGCAATTTGGAAGTAAGACCTACTGTAAAATAGAAGTAACTTGAAATTGACCTAGGCATTTTTATTCACTTGTAAAATCTTACCAATATTCGTGTCTCTCGTGGAGTTTTGAGTGGTGAAAGTAGTAGGAGCAGAGACCACAGTACTACTTTCTGCTGCGATAAAAGAAGAGGAGTTGTGATTGTTTTGTTACTTGAGTTCCTTATGGAATCACTTCAGAAGGTAGGTATGCAGCTGTTTCATTGTACCACTGTCATACAAGAGTACACAAAAAATGCTTTACACTAAACATTAGTGGTGCAGCAGATCAAAAATCTCACGGTTCAGATCGGATCACGGTTTTAAGTCACGGATCGGATCAATTTTCGGATCAGCAAAAAAAGAAAAAAGACAAAAATTTTACATTTACTTATTTACTTATTGAAGTATTTTTTGCCTGTTAAAAACATTCAACTCAAGACTCATTCCACGCAATTATTAAAAAAAAAATTATGGTACAATATAGGGCAGTATAGGTCTTTGTATCGACCACTCAATTCAATTCAATTTTATTTATAAAGCGCCAAATCACAAAAACAGTCACCTCAAGGCGCTTTATATTGTAAGGCAGACCCTACAATAATACATACCACTCATCATATCGCACTCTGCTGTGATATAATGAGCGGTCACGGTCACGTAGCTTTCCGTTGTCCTGGAGGTCTACCCATTTGTAGGAGTTAGGGCAACAGAAGATGCCTGGGACAGTACAGCCATAACTTTAAACTTTTCCTGCTCATACATACTTGGAACGATCTTGCCACAAAAGCGGACGCGCAACGGGATATCATAGCGTGGCTCAAGCACGTTCATCATAGTTTAAACCCCTTGTTTTGCACAACGGAATACGGCCTCCCGTCTTTGTAACAGCTTTAGCCTGATCGGACTGGGCAGCAAAGGGCTGCTTAAATACCGCAAACTCCTCTGCTCCTCCACTTGGACCGCTAGCGCTGGCCATAACTATCGCTTGACAG
Source organism: Oreochromis niloticus (assembly GCF_001858045.2). Classification (NCBI taxonomy): domain Eukaryota; kingdom Metazoa; phylum Chordata; class Actinopteri; order Cichliformes; family Cichlidae; genus Oreochromis; species Oreochromis niloticus. The sequence continues at coordinate 20,996,640 of NC_031970.2, forward strand.
ACCCACCACGCGCACCATACACATACTTTTTTTTCTTCTTTTTCGAATCTTCGGATCACGTGCGTGCCGAACCGTGGAGTGGGATCGGTTCGGATTACGGATCAACCGTGATCAGCTGCACCACTATTAAACACTTAACTTTCAAATTTAAAATAATATTGTTTAATATTTAATACAGTATGAAAACATCCATTAGTACTCAGAATGGTACTTCTTGGCATAGTCTTAAACCAACTCAAAAAGTTGACAGTTTCCTACTATCTACATTTCCATTTAAATGTGGAAAGTGAAAGTTTGTCTGTCTTCACTTTTTGGTTTGTAAAGTGAAACAAATTATGCACACACAGTACTGAGGTGCAAAAAAAAGCAAAGTGGTATGAATGACTTAGGATATGTTACTGATACTGTACTGCTTTATGTTGTGACATGTAACAAATGGCAGTTTATTTAACTAATTCCAGATCTACCACTGCCACACTACAGGGAGTGCAGAATTATTAGGCAAATGAGTATTTTGTCCACATCATCCTCTTCATGCATGTTGTCTTACTCCAAGCTGTATAGGCTCGAAAGCCCACTACCAATTAAGCATATTAGGTGATGTGTATCTCTGTAATGAGAAGCGGTGTGGTCTAATGACATCAACACCCTATATCAGGTGTGCATAATTATTAGGCAACCTCCTTTCCTTTGGCAAAATGGGTCAAAAGAAGGACTTGACAGGCTCAGAAAATTCAAAAATAGTGAGATATCTTGCAGAGGGATGCAGCAGTCTTAAAATTGCAAAGCTTCTGAAGCGTGATCATCGAACAATCAAGCGTTTCATTCAAAATAGTCAACAGGGTCGCAAGAAGCGTGTGGAAAAACCAAGGCGCAAAATAACTGCCCATGAACTGAGAAAAGTCAAGTGTGCAGCTGCCAAGATGCCACTTGCCACCAGTTTGGCCATATTTCAGAGCTGCAACATCACTGGAGTGCCCAAAAGCACAAGGTGTGCAATACTCAGAGACATGGCCAAGGTAAGAAAGGCTGAAAGACGACCACCACTGAACAAGACACACAAGCTGAAACGTCAAGACTGGGCCAAGAAATATCTCAAGACTGATTTTTCTAAGGTTTTATGGACTGATGAAATGAGAGTGAGTCTTGATGGGCCAGATGGATGGGCCCGTGGCTGGATTGGTAAAGGGCAGAGAGCTCCAGTCCGACTCAGACGCCAGCAAGGTGGAGGTGGAGTACTGGTTTGGGCTGGTATCATCAAAGATGAGCTTGTGGGGCCTTTTTGGGTTGAGGATGGAGTCAAGCTCAACTCCCAGTCCTACTGCCAGTTTCTGGAAGACACCTTCTTCAAGCAGTGGTACAGGAAGAAGTCTGCATCCTTCAAGAAAAACATGATTTTCATGCAGGACAATGCTCCATCACACGCGTCCAAGTACTCCACAGCGTGGCTGGCAAGAAAGGGTATAAAAGAAGAAAAACTAATGACATGGCCTCCTTGTTCACCTGATCTGAACCCCATTGAGAACCTGTGGTCCATCATCAAATGTGAGATTTACAAGGAGGGAAAACAGTACACCTCTCTGAACAGTGTCTGGGAGGCTGTGGTTGCTGCTGCACGCAATGTTGATGGTGAACAGATCAACACACTGACAGAATCCATGGATGGCAGGCTTTTGAGTGTCCTTGCAAAGAAAGGTGGCTATATTGGTCGCTGATTTGTTTTTGTTTTGTTTTTGAATGTCAGAAATGTATATTTGTGAATGTTGAGATGTTATATTGGTTTCACTGGTAAAAATAAATAATTGAAATGGGTATATATTTGTTTTTTGTTACGTTGCCTAATAATTATGCACAGTAATAGTCACCTGCACACACAGATATCCCCCTAAAATAGCTAAAACTAAAAACAAACTGAAAACTACTTCCAAAAACATTCAGCTTTGATATTAATGAGTTTTTTGGGTTCATTGAGAACATGGTTGTTGTTCAATAATAAAATTATTCCTCAAAAATACAACTTGCCTAATAATTCTGCACTCCCTGTAGTTGTACACTGTGTGCACAATTATTAGGCAAGTGGGTATTTTGGCCATATCATAATTTTTATGCATATTTTCCAACTTCAAGGTGGATAAACTTGAGTGCTTATTGGATTTAAGTATGTCAGGTGATCTGTATTTGCATAACGAGTGAGGGTGTGGCCTAAGGAGATCAACACTCTATATAAAGGTGTGCATAATTATTAGGCAGCTTCTTTCCCTCAGCCAAAATGGGCAAAAAAAGAGATTTAATGAAAAGTCAAAAATTGTAAAAAGTGTTTCAGAAGGATTAAGCACCCTTGAAATTGTGAAGACATTGGGGCGTGACCACAGAACCATCAAATGTTTTGTTGCAAATAGCCAACAGGGTCGCAAGAAACGTATTGAGAAAAAAAGATGCAAGCGTGCAGCTGCCAAAGATTTGAGAAGAATCAAACGTGAAGCTACCAGGAAGCCATTATCCTCCAGTGCTGCCATATTCCTGAACTGCAACCTACCCGGAGTGTCCAGAAGTACGAGGTGTTCAGTGCTTAGAGACATGGCCAATGTAAGGAAGGTTGAAACCCTACCACCACTGAACAAAACACACAAGTTGAAACGTCAAGACTGGGCCAAGAAATATCTGAAGACAGATTTTTCAAACGTTTTATGGACTGAGATGAGAGTGAGTCTTGATGGACCACATGGATGGGCCCGTGGCTGGATCAGTGATGGACACAGAGCTCCACTTCGACTCGACGCCAGCAAGGTGGAGGTGGGGTACTGGTATGGGCTGGTATTATTAAAGATGAGCTGGTTGGACCTTTTCGGGTTAAAGATGGCCTGAAAATCAACTCCAAAACCTACTGCCAGTTTTTAGAAGACACTTTCTTCAAGCAGTGGTACAGGAAAAAGTCTGCATGTTTTAAGAAGACCATGATTTTTATCCAGTAAAGGCCTTAAGTATGTAAAGATAATGACACGGCCTCCTCCCCTGACCTAAACCCTACTGAGAACCTGTGGGCCTTGCTTAAATGGTACAGTACACCTCTCTGAACAGTGTCTGGGAGGCTGTGGTTGCTCCTACTCAAAAAGTTGATCGCCATAAGATCAAGAAACTGACAGACTCCATGAATGGAAGGCTTGTGACTTGAAAAGGAGGATTTTTTTTTTTTTTCACATGTCAGAAATGTTTATATGTACATTTTGAGTTGTTTTATTATTCTTACTTTAACATTTGCAAATAAACTAGTGAGATGGGAAAATGTTCAGTTTTTTTTAGTTAGTTGCATAATAATTCTGCACACTAATAGTTGCCTAATAATTCTGCACACACACACACATATATATATATATATATATGTATATATATATATATATATGTATATATATATATATATATATATATATATATATATAGTTTTTGTTTTTTTCTCTTAAAGACAAAACCTCACTTTTACATTAATAAACATTCGGGTTTAGGTTCATTAACATTTTGGATTGACTGAAAGCACTGTCCTTGATCCATAATGACATTAATCCTCAAAAATACAACTTGCTTAATAATTGTGCACAAGTGTGTAGAGCACTGATATAGCTTTGACCCGAGGTCAAATCAGACATTATATTTTTCATCTTTTGACCATACACTCCACACTTGTTCAAATCATAATTTCTAAGCTGTCTGTCAATTTTTGACTGATAAATCATTAAGTTGCCCATGAAGATCTTGGTGGGTGCAAGCCACAATTTAATGGATTTTTAGGATGTAGTTCAAAAACTCTTTGGATCTGAAAAAGAAGTACAATATCAACAAAACAATGTTTATATTCAACAACTAAAAAAAAACCAAAAAACAGGTTTTAGACTTGACCCTTTTATACTTAAAGGTTAACATAAATAGAAATCCAGGGTGGAAAGCAGTGCAAATAAATGCAAACAAGGCTTCTCACATAAATTGTCTTTTATCAAGATGGATGTCAGTGTCAGATGTTTCTATCACATTTAACCTGAGACTGAATTTTGTGTAATTTCTATACAAAACTTAACACAAGTATGAAAGTGTTTTTCATAGTGTGTTTAAACAAAACTGTTTAAACATGTGTCATGCCAAGGTAGGTATCCCCGACAGAATTTGTTCCCCTTGCATCAGGAGCACACGCTGGGCTTTCCAAATAACGGATAAACAGTATCCCACATTCTTGATTTTTAGTTCACAAACACTTCTTGTAACAACTAACTCCGCACTCCCTGCCCAGCGAATGCTCGTGACACAAGGGAAACAAATTATGTTGGGGATACTTACCTTGCCACAACACCTGGTTTGGCAGCACGTAGCGAGGCTCCAAATGCTTTCAGTGTGAACTCCTGACCGCCGACAGGTCTCGCAAACAACAGCCGCTCTATCACATGACGCATACTGCTCCGACATGGTAAGGTCACCACCTGGGTTACACCATGTAGCAAGTTTTGTGAGGTGGTTTTGTGATATTTAATGGATTGGATTACTTTTTTTTTTTTTTTTAACAGTATACAGTATTTATAATACAGTAATTTAGGTCAGGATTGGACTGATACTCTATATCGGATCGGTCCAGCCTTAGTGGAAACAAGTTAAAACCCAATTTTGCCAAGTCTGTTTTTTGTGAGCCTCACCATGTAAATTCTGAGACTGTGAACACTGCTAAATCAAAGACTGTAGACACTTATAATGTTGTGGGAAAAGGTTGAAACCTATTTTAGATGAGTCAGTTTTTGCTGAGCCTGCTCCTTTGTCTCCCTGTGCTCCTGCTCCCTGGGCACCTGCAGTCCAGCCATCCCCGGCACCCGTATCAGTTCCTCGAGTAAGGGGGGCAATGGCCCAGTTGGTCCCTGCTTCGGTTACCAAGTCAGCTTAGGCTCTGCTGATCCCTGCACCCGTATCAGCTCATCGGGTGGGGACAGCAGCTGTCCAGCCGTCGCCGGGACCAGCCGCGGCACCTCTACTGGTCCCTGAGGTGAGGCCAGCCAGGACACAGCCTGTGCCGCACCCATACCTACTCCCTGGGTAGGAGCAGCTGGTGTCCGGGCAGGTGCATGCACCCGTTTCTGACCTTACTGGAGGCTCAGGTGAGCCCGTCCAGCTGTTTTCCTCATGTTCTGAAAGCTCAGGAGAACTAGTTCAACTTCCTGCTCATCCACCACCTTACCCACCATTACTACCATTATTACAACTGTTGATACATCTTCAACTTCTATCCACAGCTCAAACATTAGCTCACTTATTAACTCAGTCTTCCGCTCAGTCATCTGCTCAGCCACCTGTTCAGTCGTCTACTCATGCGCCTGAAGAACCTTCTGCACCTTCCACACCGCCGCCTGGAAACCACAGGCAGTGCAGAAGGCGCATCCCTTAAATATTTAAACACAGCATGGCACATCTTTCCCTGGAGCACTATGGAGCTCTTTTCATTTCTCCAATGGAAAAGGGACAATTCATTATATCGTCAGTACTGTCTTTTCTTCCTGTAGTCCTCTCTCTTCCTCGTTTGTCCTCATCTGACAAATTTCTCCCACTATGTATTTCAACAAAAGTACTTGCCAATCCCCTCCGCAAATCACTACCTTATCTGGGTTTGTGTGTCCCAGTGATCCCAGGGGCTATGTTTTCCTGGTAGGGTCTCTCATGGCAAACTGGTCCTGGGTGAGGGACCAGACAAAGAGTGATTCATGAGATCCTTATGAGAAGAACACCTAGGGAACAGTTCACCCTGCCCGGGATAGGGTTACCAGGGCCCTGCTCTGGAGCCAGAAGGGTTCCTGAGGGTGAACTGTACAGACAGATCGGGGAACTAATTTCTTTTCCCGAAATTTTAAATGGACTTTACAGTCCCTTTGCAGTTTCCCATTCTGTGTTCAGTGTTTACCAGCCAGAGTCGAAAGGTGCACTTGAGCGTTGTCTTAAAATGCTCAAGGCAATGCTAAGCAAATATTGCCATGATACAGGTAAAAAATTGGGGTGAAGGTATCCTTTTTGTTTTGTTCGCTATATGTGATGCTAAGCAGGAGTCCTTGGGTTTCAGCCCAGCTACCCTTGTGTTTGACCATGATCTACGAGGCCGATTAAAGGTGCGTAAGGAGAGTCTTCTGAGCGACTGTAATCCAAAAACTGACTCGGTGACTTTTGTGAAGATGTATAAGGACCGGTGGCAATGTGTTACTTCATTAGCAAAAGAGGCTCTCTTTTGATACAAATGCAGTGAAAAGACAATGTCAGCCTGGGGACAAAGTCCTCATGTTGCTGCCCGTGCTTGGTTCTGCTCTCACGACTTGTGTTTCAGGGCCCTATGTTATAGTGAAGAAAGTGTCTGAAATGATAGCGAAGTCTTTCATTGCTTAATATAGCTTTAATGTAGGGGGGGGGTTACATCCTGTGAGGCTATGGGAGTGTGTGGGTGTGGTGTTGCTCTCTCTCTAGCCTTCCTCCTCTCTTGCTCCACCCCTCTCTTCCTCTATTTCTCTCTGCCTTCTCTCCAGATTGAGTAGTGTGGGTCTCATTGCTGCTACCAGTGAGTAGGTTGGGCCTGTAGGCCGCAGAAGTGTTTTTTTTTCTTTTTTCTTTCTTGTTTGTTTCTTCTTCTGTCTCCTTAGGCACAGAAGGCCAGGTCTCTTTTGTTAGAGCTCATTGATAGAGCGGTGTTGCCATCTTTTTGTGTTAAAACCGTTTATAATAAACACTTATTATTTACCATACTGCTGTGTCATGTCTTCCTTTTTCTATTAAGAATTTAAGCAGTGATTCAAACTCCTTTAGAGGAAAATGCTGGAGAATCCTGCAGTCAAGCTAAAACAAGCTGATGGATGGATGGATAATTTCAGTTCACTAGCCAATCTGGCTCTGGGCAACAATGTTTTAGAGAGTTAGCAGCTGGTCGTGTTTTTATGTAAACACAGACACAATACACAATGATGAATTAAGCACTTGCTTATACCTTACTAAAACGGTTCCTTAATCATGCTTAATGCTGTGACATTAGTATACAATGCTGTCCAGAGGGCCGAAACAAAAAACAAATCAGGAGGAGGCTCAGTAGCAATAGACGTTCAGCCATAATAAACTTGATGATTTGAATATACAACGCAAACTAAAAGTCCTTTGACTTTCACTTACATTAGATTTCATTTTCAGAACTTGATTCCCAGAGAGCCAGAAGTAAACACCAAGTGGCCACAATAAAACAAACGTCAGACCTGTGCTGTGACAGACTTTTTGAAACCCTCAACCTATTTAACTATAATATATTTAGACTCTGCCCAACTCTGCCCCAGTGTTGACTAACAGCTACAGAGCGATTTACCAGTGTATTCATAACAGCACACTTTAGCAATAGTGAAGTATTAGTAAAACTTATTTCAAAAGAAAGTAAATAAGAAATTTTTTTTTTACCAATGTATCAAAGTTTTTCTCTCTGGTCTCTCTGGCAACTGTTTCATAGCCCAACTGTCACACAACAGAACATTTTACAATAAAAATTTGAACATTCAAATTCAAAAAAATTTTTTTTCTCTTAGGTCATTGTGGGACATTTAATGCACTGTAAACACCATCAGTACAGGGACAAGTAAGTGTTCGGCTAAGTTACATTTAAATATAATAACATTTTGAAAATTAGCCAAATGTTTTTGTAACATCCAAAATTATTCACATAAAATATGAAACTTCAGATGTACAGGTGAAATACATAATGTGCAAAAATAGTCAAAGTAAGCAGCGGATATAGTGGTGACAGTAAAGCATAGTGACTGACCTTGTGCTTTAATGTCATGAAAAGAATCTGTTGAGGAAATTTAAACAGAGAAAAATATGCAATGATAATAAAACTTAAAGTACAAACTAGGAAAAAATAACTCAGATATAAACGGAATAGCTGACATCAAGTTATAACCAATTTGAAAAAAATTTACTTACACACAAGCACGACTAGCAGCAGAAGTTCAGCCATGATAAAAAGTGAGTGTACAGAACAGACTACAGCAGTCTGTCTGATGACTCTGATTTTCACTTACCTTACATGTCATTGTGAGAACTCGCTTTCAGGAAAACCACAGGATCAAAGGTTTATCACACAAACTGGTCACAGTAAGACCCACTTCACATAGACCTGCGTTGATAGACTGAAAGCCTCAACCCATTTAACTATGATATATTTAGCTAAACTCTACCCCCGTGTTGGCTGACACATACATGGTTTATGTGTATTCATTTCTGTTGGGTCACACTTTATTAAAAAAACACAGTATTGAGCATTGGTGTATTCTTGATTAATAAGCTCATATAGAACTAATAAATGACAGCATTTTTATAATTTATAAATGATGGATTAACTATTTCAGAATAAAGTATTACATCAAGAACTAATACATTGTTTAGGAACTGTTTCCAAAGTCTATGTTAATGATTAACTAAGTGTTTAGATTCACATTTACACATATGCGTACGTTAATAGAGGTTTTCTAAATATGAGTATTTATTTTATAATGTGATTTATGGTTAATTCAAGCAGTTACTTGTTGTTAGTTAAGTATTTTGTGTGACCTCATTGTGACATTAAAAAAAACAATAATTGCTAAATTTAATTTGTAGTTCTAAATATATTCTAAATGCATTTAGTGTTTTTTAGTCACTTATGTCCTTCCACTATGTTATTTCTCTCCCCTACAATGTCTGTTACAGTTACATAAGCATGACCAATTATGCAAATTAGGCAATAATGCCGTTTAGCGACTTCTAGCAACTTTTAGGACAGCCAATAGCGATTTTCCTTAGTGAGGAGTTGGCACCACTGCCTCAGGATAAGGAGGTTTGGGGTGATCAGGTTCATGGGCGGCTTGGCATCTCCTTCATCGTGGAGAATCCCAAAGGAAAAATTTCAATGGAGTCTCAAAAGTGTTATCATTTTACAGGCTCACCTGTTCTTAATGTTCTGTTGTATGTAATTTCATGTACGTTTCAGTCATTATGCAAAGTCTTTCTAAGGGTGGAGAAAACTGCAGACAGCTGAAACTGAAGAAGTCACTTGGATGATTAACAAAACATTTCTCCCACTGAAAGCGTTACGTCCAGATAAACAGAATCAACTTTTAGGGTTTTAAAGGATGAATTAAGTGTTTATAATCATTACATGACAAATTTAGATCCAAAATTCATGTTACTCTTTCACAACATGCTTGGCGTGTAATGGCCTTTATATTAACATGAGAAAGATGTAACCTGGCATCCAAAGCACAAAAAAGTGATTATTAATTTTTAAAATTTCCAGTTCATTAAAGCTTTAAAACAACCAATAAGAGCAGTAAATGGAATGTGAAGTCAAGTTCACCCATCATTTTTGAAATATAGAGTCTGCCTTCCCAACGCATCAACAGAGAACACAGCTGTAAGGCTATTTAGTGCTAGCTTAATACAGCTAAACTCACCAAGAAGGGTTCAAATGTAATTATTCCTGACATAAATGTTCCTGAATCTCCTCTTTGAGTGTGTACAACTGATGTCTCATGCTACATTTATCCCCATCCAGCACCATTTGTTAAAACCAAATGGACAGCGGCACTCTCTTTTACTTTGTTTCCATGTTATATCCATTTGTATAAATGTCATACTCAGGAGGCGTAATGCTTTACAAAAGATGAATTATTCATTAATATCATACTAATGCTTAATATTATGTAGTTTGAAGTATTATTTTGCTATCATGTTTTTTATAATAGATTTATAACATCTACATCAAAATCTCCATAATTCACAGACTTTGAGTGTTTTTGAAGAGACTTGTTATTATATTGGCCTGAATACATTATTAGTGAACTTTTGCTGGTGCATGGCTATTGAAACCTGTTAGAGAAAGATCCCAAAAGTGTAATGGCTGTAGCTTTATATAGAAATGCAAGGGTGGTATTATTTTTAAACCCAGTGGCATCCCATTGGAGCAAGCGAGGCAAGCATTGCTTGTCTAACAAAACAGAAAACAGACATCAATTTAAACAACCAACAGCTTTACTTTTATCTTAAAAAGCTTTCTGTGATAAAGCTTCATGTTTGCATCCATATCACTGCCATCTTGTGGCCTCAGACGGCTATTCTCACTGGAAGTAGAATTTATGCAGCTTGACAACAGAGCCAGTTAGTAAAAAGTTAGAGAACTATAGCAGTAATACAATTTCGCAAACCCACAGCAGAAAGGAGAAGATGTCCAGGAAGCAAGCAAGAGCCTGTCAGAGCAATATTGTTTTAGTCTGAACCATTTTGCCTTGTTAAAGAGCAAAGGAAGCTTTATATCATTTTATTTTCTTTTATGCAAGGGTTAGAGCGGTACAGTCCCTGCTTACCTTTCTGTAAACGTCACAGCACACCACTTTTATACCACTTAACAGGAGTATAACTACTGTAAGCATTTATACTAAAATGTCAAAGTTTCCCTCAATTGAACTTTTCACAGTCGCTCTAATTAACTGACATGTTATCTTACATGATGTCCTTCAGGGCTTATTTTAGGTTCCTTAATACATGTTGCCAGTCCTCACAGATCTTTACAAAATGAACAGACTTGATTATGTGCGAGTTGAACTGGCTGTTGCCCTCTCACATGTATTTACTGTTAGTTTCCCCTCACCATGTCTAAATGTATTGTCATATCTCCATCTTAAAAGTTCTATTTTTTCTCTTTAATCTGTGATTGAGTGTAGTTTCCTTGTTTTAACTATTCCAAAGGGAGTTTAAATACAATTTGGCATATACATATGTGTGTGGCAGATTTCATGCAATTTATCCAGCAGCAGCTACATGGCCCTCATGCATTAAGATCTATGCTATTTTTTTTCTTGCCAACCATAGCAAAGGTGTCAACACATTACAACAGACTGACAGGCAGCATAGCTAAGAAGAGATTGTATTACTCAGAAACTCACAGAGCTTTGAACTGCCGTTCATCATTGTGATGCTCAACCAATTAGAAGAAAGTTTGTCTAAAAAGAGGATGCTAAAACAGGTTGTGGCTGAACTCAGGGGTTTTACTGAGACCTATTATAAATAATGTCCAACAATAAAAAGATTGAGATTAAACAGAGCATGAAGTTCTATATATCTTTTATTCTATTTGTATGTTTTCTGTGCATTTGTTACAGATAACTGGAGACAAGACCGAAATGCAGGAGACCTCTGTTTAATCTAAAACCACAGAAACACAGAATCTAAAAGACGGAAAAAAAACCAAAGCTGGAATCCAAAAAAGAAGAGGCACAAGATGGACCTTCAAAAAGCAAATAGTCATTCTGATATCTGATAACAGGAAGACTATATACAACACAATATACTCATAGAGCAGACAGACTGAACAGACCGGTGGGAGAACAGTCAAGCTGAGGTGAGAGAGAGGCAAATGAGGAAGCCAGAAAAGTAAAATACAAATAATACAAATGTATAAATGACATTAAACATGAAGTAAAAATGGAAACAAAAGAAATGGCAGAAATAAAAATACCAGAAACACAAAGAGGCACAATAATAAATTTGACCTTGTTTAACCTTGAAAAAGAGGTCAGAGGTGAAATAAGGTGACACTTAGAATCCCCACATCATTCCCCTATATGCTGTCAGTACAACATTGTACTTTAAGAAATATAGTTTTAAATAACGCTATAGAACATTGATATCGCTTTAAACCATGGTCAAATCTGACATGATATTTTTCATCTTTTAACCATACACACAGCCCTTGTTCAAATCATAATTTCTAAGTTATAATTTCTAAGCCTTCTGTCAGTTTTTGACCAATAAATCATTAAGGTGACCATGAAGATCTTGGTGGGTGTAAGCCAAATTTTAATGGATTTTTAAAATGACCCCACTCTACACCCCTATAAAGTTTTATTAGAAACTTAGAAACACATTTTAAAAAAAACACAACAGTAGCTTTCTGACACCAAAAGAAGGGTGCTGTTAGGATTTTATTTCCTCACTTCAAAAAGAAAAAAGATCTCTGACCTCAATCTTAAAAAGAATGAATGCGCTGGGTAGCTTAACAACTCTCCTAGAAAACCACAGAAGTTCACTAACGTACATGATGACAAAATCATTTTAGTATAAATGTAAAGTATAGAAATCGAGGCTAGCTACAGTATGAGAATGCAGAGTTGTTCTCCCACTTGTGTGTCTGCATATGTTTAGGTTTTATGTGAGGTGTTAATTTTTTAAAGAAAGATTTCATAATCTACTGCCTAAGTATCTGTACAAGCAAACAAATGTAACTTTTTATTCATGGACTGCTTTTAGAGAACATGAATAAAAATAGATTTGTACAGTCCAAAGACATGTGCTTAGTGGGGATAGGTTAATTGGAAACTCTAAATTGCTCATAGTTATGAATGTGAGCACGAATGGTTGTCTGTGTCTATGTGTTAGCTCTGTGACAGACTGGCCACCTGTCCAGGGTGTACCCCCCCCCCCCTCTTTCCCTAAGACAGCTGGGATAGGCTCCAGGCTAAGCGGAAGCAAATAGATGGATGGACATCACAAAAATTACCAGAAACACAGTGTGGATTTTAAAATGGTTTTATTCTGATTGTTCTTGTTTTAAAGCCAGCAATATTTAAGAAAAAAACTCCCTAATTTAAAATTTGTTTTGTTTGTTTGTCTGTGTGTGTGTGTGAACGTGCGTGTGTGCTTTTGTGTATCTGTGTCCAGAGGAACACAACATGTCCTAACATCTGAAAAATAATAAATCAAGACTGAAAAGTGTGGTGTGTTGTGCTGTGCATTATGAATGATGCCTGTTGCAATAAAAGAATAAGAAGACAATGAAGCAATCTCCAACCAGTGACAACAACAACGATTAATCATCTAGTCAACTAGTCACACGCATCCCTAATAGTAAGCTATAAGCCTGAACTTTATGTTATCTTATTAGTGGAGTTACTTTATTATTTTGAGTATTCGCTCAATCTTGTTAAATAAAATTTGCAACTGAGAAGGAAATTAACCTCATCGCCATTTTCCTTCTTGCCAAGTAATAATCACAAGTTTTTGAATAACAATTTGGAGAGAGAAAGGACGGGAACTGGGTGTGGATGCACAGGAAGCAAGGGGACAGAGCACAGGAGAAGCTGTTTGAAGCCAGAGACTAAACTAGTTTTTACCTTGCCTGGCTGGTTCTGTCTTTTAACAATAATCTTTTTTTATTGGAAGAAGTATCATTTTATTTTTTTTTTTATTTTTTTTTTTTTTTCCTTCTTTTTTTTTTAACCTGTCCCGTTTGGTTCTTTTGCCATCAGAATTATTGTCTAAAGGCGAAGAAAGATGCCCAACGGATTTACTTTACCAAATTGACCATCCCAGCCTTGCCGTAATGGTCCATTTGATTCACCTTTTATTGTTTATTTTATTTTCACTTGCTGAATACGGGACAGACTTAACTGGGGGAAAGAAAGGGGAGAAAGAAAGAGGGAAAGAAAAACAGCGGGGAAGAGGGACGGGGAAAAAACCAAAAACCAACAAAATAAGCAGACAAAAAAATACATATATCGATCATCTGGATCACCTGTTGAGAAAGAAAGAGAAAGCAAGCAGAAGAAAACGAGAGTAATAAACAACATCACAATGATCTATGGGAATATGACAGTAAATACTAAATGTTAGACATTATTGTGCAGCACGTAAGATCGACAGCGCACAGTGTGCTTTGAGGTAAGAGCCAAAAAGGGTGTAGTTTGTGTGTGATCACCTGTGTGTACACCTGTGAGCATGAACGCGCTTGTTTTTAAAAGGTTCCTTCATGTAATGATCTGCTAGAGGGTGTGGGGGGCCACTGCCCCGACCCCCAGGGCATGAAGCAGGTATGGAGGAGATCAAAACTCCAGACATCCAGAGGCCCCCAGAACACAAAAGACCAAGGAAGACCAACAGAGGGGCAGCCGCGTCACTATCCCAGAAAGAGCTGAGGAGAGTCCCAGATGAGGGGTCATTCAGCAGCCGCGGAGCAGAAGCCGGGGGGGTTGCAGTGACGTGCCCGTGAGCTCCGCCGGCAGCCAGCTGTGCCTGAGTGACCGAGCCCCGGGTCGAGAGGCCGAGGGCACCCCGCCTCCGAAGTGGCCCGAGCGAGCCCCAGGCTCCCGGCCCCGATAAGCAGCCGCCAAGGAGTGAGCCGGTGTGTACCTGGGCGCCCACCCCCGGACACAGAGAACCACCAACGCACCGATGTCTGAGGGCGTCCACCACCGGCAGGGGAAGTGGTGGGGGGAGATAGGCCTCCAAACCTTGGAGGGCCTGAGATGTCCCCAGAGAGGTGGTGTCTGATACCCAACCTGACATATAGACACAGACATACAGGCACACACAGATACAAACATCCATTCCCACCCTCATGCTCTCATAGGCAATTATTCCACACTCAACCAACGCGGAGACAGACATAAAGAGACACTGTACACACAATCACTCTCCCCAAGCGTACTCTAAGAACCGGGTCCGGGTACCCTTCCCCCTGTAGGGGGAAACTGCACCCAGACCCAGGTGGTGTTACCCTTTTCCCTGCGGTGGGGAGAAGCAGACCGCCCCGACTCCGCAGCAGCAGGGAGGCCCCACATTCCAGACCCCAGTCGGACGGCCAACTCCTCCTCCTAGCCCCCCCGCTCCAGCAGGCCGCAGAGAACGGGGGTGTGTGAAGACTCCAAACCTCCCTCCTCCCGCTCATATGTAGTGTTGATGTATGTGTGTTCTAAGGTGCATTTAAAACCCAGGAGGGCATGGAGCTACCTGCCAGAGCAGCAGGTAGGCGCATAGCCCCTCCTGCTAGCCCTCAATGTCTACGTGTATTTAAAATTGAGAGGTGGGCAACGACGCCAGGGGTGAGGTGTACACCCTGATGGTAATTTGGATTCTGTGTGGCGTGCCCACCCCCAAGATCCTATATGTATGTGTAATGAGAGTGTGAGTAATGTGAATGTCTAAGTTGTGGGATAAAATTGAGGCAGAGGCAGCCAGAAGGGGACAGAGGGGGGGGGATGCCTCCCTGCAC
This sequence comes from Oreochromis niloticus, assembly GCF_001858045.2. Taxonomy (NCBI): domain Eukaryota; kingdom Metazoa; phylum Chordata; class Actinopteri; order Cichliformes; family Cichlidae; genus Oreochromis; species Oreochromis niloticus. The sequence goes on from NC_031970.2 coordinate 21,011,704, forward strand.
CCTGGTGACACACCCCTACCCCAAGGCCCTGCATGTGTGGGTGACTGTGGTGGAGCGAGAAGAGGGAGGCAGCTGAAGATGGGGAGGGAAGGAAGGGAGGGGCAAGTGACCCCTCCCTGGGGCCAGCTCCCCCGCTGACCCCAGTAGGCACCCCATACTCTGCAACCCGCCAGGGAAAAGGGGGCCCAGGCCCATCCGGACCGGGGCCCAGTGCAGCAGTGCCGCCCAGCCCCACAGAGCCCGGGACAGTCCACCCGACCCCACCACAGAGAAAACTACACCCACCCCATCATCCACTCATCTTCCAGACTACACAAGACAATAGACGCCCAGGCTGAGAGCTTCCTCCACCTCTCCTGTATCTCCCCCTCCTGCAGAGAGAGTTCCCGAAGAGAGGAAAGCTCCTGCAAGATGTGACAACCTCCCCCACCAGTTGAAGAGCCCCCAGGTGGCTCGATGCACCGGCGGCACCCTGCGCCAGGGCTGGGCCCCCATACACCCACCCGCCCACAACCCCGGCAACACACCAACCAGGACCCAGGCCCCTGAGGCCCGGCCAGGGCCCCAGCCCAGAGACGGAACGCCCCCAGAACCTCACGCCCATCCCGGACCCACCCAGGGGCAGCCAGGCTACCAGGTCAGTAACCCACGTCCGTCAGCACAGACCCTCCCCTAGCCCCGCTGCACGCAGCCACGAGGAAACCGTCACCCAAGAGCCAACAGAGCCCTTAATTGGCCATGACCGCTACCCCGGGTTGAGCCCCCCAAGGAAGATGCTCCTGGGGAACCCCCCGATGCCCTAAGCCTGTCCCTACCCCCACACCTATCACAACAGTGAAGGTGGGACCAAACTATGACCCCCACCCCCACTAGGTGATGGAGCTGATCAAAGGAGCCCAGAGCAATTGATCTGATGTGGTGGCAGAGGCTGTATCAAGACTAATGTGATCTAATAGATAATTTCTATATTGGTTAAAATTAAGATTATTTTTATTTTTCCAGTTCATGAGGACTGTTTTCTTGGCTATGCATAGGGCAGTGAAAACCATATGGGCTATATTCTTTTCCGTAGTGACATTATCTAAGCTGCCCAACAAACACACTAAAGGCGAAGTTGGAATGTTACATTTCAGACACTTTGATAAGTCTTCACATATCTCGCGCCAAAACTTCTGAACTGGTGGACAGAACCAAAGAGCGTGGATATAATTGTCCGGTGAGTTGGTTTGGCAGTGTGAGCAGTTGTTGGTAGATGTAAAGCCCATCTTGAACATCCGATGACCTGTATAGTGCACTCTATGTAGTATTTTGTATTGAATTAATTGAAGACTGGGATTTCTAATTAGATGAAAGGTTTTTGAGCAAATCTGAGACCAGAAGTTTTGGTCTAAGTTAACTGATAAATCCGCTTCCCATTTTGCAATAGGAAGTGATATTGATTCATCTATTTTAGAAAGCATTCTGTATATTTTGGACAGTAATTTGGGGGTTTTAAGAGTAAGAAATTGAACCACACTTGGTGGTGTTTGTAGTTCATCTTGACCTGGTTTAAATCTCTTTTTTACTATGGATTTAATTTGCTGATATTCTAAAATCTTTTCTTGCTGATCCCATATTGTGTAACTAGTCTGTCAAATGAAATAAATTCTGTTCCTTCTAGTATATGTTCTAAATATTTGATTCCTTTACCACTCCAATCTGAAAAGTTTATCATATTATTGTTTTGTAATATGTCAGGGTTGTTCCAGATAGGTGTACGTTTGCATGGGATTAATGAAGACTCTGTCAACTTCAGAAACTCCCACCATGCTGTCAGAGAAGAGCTGATGTTGATGCTTTTGAAGCATTCATGTCGTTGGATGTTTGAGCTAATAAATGGTAGATTTGAAATCTCTAGATTATTGCAAAGTGCTTGTTCTACATCTAGCCAAGGTTCATCTAAGAGGGTATGTTTTTGCCATCCTGAGATAAACTGAAGCCTGTTGGCTAAGAAGTAGTGCTGAAAGTTAGGTAGTTCTAATCCTCCTTTATCCTTGGTCTTTTGTAGTGTTTTTAAGCTTATACGTGGGGCTTATTTTTCCAAAGGAATTTGGACATATATGAATCTAGAGATCTGAACCAATCTTGCGGCGGTTTAGTTGGGATCATTGAGAATAAATAATTTATTTTTGGTAATACCATCATTTTTATAGCAGCAACCCTTCCCATGAGTGATATGGGTAGACATTTCCACCTAGCCAGATCACCTTCTACTTTCTTTAAAAGTGGGATATGGTTTAATTTAGTTAGATCTGCAAGCTTGGGAGAAACATTAATACCTAAATATTTTATATTTCCCGATTGCAGTGGAGTAGAAGAGGAATTATGGAAGGAGCAATTAATCGGAAGGACTGTAGATTTTGACCAGTTAATTGAGTAATCTGATATTCTTGCAAAAGAGTTTATCAGTTCAATCACCCCAGAGATATTGGTTTGTGAATTTTGGAGAAAGAGTAACACATCATCTGCATAAAGGCTGATTTTATGTTCCATGTTCTTGCATTTTATGCCCTTAATTACTGAATTCTGTCTAATTGCTGCTGCTAGTGGTTCGATAAAAATTGCAAACAGTGAAGGGGAGAGTGGGCATCCCTGCCTGGTGCCCCTCAGGAGACAGAAGCTGGAGGATGTCTGGTCATTTGTTCTGACACAAGCTGTTGGGGAATTATATAATATTTTTAACCAGCTGATGAAAGAAGATCCAACACCAAATTTGTTTAAAGTTGTAAATAGAAATTTCCAGTAAACTCTGTCAAACGCTTTTTCTGCATCTAAAGAAAATATTGTAGTTTCAAGGTTTTTACTGTATGAGTAGTCTATCAAATTAAGTAATCTACGTGTATTTGTTGATGAGTGCCTACCTTTTATGAAACCAGTTTGGTCAGGATGAATTAAGAGGGGGGTTATTTTCTCTAGTCTCTTCGAGAGAGCTTTGCAGATAATTTTGAGGTCTACATTTATAAGGGATATTGGACGATAGCTTGAGGGATATACAGGGTCTTTGCCTGGTTTTAGCAGGAGATTAATGTTTGCAGAATTCATATTTGATGGAAGTCTGCCCTTTTCTTTGATTTCCAACAACGTTCTGTAAAAAACTGGTGCTAGAATCGTCCAGAATTCTTTGTAGAATTCTGCAGGAAAGCCGTCTGGACCTGGAGCCTTATTATTGGGCATACTTATCAGGGCTTCCTGGAGTTCACCTAATGTCAGTGGCGAATCCAGTGCAATTGCTTGAGAGTCTGATAATTTTGGGAGAGTTATGTTGTCTAAAAACTGATCAATTTCCTTTTTAGATGGGTTTATTTGTGGTGAATACAACGATTTATAGAAATCCCTGAAGATGTTGTTTATTTGTTTCGGGTCATATACTGTGTTCCCAGATGAATCTTGAACAGCACATATAGTTGTTTTTTCTTTATTTATTTTTAGCTGGTTTGCTAGAAATTGACCGGATTTATTACTATGTTCATAATTTTGTAAGCGTAGTCTTTGTACTAAGAATTTGGTTTTTTTATCAATTATCTCATTTAATTCTAGTTTTGTTTTGCGTATTTTGTTCAATGTTTCCTGATCTTGGTGGGACGCGTAGGCTTCTTCTAGTGATTTGATGGTTTTTTCTAATTCCTGAATATTTTTGTTTTCTTTTTTCTTTTTATGTGATGAGAAAGAAATTATTTTACCTCTCATCACAGCTTTCCCTGCTTCCCATAAAACAGAAGCTGATGTTCCGGGAATGTCATTAAAGTCTAAATATGAAGTCCACTCTTTTTTAAAATATTTAATAAAGTCTTCATCTTTAAGCAGTGATGTATTAAATCTCCAGTTTTTACTTAGTGTGGTATTATTCTTCTGCATTAGTGTTAAAGATACAGGAGCATGATCGCTGACAGTTATAGGGTGAATCTCAGTGTCTGAAATGTCACTCAGCAGTGAGCTGCTGACCAAAAAATAATCCAGACGAGAGTAGGAGCGATGAACATGTGAGAAGAAAGTATATTCCTTACTGGTGGGGTGAAGGGAGCGCCATGCATCGCAAAGACCAAAGTCGCTCATATACTGTTTGATTATATTTGTGGACTGCCAATTACGCTGATTTCCTGCTGTATTGAGCCTATCCATTTCTTCATTTAGTCCAAGGTTGAGGTCGCCTCCAAGAACAAGTGTGCCATCTAAGTGCTCAGAGAGTGCACTGAAAAAACCGTGAAAGAATGAGGGATCATCAACATTTGGACCATATACACTTACAATACATAGCTTTTTATCAAGTATAGATAGTTTAATGATTAAGAATCTGCCCTCTGGATCTATAACTGTATCGAGTACTGTGAAATTAATTTTTTTATGGATTAAAATCGCTACTCCCCTTTGTCTAGAGTTATAACAAGCTGAGAACACATTAGGAAATTCAGGTGTTTTAAGTTCATTCGAACCTCTAAGAGGTCTGTGGGTCTCTTGTAAAAGGACAACATCTGCCTGTAGTTTTTTGAGTTGGTTAAATATTTTTAACCTCTTTTCTCTGGAGCCAGCTCCATTTACATTCCATGAGACGAATCTTAGTGCACCCATAGATGTCTGTGTATAACTAGGGGTGTATGCTGTGTGTGTCGCTTAGACAGGTGGAGAGAGTGCATCACTTGTTCATAAATAAAGAGACGGAGAGAGAGAAGGAATATGTGGCGAGATGCTCCCTGAGTCTGACTATGTGTTTGCATATTTACTAATATGAGTACGCTTGGCTTAAGTGTGTGTATCCTATACGACTGTGTGCGCTGTCTGACTGATGTAAAGGTGCTGCCGTTGCGCGCATGACTGTGCGTGATCGTGCTGTGCATGTGTCGAAATAAAGGATGTTGTTTGTGGATGAGTGTGGAAGCAGGTGATCGAAGCAGTGAAAGAAATAAATAAATAAAGAAACCAAGGACAAGGGTGAGCAGCATAAAAACAAGAGGGGGAAAAGAGAGAGGAAAAAACGAGAGGGGGGAAAAAAAAAAAGAAACAAAAAACGGAAACATTCCAATTAAACCACTGACAGAGAGTGACGGTGTTAATTCTGCTATGATATCACACTTAAGATGCGATTTAATACTACTAAGTTAGACAGATGTTAATGCAAGTTAGTTTGAGTGGATGGGGAAAGGGTGTAGCGGATTCTTATCTGGTGTGAAGTTAATACAGCCACGGAGTGGTGTCGGGGTCGCGGTGGAGCTGTCCGTCCACGTACAGCCGGTCCACAGCGATGACAGCGCGGGAGCCCTTCTGGATGAAGCCGCGTCGGATTGGGAAGAGGACCCTGCGTCGTTCCAGGATCTCTTTGGGGAACTGGTCGTTCACGCTGAAGTCCGTTCCTTTTAATTCCCTGCCGCGGCTTTTCACATGTTCCTTTTGTTTGAAGTGGCCGAATTTGGCCACGATAGGACGTGGTCTCCCGGCTGCAGCCCGAATAGGGCCGAGGCGATGCACCCTATCGAAGACGATGTTCTTCACCGTGTCCTCCGGCAGCTTTAGGTGGGTTTTGATAAAGCTTTTTACCGTGGTCTCCGCGTCCTCTCCAGCGGCTTCTGGAATACCAGAAAAAACCAGATTATCACGCATGCTGCGAGCTTGTAGATCAATAACTGTTTCTTTTATTTTTTTATTTTCTCTATTTAGCTCAGTAACATTGTCTGTGAGACATTTCACCGACTCCCTTAGCGTGGCATTTTCAGCAGCGAGCGTTTCCACCTGCTGCTGGCTGAACTCCAGTGATTCTCGTAAGCATTTAAATTCCCGGTGAAGAATCTCCACCAAGGACAGCCTTGCGTCGAAAGTGGACAATCGCTTGTCGATTGACTCCAGTATGTCGGCAATATCTTTGCCGGCTGGCGATGTTGTGCCGGGGGAATCTGCCGGGCGAAGTCTTTTCGACGACGGCGTCTCAGATTTAGCCGGGGAAGCTGCACACTGGGCCTTCTTCATCACTAGATCCTGAAAGCACTGATCAATATAATCTTGGAGAGCCTCTAAACTCTCCCCGTTGTTCTCCAGGGTGTTGGAGATTATTTAGACAAATAACGTTAGTTGTAAGACAATTGATAAATGTATTTGGTAAGATTGAAGCTTAAAGGAATTTGTTCAAATCTAAACTACCATTCGCTTTAATTTTCCGCCAAAATCTCCGGCGTCTGACGTCAGTTACAACATGAGTCCCTTACCTTGTCCGTCACTTCCGTCACTTACCGTCCTCATCATAGGTTGTAGGTCTCTCACAATCATCTCTGTCCTATCATTTTATTAATTACATGTATGTGGAGTTTTAAATGGACACACATGCAGAAGTTTCAGTAAGCTGCAGCACCAGCAGAGGGAGGTGTTTTATTTCAAGCCAACATGAAAATAATCACAAGAAGTGTTTAAAAAGAAATGACTAACATGTTTACATGTAAATGCATATTAGCCACATAGAGTGGCTTAATTGTTTGTGCTATTGAAGCACCCTGCAGTGTACTTCATACTATACCTTCCCCGTTCACTAGAAACTTCTTTACTATACATACATTATCTTCCCTGCAATATCTGCACGCAGATGCTGCATGTGTGTCTGGTGGACTGGGTGCATTTGTCATCGTCACTATAGAACTTATTTCCTTCTTACACCAAGGCAGTTTTTGTATTCATGAAGCTGTGCCCTGATCAATGGCTGAAACACGTACTCGTAAACCACCTGGGCAAAACATAGCTTTTCACAACACACGGCTAAGAACATGGACTTTTAGGAGAACTCAAGTTGTTTAATTCATTTAATGGTGATATTTGTAACGGGTCTGCTCCTGAATTTTAGTTTACTTGGTCTATACTAGACATCTCCAACTAACAACCTGGGCTATTAACCTAGCACATACATTATTATACATGGTCACACATAGTGAAGAAATTCTCTCACATACACATATATTCTTGTTACAACACATCTAGGGGTGGCCAAAACATAACACACGGGAAATCCATCCTCGTCAGACCCCAAGCAGCACGCCACACAACTGATAGCATTTGATAATGATTTATTTACAATAGAATGATTCCTGAGGTTATTTAACACAAAAAGAAGAACTAATTACAATTTCAGGGTGGACCTAATACCAAAACAAAAAAAGGGAGCCTACCTCAGGGATTTAACAAACTTACCTACTGAACAGAATTAAACCAAAAGACAACAGCTTACCTCCCTAAGTAAGAAAAACTGGAGAAAAGGCTCACGGCACCAAGTTATTAAATTCTCTTGGAGATTGCTCCAGTTTCCAGGTCAGCTTCAAATCTGGGATATTTCTCACAGAATGCATCACATACTACATTTACTACTCGACAAAACGGGGTGCTGTCTACTAGCATCATGGTGCCTGCCAGCTTCTCTATGTCATCCAAGGCCGTTCCCCTCACACATCGGGCGGCTACAGCTCTGAAGTCTCCTAGCGCCAGCTGAACCCCTGTTGTTGCTCTATCGAACTCTCTCATCCATCCTGCACCTCCATCAGTTATTGGAGGCAATAACTCGATGAGGGCATTAACATCTCCAACCCCATATGGCTTGTATTTCCTTTGACCTCCGGATGCCACCACCAGGGGGAACACTCCTGCAGCATCAGGTATCTCTTTATCATCCTGGCTCCTGCGCACCATAGGGTGTGCCTTGTTTCCTGCTTATGGTTTGAGAGCTCTGCTTTTTTCTACCTTTTCTCTTGCTGCTCTGGTGTGAAAGGGGCCCCCTTGCTCCGGCCCTGCTCCAGATTTCTGCTTAATGTTTCCACTTACCTGCATTTCTCCTTTCTCCACGTCAGCATTAAAACCCGACATATTTCACCCAAATACTTACCTCTCACTTTTTGTTATTTTATTCTACACCACAGAGAATGTCACCCAATTACGCCTGTCTATCTCTATGCGGCTCCAAATTGCCCTCTTTAGTCTCTTCTTTTTCCTTTCTTTCTATTTATTTATTTTTACACACTCGTCAGGGGACAGGCACAAAACAATCAACAATTTCTACCGCTGAAGCGAGTGATTCAACCCTTTTTCCTAATATAGAACTCAACCTTTGATTTTTAAATGTGTCTTGTTCTCGTCCAGAATAAATGTAAACCTGTGATTACACAGCGATTTCAGTGTTATTCTGTAGCTAATGCGGGAGTCCTCAGTTCCCAAGTCGCCACCTCAGCTAACCAGACGGCGCTGGACCTGCCTCTACGTCCACAGACAGGGGGGTTGCCACACCATGAACAAGCTTTTCTGGGGTTCCACACCCAAGGTTGCTATCCTAGTTACATCCGGGCCGCGTCCGAACTACCGGTGGGGAAACCACTCCAGGAACAAAATCCACAAGGCCCACTAGGCGTCAACCTTAGTATCTTAAAATGTGTCTTCGCTCTAGTGCCCTCTAATTCACACATTAACCGTCACTGTCACCATGTTCATATATCACACACTGAAACGCACAGAGTGTGTCTCACACGCAGAAACACACACAGAAACCTCTGAGCTCAACTTGGAAATAATTTAAAGTATTTCTGCGCCAACAGCTATTTCACCTCTATTTCATATGCTGAACTTTGGCCATAACTTAGAAATTTTTCCCCGTTTCTTGCCACAAAAGCCAGTCAAAGACAAAGTTAAATGTGGAATTTAATGTGGAACCTACACACACACTGAAATTCAGCCTCAACTTATGATGTTAGTATCTCGCGCCGAAAACCAGACACCGACCAAATTTAATGTGAAAATGCGTGTAACTTAGCGAACAGATTAATTTAGAATTCCCAATATGCACATTTCGGTATTTATATTACAACAGGCTGTGATTACCTTTCTATTTTGTTGGACCGGTCCTCTGCTCGCCTCGCCTCACGATCTCACCACAGGCCAAATCTGCCTTCCTCAGCACGCCAAAGATCCGGGTTACAGCACCAAGTTATTAAATTCTCAGTTCTTTAATCTTTGGGCTGAAGGAAGGACAACACTCGGTGTATAAATGCTCAATCAACAATCATTTTATTCCATACAATTCTCATTATTCCATACAACACTTTTGCGCACGAACCATCCGTATGGGGAGACATGCATGAAGAGGGTCACAGCAAATCTCAAAATGGTGGAGCGTTACTCAAACTCTTATACCCTCTGGTGGCCCCCACCTAGTCATAAAAGCCTAAACATCCACATACTTTCTAACTCTCCGTGAGCCTGAGTTATGACCTTGGCTCCCTGTTTTTCTGCTTCCAACAAAGGTGGGGGGTGAAGCTCCTGTGCAGTGTGCTCTGTTCTCTCTACTATCAGAAAAGCAAGGCCCTGACTCCCTGCACACAATATTCTCTTCATAACTCAGCAGTAAGAAATGTCATGAAACATTATAACTCATTCACAGTAAATCAGCAGTATAAGGTAATACAACTCAATCTAATGATTTTTCACATTCTTCTAACTCAGAAACATAATGCAAACTGAAACTACATAATAAGAAGTATAATGTGGCCTACAGTAGTATCATGATTCAATCATTTTGATTACAGGTATAATGTAACATATGACAGCATAATAATCTCACACTATAGTGATGTAAATTTGATTCTTTTTACTGAATGAGTCACTCACCAAAGTGAATCGGGTTTTTTGAGTCATTTGATTCACTGAGTCAGTTGACCAGAGAGTGCAAAAAATGTACATTTTCACTCAAACTTAATTTGTTTCTCTTTTCATGTATATCCTACTGCTAAGATGAGTGATTCTAAAAGAAAACAACTATTTTATAGAACAAAAAAGAGCAAAAAAAATTTCTAAAGGGAACATTTATTTTGTTTATTTTTATTTTATTAGTATTTTCCTTAAATGTGTCAAATATATATTTTCTCATCTAAATGTCCACTGAGCTGTGAGCCAGGGGGCGGTAGTGCGCCTTAACATTGGTTGCCAACCGAGAAGAAGAAGAAGCTGTGAGCCAGGAGGGAGGGGGTGAGTGAGTGATTCGTTCGCTCTATGATTCAGCACAGGAGGGAGGGGGTTAGTGAGTCCTGAGTGATTCGCTTACGATTCAGCACAGGAGGGAGGGGGTGAGCGAGTCCTGAGTGATTCATTCACTCTATGATTCAGCACAGGAGGGAGGGGGTTAGTGAGTCCTGAGTGATTCGCTTACGCTTACGATTCAGCACAGGAGGGAGGGGGTTAGTGAGTCCTGAGTGATTCATTCACTCTATGATTCAGCACTGGAGGGAGGGGGTGAGCGAGTCCTGAGTGATTCATTCGCTCTATGATTCAGCACAGGAGGGAGGGGGTGAGCGAGTCCTGAGTGATTCGCTTACGCTTACGATTCAGCACAGGAGGGAGGGGGTTAGTGAGTCCTGAGTGATTCATTCACTCTATGATTCAGCACTGGAGGGAGGGGGTGAGCGAGTCCTGAGTGATTCATTCGCTCTATGATTCAGCACAGGAGGGAGGGGGTTAGTGAGTCCTGAGTGATTCGCTTACCCTATGATTCAGCACAGGAAGGCAGGGGGTGAGTAGCTCAAATGTGCTGTTAGCATGTTTGCAGAGCGATGCTACTGTGAACCGAGGAGCTATTGTCTTGATGTGAGCTTCTGCTCAGGGTTTTTTCTTCCAGTTCAGAGCAGAAATGTTTTTGTTAAGATACTGGATGTTGTGTTTTTCTCCACAATTTTAATTATAAGCTAGATATATTGCTGCTAACAGCAACAGGGATGAGTCAGTGAGTCAGTTGGGCTTGTGAATCATGATTCATGAGTCAGTAAAGTGATTCTCGAGTATTGAACGATTCATTCATGATTCGCACATCACTATCACACTATAAAGAAACAAAAAGGCAGTCCACCCCTAAATACTCCAGTATAAAGCAACAGCAACGAGCAAGTAACAAAAGGGTCTACTAGTTAGGGTGCGCCGAGGATGAATCCACTGGTCTAGATCCACCAACGACAGAAAGGCACCTGCACACTTAGATTTGGATTCAAGATTACGATGGCAGTCGTAACATTCTTCATTCTTAATGTTGTATAGGAATGAATGCTGCCAATCTTTGCTATGCAAAATTGTTCAACATCACTGACTATTGAGATGTAACTGCGATTGTAATGATCATTAACTGGTTTCAAATCAATAGTGTATTTTATGAGACTCATTACACTAATAACTTAGTCAAAAGATTAGATTTCCCACTGATTTTAATGATTTTAGTTATTAGAATGCCCAAATTAATGGTTAATCAGTTAAGATCAGCTTAATTGCTTTATTGGTTTTCCTTCTTTTAAATCTAGAGCCCATTCTTAGCAACACTACTGTTTCTGGACCTGCCAGACTATAGTAGCGATACAAAACCTCCCGGGTCTGCCTTAAATTAATCCCCTACTAGGCTTTTCTGGCTTAACTCAGCGATGTAGTTGTACCATGAAGTGTGTTGATTCCTGTACACAAGAGTTGCTACAAACAAGTGATACTAAACTGTATAGATATATAAATGAAAGGAAATTAGGAACAATACAAGGCTGGAGGGTGGGTGGGAAAGTCCACATAATGAGTTTTCTACTTTTTGGTTTTGCTGATTTATTTATTTTTTATTTATATATTTTTTTGTCTCACTTACTGTCTTACTCTAATCCTACCTATTCTTTTTGTCATAATTACCAATATTGTGATTATTTTTTGTGTTTGGTTTTCTGATGCTTGAAATCATCCTTGAATGGCATGGATACAAAAATATACACTTGTGTTTCTGTAGTGACAATAACTTATCATATTGCAATGAGTTGTAGATATTTACTATGTGCTATGAGTATTCTGTAACAGCTTTTGTTATTAAAATAAAAACAAAAATAAATCTTGGGGAAAAAAGGTTAGAAAAACACAAATGCTGCTTGCATAACATACACTGCACTGTTAATACAAAGCTATGAGCTGACACCAAAATAAAAATTCTCTGTTAATCTTTTGAAAATTGTTGTCTTTAATACAATTTGAAAGCTGAAGTAGAAAAGTTATCTGGGTGGGATTCCTACATAAAAAAAAGAAAAAAACCTCCTGTCTTATCTATACGGCTTGAGTGTGTAATGGCCATAGTCTTATCTTTTGTTTTTTTTTCCAGTTCAGTATTTTTTCATATGCTTCAGTGTGGCTGTAGAGTGCTGTACGCCAGTTCTGTTTTCGTTGTAGGTGTTTCATCTCGTTCCTCAGGGATGGTGGAGTACAGGTGGTATACAGAAGACTAGAAATAAAATAGAGCAAAAAGGTTTTTGCATCTGTATCTTCTCTGTAGTAAATAGTAATCTCTGTAGTCAGTTCAATACTGAGGATGCACTTGTTTCACTTACATTCTCAATTTGAGACTCTTTTCTGTTTAGGTGATCAGACCCTGCAACAGAACCAGAAGACAGATCCAGAGGTACCTTTGTTTCACTTTGTATATCTATACATGAAAATGTAATGTGTATGAAATAGGAAAAGGTCTGAGGAGTGCTCTATGAAGCAAGGTTATTGACTGAGCAAGGTAATTTGAATCTAAATACAGAGATTTTAGTGTCACAAAAGTGGATCTCTTTTTACCACCTACATTGCTATGGTAACCTATGATGAACACATTACCTGGTCCAGACCAGCCTTTCTTTGAAATTTTGATTTAAAATTGGCTGGAAGTGACATGTTTTCACTATTTTTTTATAGTATCCTATAAGTGCGGTATAGATTCTACTATACATTTCATATATACAACATGTAGAAAACAGCAGTAAATAAAGCCCAGCAAACTGCATGTCACATTGTCACATCATGTATTCATATTCAGATGGTGAAGTAGAAAATATCTAATCTGTTAATACTTGGAACCTTTTGTCAAGTTTTTGTTTTGGCACTGCTGTAATTGCAGCTAATAGAACTGTCATGGTTCTGGGTGCTTTTGACCCAGTATTCTGAGTTCCGTGTGTTTTGGTAATATTTTGTATTATGGTTTATGTTCTTGTTCATTAGGAGATTAGTTATGCTGTTTTCTATATTAGTTCCTTAATTATTAGATTTCCTCTTGTGTCTTTGCCCTCGGTGTCTCTCTCTTTGTGTGTGTGTGTTTGTATATGTTTGTCCTTGTGTCTGGTTTCTCTCCTTATGTTTCATTGTATGTTCATGTTTATCTATCATGTTCATCCATTTTTCTAGCCTGTCATGACTCTATCTCCTCTGTATTTCCTCACCACCTCTTGTCTGCCTTTCCTCCACTCCTGTGTCAGTCTTGTATTCAATGTGACAGTCTTGTGTTCCATGTTCAGTGTGGTTAGTCTTGCTTCCTCTGTCTCGTCATGTCTAATTTGTCTCAGCTGTGTTCCCCATGGGTTTTCTCTTCCTTTGTCATTGTATTGTGTTTTTCAGTCATTCTGAAACTGTGGTGCGCCTACCACTCGTGGTACGTGAGCTCTCTTAAACGGTATGCAGGAAGTCTCCAAAAACCTTTTTTTTTAAGATTACATAATATACCATGTTCTGACTCAACTCATGCAGTTGCATGGTAGGATGCTGTAAATGGATCAAACTTCAGTCAGGAAAACAATTTAAATAATCCATCCATAATACGAGGTTAGTCCTTAACGTGCTGCTGCATGGGCTGGGCTGTACTTGCATTGTAAGGTTTTAAAAACTGAGCTTTAAAACGTGCTGCCAATGAATAGTGGTAATAAAAACCAAGAGAGGCAGACAGCGATCACTGCCTATTTTTAGGGGTTTGTTCAGATTACCGTATTTTTCAGACTATAAGGCGCACTGTCGATGAATGGGTCTGTTTTCATACATATAGCGCACCGGATTATAAGGCGTTATAAGCGAAACAAAACAGATAAGTCAAACTTTACTCAACTCATTCTTCTTGTTTCCTCCACTTCCGTACGTTAATTAATGTTGAATTCTCTTGCAGCTGCTCTATTCTTGTGTTGTTGCAGTATATTAATGACTAACCACATATTGTGGATGGAGATTTCATTTGCTCTCCTGACTGTAGTTTGATCTGTTTACAGCATCCTGCATTGCGATTGCATTTGTTCCTAACCATCAGGAACCCTCCCTAGATGAGTGGAAAAAAGTTAGCATCCTGCAGCTGTTGTTATGTTATGGTAACATAGCTGTGTCGCTAGCGATCATGTAGCAAACCATTATATACCAGCTAGCCCAACTTCAGTAACCCTACAAAAGTCACTGATGTGTAGTTTTCTGTCTTCATTTATGTTGGAAGTGACAGCAGAGCTGTACCTTTTAATTTTTTCAGAAATCTCTCTGTCAGAACATGCTATATCATGTTTAGGCTAACTTCCTGCTAACTTCTAACTCTGTTAAATTTAATAAATTTTTTCATGGGTGCCTGGACATTAAACTTAATTGTTACATCTGGTAAAGCAGCAACTCTGAACATTTTATTACAGATGAAAGAATTCGGACAGTTTTTAACTCTCAGTGTTCGTTTGACTTTGGGACCTGAAACGGACGGAGTTTTGGATCCAGATTACTCCGTGAGGCTCCGGACTACAGTAGCCGTAATGCTCCGACAATACACATTGGTAAGCGGCTTTGTAGCTTACCAAAGTAGTACTAAAACATTTTTTGACAGATTTGTGAGCGCCGTGTATCACACACAATCGGTTCGAGGTCAGTAAGTACAACCAGAATTCATACATAAGGCGCACCGGATTATAAGGCGCACTGTCGATTTTTGACAAAATTAAAGGATTTTAAGTTCGCCTTATAGTGCAGAAAATACGGTAAATAGAACAAGATACAAAGCATTAAAACATGTTAAAAACAAAACAGCCTTAATAAACGCAGAGTAGGTTGGACCTGGAAGCAGGGTTCATAAGTCATCAATCAAAGACGTATATCCCTGGGGCGATCGTGGCTCAAGAGTTGGGAGCTCGCCTTGTAATCGGAAGATTGCCGGTTCGAGCCCCGGCTTGGACAGTCTCGGTCGTTGTGTCCTTGGGCAAGACACTTCACCCGTTGCCTACTGGTGGTGGTCAGAGGGCCCGGTGGCGCCAGTGTCCGGCAGCCTCGCCTCTGTCAGTGTGCCCCAGGGTGGCTGTGGCTACAACGTAGCTTGCCATCACCAGTGTGTGAATGTGTGCGTGAATGGGTGGATGACTGGATGTGTAAAGCACTTTGGGGTCCTTAGGGACTAGTAAAGCGCTATACAAATACAGGCCATTTACCATCCCACCTGCTTTGAATGTTTTAATGCAGTATAGTTGTTATTATTATTACTTGTCACATCCTGTTTATGACAGTTAAAATAAATAACATTCATATAAGAAATAAAATTGTCTTGTGTAAACTATATATGGTGTTAAATAGGCCTATACTACTGTACTTTAATGTTAGTCTTAAGGGTGGTATGTTAAGAGCCATATATTTTATGAGGTGGAAAAGTTTGGGAACAACGGGTGTATTTAAGCCCTTTTGTTTCCCTCTGTCCAGTGTTGCATTCTCCCTTATGGTTGTGTGTTTCTCCGTGTGCTTCCCCAGTGTGTTTAGTTGTTATAATTGCCCAGTGTAGTTTTGTATTACTTTCTATTTGGCTAATAAAACTTCACGTTTCAAAAGTAAAGTGTGTCGGACAAGGTGATCAGCAACACAGGGGCACCACAGGGGACCGCCCTCTCTCCCTTCCTCTTCACCCTATACACCACAGACTTCAGCCACTGCACAGAGACCTGCCATCTTCAGAAGTTTTCTGATGACTCAGCGGTGGTTGGATGCATCAGCAGGGATGATGAGACGGAGTACCGGGCTGTGGTCGACTCCTTTGTCACGTGGTGTGAGCAGAATCATCTGCAGCTCAACGTGGCAAAGACCAAGGAATTGATCGTGGACTTCAGGAAGACCAGGAAACACTTGACCCCTGTTTCAATCCAGGGGGTCAGTGTTGACATTGTGGAGGACTATAAATACCTTGGAGTACATATTGACAATAAACTGGACTGGGCTAAAAACACCAAAGCACTTTACAGAAAGGGCCAGAGTCGTCTCTATTTTTTGAGGCGACTGAGGTCCTTCAACATCTGCCAGAAAATGCTCAGGATTTTCTACGAGTCTGTTGTGGCCAGTGTGATCCTCTATGCTGTGGCATGCTGGGGGAGCAGGCTGAGGGTCGCAGATGCCAACAGACTCGATAAACTGATCCGTAAGGCCAGTAGTGTTGTGGGGATGGAGCTGGACTCCCTTAAGGTGGTGTCAGAGAGGCGGATGTTGTCCAAAATAAAGACAATGTTGGATAATACCTCCCACCCACTCCATGACATGCTGGTCAGTCACAGGAGCACGTTCAGTGAGAGACTGAGAGTACCGAAAAGCACCACTGAACGACACAGGAAATCATTCCTGCCTGTGGCCATCTCCCTGTACAACGCATCCACTTAACACACTGGTTACTGCTACAACTACATGTTTCTTTCCAGCTATTTATTAATGTGTGACTTATGTATATATATATATGTATATTGTACTATTCTTAGTTAGCGTGTTGTCTGTTTTGTTAATGTTGGTTTATAATGGAGCACTGTAACAAAAAATAATTTCCCCCAGGGACCAATAAAGTATTCTGATTCTGATTCTGATTCTGAAAAAGTGAAACCATTGTCATGATACCTGTTATCTCCTGCTGCGGTTATAGGATGTTTTTAAGCTCACTAATGCAAAGAAAGCCTCGTTGTGGTGATTTTGATTTGTAGTATACCGCTCTGATATTCATGTACTAACAATCTGTTTGCTTTGCTTAAATTATATCATTTTGGTTGCTCAAAATAATCTCACAAACAAACCTCGGATCAAAATTTTTTAAAAAGGAAACGTGAGCACAAAAAACAGCAGCTCACCTTTAGGTGGGTCATCACCAGGGACTAAATTGGTCATATTGAAGGCTTCAGTATCATCTGGAGACATCTTGTTTGATAAAAAGAGAGGAAATTGAGAAAAGAAGAAGTAAGAATGACTAGGAATTAAAAACGTGAATTATTGGGAAATTTATTAAAAAACAAACAAAGACTAAACAAAATGTAAAAGAAAAAGAAAAGTACCCATCCTCCTCTGTCAGTTTTTCTTGTGCTTGAAAAATCACCTACAACAAAAGGCAAAACTCATAAAAAACTACCACAAAAGAAAAAAAAACAACAACAACATGAGTCATAGTTGATGTGACAGTGATGTTACATCAGGGCAAAAAGATAAGCATTAATTGTCATGTAATTGTTAGTTAATAAATATGAAAGTAAAGTGATATCTCTGTTTTCATCAAACATCTGTCATTAGCTTTTCATTAAGCCACAAAATGGCAGTGTTTTTATCTAATACCTGTTTGGATGGACGCAAACAGGTATGAGAAAAAACACTGCATTTCGTGACAGCAGCAGCCTGTTGACTCTGGAAACAGAATTCTACTTGAAACTGGACCCACTGAAATCTGTATGGGGATAGACATTCTCATGGGTCTATTAACTGGAGCTTGTTAAGCTGAGACGTCTGCAGTTTGCAACTGGTTGTTTTGTGTACTGGACAAGCTAACGCTGACTCTGAACAACGTTCTTGTACGTTTTAATTCAGCTCTGATTTTTTTTTAAAATACATAAATTTGTAATTTAGTCCTATTTTCTAACCTTATTAAATATTGTTTTTTGGAATTACTGAACAAACTCGACAAACATAATTTTAAAGAATCAATGAATCACTTTAGATTAAACATAGAAAGGATTTACAATGAGCTCAGTGTTAAACATTTGCAGCACTAATACTCATCCATATAAAATTGTTGGGGAACATTTTCTGCAGAATAAACACTTTTAAAAATTGTGGTAAAGCAAATGAACATGCATACAGAAAGGTTTGAGGCTTTACATGACATAAGGAATTGTTACTGTTCTTACCACTTCTTTTTTTCACACACACTAGAGCCATTCCCAGTGAGATGATGCCCACGATTACACCAAAACCAGTTGCAATTACAGGTAGAAGTTTAAAAGGTACTAGAAAAAACACAGGCAAGAGTCAGTCTCACTTCCCATTTTTGTTAAGAGAAAAGAAGGAAGACATCTGCTTTAAAAACCAATAAAACTCACTAGAACCTATTTTACTTTCTTAAAAGAAGCAAAGTATCCTGAAATTCAAAAGCAAGATGCTTTTAGTATGACTAATAATACAGTTTAAGGAAATTTCATTTATCTGAAGATATCCTTGGTGTAGTCACAGAAGAAGTAGTCCTTTTAGTGCTGAGCTTTGTAGAAGTAAAGTCTACTGAAATGAACAAATATCACCAAATGTCAAAACACTCCACAGCAATTGACCTACGCATTTTTATTAACTTGTAAAACTCTTACCAATAGTTGTCTTCGTCGTGGCTGTGTCACTTGTGAAGTTCATAGCAGTAGGATGTGCAGGGGTCAAAGTGTTTTTTTCAGCTGCAACAAAAGAAGATGGTGTTGTGATTGTTTCATTATTTGAGTTTCTTGTGGATTCACCTCAGAAGGCATTTTCCTTCCACTACTGCAATACAGACACACAACTGCAAAGTGTCAATGTGTTACACTTAAAATTTAACTTATAAATTCAAAAGAATGTTGTTTTACTGTCATCTGATGTCAGTGCGTAATACTGAATGCAGTATAAATACTTCCATCAGTACTCAGTATTCTGCTCCCTGGATGGACTTAAATTAATTCAACAAATACACATTTTTTAAAGAATGAAATTATGTATGTCCTCCTAATATCTGTTACATTTAAAGGTAATTAAAGACTTAGAAACATCTGTTTATGTGTCTTCTTTGGTTTGAAAAAAACTGAAGACCTATGCACATCATATACTGAGGTATAATATAGACCAGCACAGTATGATTACTTACTTTGTATACTGATGAAATATATGTTGCTGTGAGGAGACTGGTATTGTTCTCCTTTATGTTGTGACATGTAAAAACATGTCACTTCCACCTCAGCAGGTGAACTCTGCTGTGTCAAAGAGAGGAGCTCAGTTCCTCTTAATGTCTGCAGACAGGAGATGGATGTAGAGTTTCTTCTTCTCGTAAAGTACAAAAAACACTGAGTCACAGAAACAGATGATGGAGCCTGACAGTTCAGTGCGACTGAGTCTGTTTCTGTGATCATCCGTGGATTCACTGTCAGTTCAGGTCGAGTAGCTAAAAACAAACATTTGTTAAGTTACAAATGCAAATGTTTCATTTATTTGAAAATACAATCTAACAATAGAAATTGTTTTGCACCTTTGTTGTTTTGTACTGATATTGTAGTTTAACATTCACATATTAATACATTACTGCAGTAATTACAGTATTTATGTGATGATTGATGTCATGTTACTCACTGGAAATTTGGTCCTAAATGCATTCTTACTTCCGGCGCCCCCCGTGTGCGGCAGCCTGTTACAGCAGCTCTGCTCATTCTGAGTTTCTTTCCTTCTTATCTTTTTTCTTCTAGTAATTTTTATAACTAACGTATTAGTAATTAGACTCTGCAACCATGTTCTACCGTTTTGTGCTAGTTCTGGTTGTTTTTCTTAGTTTTTTTCTATTTTTTTCACCCGTGTCTGGGGACCCAGAGCAGGATCCTTTGTTTACAGTAGGGATCAGCTGTTAGCGCTGCGTCCCGCAGCGGTACTGCCGGCGGACAGACTCGACATTCCCAGTGAACTGAGGAAGAAAAGACGGGGGTGTCGTGCTGGGAAGGAGCGCCGTCGCCCGAGAAGGAGACGTTATCGACCATCTCTTCCTTCTGTAATTATTGGAAATGTACGATCTTTGCCCAATAAGATGGATGAGCTAACGTCGCTAACCTGGTCACAGAGGGAGTACCGGCAATGTAGCATCATGATGCTAACGGAGTCGTGGCTAACACCGCTAACTCCGGACACGAGCGTGACACTACCGGGATTCCAGATGCTGCGAGCGGACAGGACGAGAGAGAGCGGTAAGAGGAAAGGAGGGGGACTGGCAGTGTTCGTGAATGACAGATGGTGTAACCCTGGGCACATCACTGTAAAAGAACAACTCTGCAGCAGAGACATTGAGCTGTTAGCCGTTAGCATGCGTCCATACTACCTGCCCCGGGAATTCTCGCATGTTATCGCGATAACAGCGTATGTCCCCCCCTCGGCCAACGCGGATGCAGCCTGTGACTCTCTCCACTCTGTGGTCAGCAGACTGCAAACACAATCTCCGAGAGCCCTTCTCATAATATCAGGGGACTTCAATCATGCCTCACTGGACTCCACACTGCCCACCTTCACCCAGTATGTGACCTGCCCAACCAGAGACAATAAAACACTGGACTTACTGTATGCCAATGCTGAAGAGGCATACAGTTCATCACCTCTCCCTCCCCTAGGCAGATCTGATCACAACCTGGTGCACCTTGTCCCTGTGTATGAGCCCTTAGTGCGCAGGGAGCCACCAGCCACCCGCACAGTGCAGAGATGGTCGGAGGAGAGCGAGGAGGCTCTTAAGGATTGTTTTGAGTCGACTGTGTGGGAGGTGATCTGTGACGACCACGGTGAGGACATCGACAGCCTTACTACATGCATTACTGACTATATTAATTTCTGTGTGGATAACACCGTACCTACCAGGACTGTACGGTGTTTCTCCAACAACAAACCCTGGATTACTTCAGAAATTAAAGCTGTCCTCAAGCAGAAGAGGAGGGCCTTCAAATCCAGAGACAAAGAGGAGTTGAAAAGGGTGCAGAGAGAGCTTAGGGGACTGATAAGGAATGGGAAGGACAGCTACAGGCAGAAGATGGAGAACCAGCTTCAGCAAAACAATGTTGGTGAAGTCTGGAGAGGCCTCAGAACCATCTCAGGCCACAAACATCAGAACTCTCTGCCTGGGAGGGATGTGAGGTGGGCAAATGAACTGAATCATTTCTTCAACAGATTTGATTCAGCCATGAGGCAGTCTCCAACATCGGCTGCAGACTCACCCACCCCCACTGCTGCTGTTCCACCTCTGACACCTCAGACACTTCACACCTCCTCTATTCACCCTGCTCACTCCTCCCCACCCCCAACAACAGCATCCAATACACACTCAACACAAGGCTCCAGCCTGTCTCTCTCAACCACCCAGGTTCGGAGGGAACTGAGGAGGATTAAAGCCAAGAAGGCAGCGGGTCCAGATGGCATCAGCTCGAGGGTCGTCAGGTCCTGCGCGGACCAACTGTGTGGTGTGATGGAGCACCTCTTCAACCTGAGCCTGAGGCTGGGAAGAGTCCCACAGCTCTGGAAAACTTCCTGTGTTGTTCCAGTGCCAAAGACTTCACGCCCCAAGGACCTCAACAGCTACAGGCCGGTGGCTCTGACATCCCACCTGATGAAGACCCTGGAGCGGCTGGTCCTGGCTCAGCTTCGGCGCCTCGTGAGCTCATCACTGGACCCACTTCAGTTTGCCTACCAGCCTGGCATTGGAGCGGATGATGCCATCATTCACCTCCTACATCGTTCCCTCGCTCACCTGGAGACCGCTGGGAGCACTGTGAGAATCACGTTCTTTGATTTCTCCAGTGCCTTCAACACTATTCTTCCCTCGGTTCTGAAGGACAAGCTGGAGAACTCTGGAGTGGACCATCACCTCACTACCTGGATTTTGGACTACCTCACCGACCGACCACAGTATGTGAGGACTCAGGGCTGTGTGTCGGACAGGGTCGTCTGCAGTACGGGGGCCCCACAGGGAACGGTTCTGGCTCCGTTCCTCTTCACCATCTACACTGCAGACTTCTCCCACAACTCCACCCAGTGCTTCCTGCAGAAGTTCTCTGATGACTCTGCAATAGTCGGCCTCATCACTGATGGGGACGACAAGGAGTACAGAGGACTGACTCAAGACTTTGTGGACTGGTGCCAGCTGAACTACCTCCAGATCAACGCCAGTAAAACCAAGGAGCTGGTGGTAGACTTCCGCAGGCACAAACATCCTCCACTGCAACCACTGAACATCCAAGGTATGGACATTGAGGCTGTGGACAGCTACAGGTACCTTGGTGTTCATCTGAACAACAAACTGGACTGGACTCATAACTCAGACGCCCTCTACAGGAAAGGGCAGAGCAGGCTGTACCTGCTTCGGAGACTCAGGTCGTTTGGAGTGGAGGGCCCACTCCTGAAGACCTTCTATGACTCTGTGGTGGCCTCAGCCATCTTTTATGGTGTGGTCTGCTGGGGGGGCAGCATCTCTGCTGGGGACAGGAAGAGACTGAACAGGCTGATCCGAAGGGCCAGCTCTGTTCTAGGATGCCCTCTGGACCCAGTGGAGGTGGTGAGTGACAGGAGAATGGTGGCTAAGCTGTCATCCCTGTTGGACAACATCTCCCACCCCATGCATGAGACTGTGACAGCACTGAGCAGCTCCTTCAGTGGGAGACTGCGGCACCCACGGTGTGGGACGGAGAGATTTCGCAGGTCTTTCCTCCCCACTGCTGTCAGACTCCACAATAAAGCATTTAACTGATCAATCACACACATCCACAAATGTGCAATAACACAATGTGCAATAATCTTTCTGGCAACCGTTGTATTTTTCACTCTGTTGTATATAACATTTGTATTCTATTTTTATCCTATTGTATATTTTACTCTATTTATTCTACTGTATATATTATTCTATTTTTATTCTATTCTGTACAGTTGTGTACTGTATTTATTCTTTTTTATTTTTTTTTATTCTAATTGTCCTTCATAACTTTTGCACTGTCCACTTCCTGCTGTGACAAAACAAATTTCCCACGTGTGGGACTAATAAAGGATATCTTATCTTATCTTATCTTATCTTATTTAGACTTAAATCAATTCAAACAATTGACAGTTTATTTAAGAATGAATTCATACATCCCTCCTAATATGAGTTAATTCTAAATTAAATAAAGCTTTATTGACATCAGATTTTAGCTTCCTTCTTTGGAAAAACTGAAGAACTTATGTCCATCATATACTGAGGTATAATATAGACAGTTTAATCACTTACTTTGTATGTTGATTGAAGATGTGTTGCTGTGAGGAGACTGGTATTGTCTTCCTTTACGCTCTGTCATGTAAAAACATCTGACTTCAACCTCACCAGACGAGCTCTGCTCTGCCATAAAGAGGAGCTCAGTTCCATTAAGTCTCTGCTGACAGGAGATGGACGTAGAGTTTCTGCTTCTCACAAAGTACAAAAAACACTGAGTGACATTAACAGATGATGGAGTCTGACAGTTCACTGTGACTGAGTCTGTTTCTATGATCTTCCGTGGATTCACTGTCAGTTCAGGCCGAGGAGCTAAAAAAAAAAAAAACATTTCTCAACTAAAATAAACAAATCTTTAATTTACTTGACAATAAAATCTGATAATAGAAACTGCTCTGGGAGTTTTACTATTTTAAATAATCAAGTCTGATTCACATGCAGATTTTGCTCACACCTCACACAACCCCCAAGTTGAGAGCAGATTTCTGTTTTTCTCTGTAGCCAAACATCCTCATATTAGTGCACTACAGCAGTGTTTACTCACGTTGTATGGTGATTGGTGACATGTTACTCATTGGAGATTTATATGCTAAAAGGTAATAACAGGTCACTTCAATTGTAACAGGTGAACTTTCATGTGTCAATGACAGAAATTCAGATCCTGTCTGAGTCCACAAACAAGGAGCTGTTTTTATCAGATTTATGTCCTGATATGTGGAAATAACACTGAGGGACAGGAAGAGGATTCTGACAGTTCAGTGTGACTGAGTCTGTGTCTGTGATCATCAGCGGGCTCACTGTCAGTTTAGGTGGACGAAGATCTGAAAAATTAAAAATGTATGTTAGATTATTTGTGAAGGTTCTCAGTCATCCAGGTCATCATAAACAGACTGATTCTTATATAGCTGCTCTCTACTCTCCTGGAGCACTCAAAGCGCTTTATACAACATGCCACATTCCCCCAAACACTTTCTTCTATGCTTTTAAAGGCTTTCTAACTAACATTTACAAACATTCATACTCCAATGGATGCATTGGAGAGAAACTTGGCGTTCATGTCGTGCCCAGAGATATTTGGCATGCAGACTGGAGGAGCCAGGGATCGCACCAACCTTCCAATCAACAGATGACCTGCTCTACTTTCTGAGCTAGAGCCACCCCATCGTAGTCTAAGGAAGAAAAGTGTCTGATCTTCTTTAAGTTTCTTTAAGTCTTTCGACTTCTTTGAGTTTCTTGAAAACTTAAAGACGAAGGCCTTAAAAGACTTAAAGAAATGGAAGAAGTCCAGATGCTTTCCTTCCAAGCTCCTTAGACTGTATGTTAGATTAATCAAATAGATTTAGACCCATATTGTATATGTATATGTAATGGTAAAATAAGCACTGAGATATTAATAGATTCAATAACTCTTAAACATAGTTGACTGAAACATATTGAAACATAATATAAACGGTGCATGTAGTTACACAAAAAATATTCATGATGAGCAAAGCTGAGTAACTGTGGAGAAGCTCCAGAGATAAAAAACAAAGTAAACATCCCATACAGTGATAACAACATGAACCTGAGACTGACCTTGTGCTTTGATTTCATTAAAAGAATCTGAAGAAGAAAATAAAAAAATAAAAAGTCAATTCAACAATAAAAAGATGAAAAATTTAAACTAGTGTTAGATGTCTGACGCAAACAAGAGAAACATGCTGACATGAACACCTAATAGAATGAACCTGATAAGAAGTTTAACTTACACATGAGAACGACTAGCAGCAGGAGATCAGCCATGATTAAAAGAACAATGTGAATGTGCAGAACAGACTACAACAGTGTGACTGCTCTGATTAAATGTCATTAGGAGAAGTTGCTTTCATATAAACCACACTGTTCGCAGTGTCACACAAGCTGGCCACAGTAAGACACACGTCATACAGACCTGCTGTGATACACTTTTCAAAACCTTCACCAATATAACTAGAGTGTATACAGCCAACCACAGTGTTGGTACAGAATAGTTAAAGTGTTTGTTGGTCATTTGTGTTGCTTTGTTTTGTTATTTTTTCTTAGAGGTGCTTATTCACTAGAATGACAGGACAACAAATTATTAATGAACTTTTAAGATGCTGGTACATGGTTATTGAAACCTTCCACCTTGTGTGCTGACTGTAGTTATGTTTACTATAGAAACATGAGAATAAACCTTTAAAAATACAGTAAATAAGCATTTTGCTGTTTTACCATTATTATGTACTCTTTTATAGGCATATTATGAATAGGTTTTTACAATCGGTGTGATATAATCATTACATTTTTGTATTGTGACACTCATGTTAGACTCAGGCATGAAGTCTTCAGTCAGAACTGCAGCTCTCACAGCTCTGTGAACTTTAGCAAAGCTCTGGTGCTTTGATCTAAAGCAGGGGTCTCGAACTCCAGGCCTCGAGGGCCAGTGTCCTGCAGGTTTTAGATCTCACCCTGGGTCAACACACCTGAATCAAATGATTAGTTCATTACCAGGCCTCTGGAGAAATCAAGACATGTTGAGGAGGTCATTTAGTCATTTGAATCAATTGGATCAAGGACACATCTAAAACCTGCAGGATACCGGCCCTCGAGGCCTGGAGTTCGAGACCCCTGATCTAAAGGTTTACAATGAAAGTAATATCCTGACAATAATTATATAGCAGTGTCTCTTCTGGCTGTCATTTTTGTTTGGGTATTCATTTAGTGATCACATATTTCACTGAAAATGTTGCGTGTTAATGAAACTACAATAATAAAGTCTGTCATGCCTCACTTCATTCCTTAAAGTCATGTTATGTCCATGTTTTAAAATATTTGTCTCAGTTCTCATTTTAAAAAATTTCACTTCATGTCCTCACAGAGAAGTTTCCCTTCATGGCTTAACAGAGTCATATGAACCCCAACAGGATGAGGATGTGGTGTATTAGTGGGTCAAACACAGAACGCTAACCGAGACTAGAGTTTATATCCTGTGAGAAACTGAAGCTTTGCAACTTATAATTCTTTGACGTAGCTGATATTTATTTATCTATTTCTTTTTGTTCACCATTCATTAAAAAGGGATCTGTGAGATTAGCATCCGGTTTGGAATATGCATGTGTCAGACATAGGGATGGGTACCGGTATCCGGTGCCATAAAAAAGCAGCGCACATTTCGGTGCTTTATTTCGGTGCTTTTTTTTTCTGAGATGTCATACACTTTGGATTCTAGCCAATCATTTTACCTTTCCAACGATAGTAGGCGGGCCCAGGTACATACGTTCTTTTAGAGCAGAGCTACAGATTAAAAATGCCCAAGGCGAAGCGGTCAAAAGTCTGGCTGTACTTCACAGCAAAAGATGCAAACTCAGCAGCCTGCAACAAGTGCTTTAAGCTGATACTGTGATACTGTCAAAGGAGGTAACACCTCAAATCTGATGAAACACCTGGCGATGCATAGCGTTTTTTTAAAAGCCGAGAAATGCGCCGTGTTTGATAGCTTGCTGCGAGACCTCACACCGAGCACATCTACTGTGGGTGTGGCGCCTGTTAGCGGACCTGGAGTTAGCAACATCCCCCAAAAACCCGAAGAGTAGAGTCCTGGCCCCTAGCCCTGTCAGCGTAGCAGAAATGATGACGGATGATGATGGCAGCAGCAGCCGTTCTTCTCTGCGTGAGTAGCTTAGTGTTGTTTGTGTGTAATTTACGTTGAGTACGCTAACCACATTATTAAATTAATGCATGTAAGGTGAACTTGCAAACACCGTCGTAGTTACATGCGGCTGTCTTCTTGTTTGATGGCAGATACTCCCTTCACCCTGGACAAAAAGGCTAAAATGACCAAAGAAAAAGTGGAAAACAGTTAAACATGAGAGGTTTTTGGACAAAATTGGTGTTTTTTCCATTGTTTAAGCACTGCTTCCAGCCAAGAGTGATACCATATATTCCCTATAGCTGCAGAAAAGGCTAACATTGTTATCTTTTTACAAAAAAACAGCTGAACATGAGAGGTTTTTGGACCAATTTTGTGTTCTCCATTCTTTAAGCACCGGTTCGAGCACCGTTTAAGCACTGGCACCGTTTCAAAAGTACCGGTTTGGCACCGGTATCGCATAAAACCTAAACGATACCCATCCCTAGTCAGACAGAATTAATATAAAGACTCCAGCAAAACCAACATTATCATGAACATTGAATGTCTATGCCATGTTTTTATTTAGCAATCCAAAGCAAAGCCTTCAACATATAACGCGACCAACATGACAAACCGTTGACAATCAGGATGACTTATAAAGTAAGAAAGCTTTGACTGTGAGCAGCTCCTCCTAACTGCTGTAAAAATAAAAATGTCGTCATTTTGATGTTCAACCAATCAGAAAAAAGTTTGTCTTAAAGGAAAATAAAAAAGGCTGTGGCTGAACTGAGGGGTTTAACCAAGGTCTGTTATAAATAACCTCCAATAATGAACAAAACTGACCTGAAAATGGGTATAAAAGGTCTCCTTTAAAGCTAAAAGAACAAAATTAAAAGCTGGCTCACATGTATATTTTATCCAGTTTGTACCATTTTTTTAAACAAAAAATGGAGAAAACAAAGCAGGAACCCCCCAAAATATACACAAAATATTGGTCATGGTCCCCGTGTCTGCCCAGCCGGCCCCGCAAGGTTACATGTGTTTTGTATTCTTTCTCTCCCTCTCCCTCGCTCTCTGCCTGGGCAGAGCTCACTGCGGGCTCCTCCCCCTTGGCCCACACACCTGTTCGTGATTAGCTGTCATTACCTGTCCACTATTTGAGACTGGGACGCAGATCCTCTCATCGCTGGATGATTGTGCGAAACATGTTAGTGATCCTCTCAGCTCCCGTGAATCTGTGGTTAAGTGTTTTGTGACTTGTGAGTAATTTCCCTCTCCTGTCTGATAGTTTTCCTCCCCGGACCTGTGACGTTCCTGCTTTGCGAACGTGTGTGAGTTTGGGCGTGAAGACGCGAACGAGTGTGAGAGAGCTTCCCCTTGGACCTTTGGAATCCTGGATTCCCCCCTCTCTGTATATATTCTGCACTGGTGTTGTAAATAAACTGTGTTTGGAAACGTCAACCTGCTCTGCGCTTGAGTCCCTGCTATTGACCGTGACCAGTGATGGGAATAACGGCGTTACAAGTAACGGCATTACTTTTTTCAGTAACGAGTAATCTAACTAATTACTATTCCTATCGTTACAACGCCGTTACAGTTACTAACAAGAAAATGCGGTGCGGATGCGTTACTATTTTTCAACACACACACATGGTTGAAGCTGTCTTCAGCTTACTGGGAGGTAGGAGGGCAAAACAATCGCACAAGTGGTTCTTACTGGCTGAGTAAGAGTAAGGTAGTAAACCAATCAGAGGTAGACTTTGGCGGATGTTCACATACAAACAGATAGCACAGTAACAAAAGTCATGGAGAGCCCGGATAATTTGAAGGTAGCATTTTTTAAGTGGAGGTACAGACATTATTTTTCACTCAAAGAGATAAAAGGTAAGAATCTGTATGTGAAATGTAACCTATGCCCTGGAACAAAGTGCCTTTCAACATCAGTTACAAGCAGTGTTGGGACTAACGCGTTATTAAGTAACGCGTTACAGTAACTACGTTATTATTGTGGTAACGAGCACGGTAACTAGTTATTATGCCAAAACCAGGAACGCGTTACTCGTTACTAGGATTTAGATAGGCTCGTTACTCGTTACTTCGTGTGGTGGATATCGCGGAGCTTCCACAGATTCAATAACATTAGCAAGTGGTGGAAGCCAGCAGTACAGCAGGTGGATGAAGGAAAAGGGAGGCAAGAGGAGAGACCCGAAGCGGCCGCCGGTCCGCGTGTCAGGTGAACTGAACTTCAGGTAAGAAGTTATGACCTGCAGTCTATCGGAGTCAGATATAAACCAAGTTTAGGTGGAGTTTATTTTCGGTATGCTGACATTTTCGTACTGCGTGCTAGCTAGCATGACGGAGTTTCTATACAGCTGGGTGGGTGCTATGTTACTGATGTTGAACTTTATTTTGTTCATACGGTTAATTATTAGAGTTGCCAACTGTCCTGTAAAAAACAGAATCGTCTGGTATTCAGAGAAAATATTTCGCGTTTCGTACTGAGGTGAAAAGGAACACAGTTTGTCCCGGACTTCAGCTACAATGAAAAAGACACAAAGCTGAAGCTGCACAGCTGCCTCTTCTTCTCTCATTCTCTCCTCTCCTGTTTCTACTTCAATCACGAAACTGATCAATGATCAGCTGATCGGCTTTTCTCTCTTGTTTATTTATCGCCCACTTTGCGCCAGAAAGAGGAAACCAGCGGATGTCGCGTTAAACAACAGCAGCACGTTTAAGCTTGATCAGCTGTTGTTAGAATTTATTTAATATTAATTTCTAGTATCAGCTGATGTTTGCTGGAGCCACAGCTGTAAAGCTGCTGGTCATGATATCGGTTTGGTTATCTGGTGAGAGGGAAACATGCAGATGAAACCAGGAGATGTCCTTACTGAACCATCAGAGCTGAACAGGTGATGTAGAAACAGGTTTACCTTTTAGGTGACACGAATGAGTTGAAGGGAAGTTATGAGCTGTTTCTGAGAGACAAATAACACCAGGATCCTTTTCTAAGTAGCTGACAGCTGGTAACTGTGCAGGGGTGGATCTAGCAAAGTGTTGCCAGGGGGCCAGGTAGGGCATTAACAGGGAAAGGGGGGGACAAGGAAATACTTTTCTTTATTATTCTCATTTAAAATGTCTCGCTTTAAAAAAAAAAATTATCTGAGTCTTACAACAAACAATTGATAGATTGATACATATATACCATCAGAACAGTGTACATCACTGTCACAACAGTGTTTATTTTCATTCAAAGGCTTTATGATTTTTCCTATAATGGTGGGCCGGTCTCTAGTCAAAATGCCTGGGACGATTTTTTTGTCCCAGTCCAGCTCTGTATGCAGCTCATCTGCAGTCTGGTGTTACCTACATCTTCCTATTCAGAAGGCAGAATTTCCAAGTTCTGAGTACAATCAAAAGCACCACGACTGCAGTTTTTGTGTTGGATGTAAAAAGCAGGCTAGAATCATGGCGGCGGTCAACAACGGTCCAGGCGTGGGATTTCTCTCGTGGAAATGTGCACATTATTTTTTCCTTTCTGTTGGTAGGTGGCACAGTGCACTTGTGGCAAGTAAGCAAGCTAGAAGACTGGCAATCTTCCTGGGTATCCAGTTACGGAAGCAACACATTAACAAGAGAATTCTGAGTAAAACCAAAGTTACTTTCCCTAGTAACTAGTTACTTTGAAAGTAACGAGTAACTTGAAGTAACTGAGTTACTTTTTTAGAGAAGTAACTAGTAATGTAACTAAGTTACTAATTTAAAGTAACTTACCCAACACTGGTTACAAGCAATTCGAATCTTACGAAGCACCTCTCAACGTCGCATGCTTCAACAAAACTGGTCGCCAAGAACGACGGTGTTGATGCTAGCAGGCGCAGCTCAAACCCAGGTGAGGCTAACTTGAGCTCAGCGAGCTATGGAGATGTAGCGACGTAATCCAAGCAGTCTAAGCTTGATTTCTCTTCTCCACAAACATTTGTGACTGTGACACAGACTGAATTAAACAAATTGATAGCCAGATATGTCGTTGAGAACATGCTGCCTTTATCAACAGTCGAGTCGGATTCCTTCAAGTCTCTTCTTGCCAAGATACCAACAAGAGGAGGGGTCGGCCCACCATGCAGAAAGACTTTTTCCAAATACAGGGAGTGCAGAATTATTAGGCAAATGAGTATTTTGTCCACATCATCCTCTTCATGCATGTTGTCTTACTCCAAGATGTATAGGCTCGAAAGCCTACTACCAGTTAAGCATATTAGGTGATGTGCATCTCTGTAATGAGAAGGGGTGTGGTCTAATGACATCAACACCCTATATCAGGTGTGCATAATTATTAGGCAACTTCCTTTCCTTTGGCAAAATGGGTCAAAAGAAGGACTTGACAGGCTCAGAAAAGTCAAAAATAGTGAGATATCTTGCAGAGGGATGCAGCAGTCTTAAAATTGCAAAGCTTCTGAAGCGTGATCATCGAACAATCAAGCGTTTCATTCAAAATAGTCAACAGGGTCGCAAGAAGCGTGTGGAAAAACCAAGGCGCAAAATAACTGCCCATGAACTGAGAAAAGTCAAGCGTGCAGCTGCCAAGATGCCACTTGCCACCAGTTTGGCCATATTTCAGAGCTGCAACATCACTGGAGTGCCCAAAAGCACAAGGTGTGCAATACTCAGAGACATGGCCAAGGTAAGAAAGGCTGAAAGACGACCACCACTGAACAAGACACACAAGCTGAAACGTCAAGACTGGGCCAAGAAATATCTCAAGACTGATTTTTCTAAGGTTTTATGGACTGATGAAATGAGAGTGAGTCTTGATGGGCCAGATGGATGGGCCCGTGGCTGGATTGGTAAAGGGCAGAGAGCTCCAGTCCGACTCAGACGCCAGCAAGGTGGAGGTGGAGTACTGGTTTGGGCTGGAATCATCAAAGATGAGCTTGTGGGGCCTTTTCGGGTTGAGGATGGAGTCAAGCTCAACTCCCAGTCCTACTGCCAGTTTCTGGAAGACACCTTCTTCAAGCAGTGGTACAGGAAGAAGTCTGCATCCTTCAAGAAAAACATGATTTTCATGCAGGACAATGCTCCATCACACACGTCCAAGTACTCCACAGCGTGGCTGGCAAGAAAGGGTATAAAAGAAGAAAAACTAATGACATGGCCTCCTTGTTCACCTGATCTGAACCCCATTGAGAACCTGTGGTCCATCATCAAATGTGAGATTTACAAGGAGGGAAAACAGTACACCTCTCTGAACAGTGTCTGGGAGGCTGTGGTTGCTGCTGCACGCAATGTTGATGGTGAACAGATCAAAACACTGACAGAATCCATGGATGGCAGGCTTTTGAGTGTCCTTGCAAAGAAAGGTGGCTATATTGGTCGCTGATTTGTTTTTGTTTTGTTTTTGAATGTCAGAAATGTATATTTGTGAATGTGGAGATGTTATATTGGTTTCACTGGTAAAAATAAATAATTGCTACCTTATCGTGGTGGAGGGGTTTGTGTGTCCCAGGGATCCCAGGGGCTATGTTGTCTGGGGGCTTTTGCCCCCTGGTAGGGTCTCCCATGGCAAATTGGTCCTGGGTGAGGGACCAGACAAAGAGCGATTCAGAAGACCCTTATGAAGAAAACATCGAGGGAACAGTTTACCCTGCCCGGGATAGGGTTACCGGGGCCCCGCCCCGGAGCCAGGCCCGGGAGGGTGCCCGAGGGCGAGCGTCTGGTGGCCGGGCCTTAGTCCATGGGGCCCGGCCGGGCACAGCCCGAAGAGGAGACATGGGCCCATCCTCCCGCAGGCCCACCACCCGCAGGAGGCGCCATAGGGGTCGGGTGCATTGTGTGCTGGGCGGCAGCCAGGAGCAGAGGCCCTGGCGGACTGATCCCCGGCTGCCAAGACTGGCAATAGGGACATGGAATGTCACCTCTCTGGTGGGGAAGGAGCCTGAGTTAGTGCGTGAGGTTGAGAGGTACCGGCTAGATATAGTCGGGCTCACCTCTACGCATGGCTTGGGCTCTGGAACCAGTCTCCTAGAGAGGGGCTGGACTCTGTCTCAGTCTGGAGTTGCCCCTAGTGAGAGGCGGCGGGCTGGGGTGGGTATTTTAATATCCCCTCGGCTTGCTGCCGGTACGTTGGGGTTTTTCCCGGTGGATGAGAGGGTTTGTTCCCTGCGCCTTAGGGTCGGGGAAAGGGTCCTGACTGTCATCTGCGCTTATGCGCCGAGTGGCAGTTCAGAGTACCCAGCCTTCTTAGAGTCCCTCGGGGGGGTGCTGGAGGGTGCCCTACCGGGAGACTCTGTTGTCCTGCTGGGAGACTTCAATGCTCACGTGGGTAACAACAGCGAGACCTGGAGGGGCGTGATTGGGAGGAACGGCCTCCCTGATCTGAATCCGAGCGGTGTTTTGTTATTGGACTTCTGTGCAAATCACAGTTTGGCCATAACGAACACCTTGTTCGAACATAAGAGTGTCCATAAGTGCACGTGGCACCAGGACACTCTAGGCCGCAGGTCGATGATCGATTTTGTAATCGTATCACCAGACCTGCAACCATATGTTCTGGACACTCGGGTAAAGAGAGGGGCTGAGCTGTCAACTGATCACCACCTGGTGGTGAGTTGGATCAGGTGGCGGGGGAGGACGCTGGACAGACCCGGTGCACCTAAACGCATAGTGAGGGTGTGCTGGGAACGTCTAGCAGAGGCCCCAGTCCGCGAGATCTTCAACGCACACCTCCGGCAGAGCTTCAACAGCATTCCGAGGGAGACTGGGGACATTGAGTCCGAATGGACCATGTTGGTGGTTGGTGCCTGCCGTGGTGGTAATCCCCGAACCAAATGGTGGACACCAGAGGTGAAGGGAGCCACCAAGCTGAAGAAGGAGTCCTATCGGGCTTGGTTAGCCTGTGGGACTCCGGAGGCAGCCGACAGGTATCGACAGGCCAAGCGGAATGCGGCTCGGGCAGTGGCTGAAGCAAAAACTCGGGTGTGGGAGGAGTTCGGAGAGGCCATGGAAAAAGACTTTCAGACTGCCTCGAAGAGATTCTGGCAAACCGTCAGGCGTCTCAGGAGGGGAAAGCGGTGCTCTACCTGCACTGTGTATAGTGCTGGCGGAGCGCTGCTGACATCGACTGAGAAAATTGTCAGGCGGTGGAAGGAATACTTCGAGGACCTCCTTAATCCCACTGACACGTCTTCCGAGGAGGAAGCAGAGTCTGGGGATGAGGGGAGTGACCCGCCAATTTCCGGGGGCGAGGTCACTGAGGCAGTTAAACAACTCCTTGGTGGCAGAGCCCCTGGTGTTGATGAGGTCCGCCCCGAGTTCCTGAAGGCTCTGGATGTTGTAGGGCTGTCCTGGTTGACACGCCTCTACAATGTTGCGTGGAGATCAGGGGCAGTACCCCTGGACTGGCAGACCGGGGTGGTGGTCCCCATCTTTAAGAGGGGAGACCGGAGGGTGTGTTCCAACTACAGGGGGATCACACTCCTCAGCCTCCCTGGGAAAGTCTATGCCAGGGTGCTGGAAAGGAGAGTTCGTCCGTTAGTCGAACCTCGGATACAGGAGGAACAATGCGGTTTTCGTCCTGGTCGCGGAACACTGGACCAGCTCTTTATCCTCTCAAGGATACTTGAGGGTGCATGGGAGTTTGCCCAACCAGTCTACATGTGTTTTGTGGACTTGGAGAAGGCATTCGACCGTGTCCCTCGGGGTGTCCTGTGGGAGGTGTTGCGGGAGTATGGGGTGTCTGGCCCATTGCTACGGGCCATTCGATCCCTGTACAACCGTTGCAAGAGTTTGGTTCGCATTGCCGGCAATAAGTCGGACTTGTTCCCGGTGGGTGATGGGTTCCGCCAGGGCTGCCCTTTGTCACCGGTTCTGTTCATAATTTTTATGGACAGGATTTCTAGGCGCAGCCAAGTGGCGGAGGGCTTTCACTTCGGTGGCCTCAGAATCTCATCTCTGCTTTTTGCGGATGATGTGGTTCTGTTGGCTTCATCAGGTGAAGGCCTCCAGCTCGCACTGGAGTGGTTCGCAGCCGAGTGTGAAGCAGCGGGAATGAGGATCAGCACCTCCAAATCTGAGGCCATGGTTCTCAGCCGGAAAAGGGTGGAGTGCCCACTAGGGCTGGGCCATATTATACCGTTCACGGTAATACCGGTATAAAGTTCGGCAACGATAGGAAAATGAAATATCGCGATAGAATGTGGGCAAAATGCGCATGCGCAGTGCCTATGTTTACATACGCTCATACGCACATGGTAGAAAAAGTATGGCGGCAATGGAGGATGACACGGACGAAAGCGCATCTTTGAATGAAGCAGGTGAACCAGAACTGGTCAGTAAAAACGGTGCAACTTCGGTGGTGTGGAAGTGGTTTGGTTTTCGTCCATCGGATACCCACCAAAGCAGAATTTTTTGTAGAACGTGCAAGCGGGCCGTCTTGGCGAAGGGAGGAAACACAACAAACCTATTTCATCATTTGAAGCAGAAGCACTTCTTGGAGTACAAAAAAGCTGTTAAAGCACGTGAAGAGTTGTCCGCTTCAACTAGCGAGGTGGTGAGACCAAAGAAGATGACTCAACAAACAATCGACGTAGCTTTAAATAGCTGCACGCCTTATGACAAAAGTAACAAACGCTGGGGGGAACTAACTAATGCAGTGACACATTGTTTAGCCAGGGATATGATGCCTGTTCAGAGTGTGGAAAGAGAAGGTTTCAAAAAGATGCTTAAAACGTTCGATCCACGCTACAAGCTACCCACAAAGAAATACTTCTCTAAAGTCGCCTTGCCTGCTTTATATGAAGAGATCCGCACTGAGGTGTCAAATGCGTTATCTTCGGTGGAGTTTTTTGCGTCCACCACGGACATGTGGTCAAGCCGAACATCAGACCCCTACATGAGCCTCACAATACATTACGTGGACAAAGACTGGAAGCTACAAAACAAGTGCCTCGAAACAAGTTTTTTCCCCGAGGACCATACTGGGGAAAATATAGCCAGAGTCTTAAAAGAGTTCGTCAGCTCGTGGAATCTTCAGGAGGAAAAACAAGTGTGTGTGACGACAGACAACGGGGCCAACATTGTGAAAGCCGTCGCACTCAACAACTGGACCAGACTTTCATGCTTCGGACATCGCCTGCACATTGCAATAGGTAAGTTTTTTTGTTTTTTTTTGTTTTTTTGCAATAGGTAAGTTAATTATAACGCCAGATTAAGCACTTATTGTATTAGTTTAAATGATGGTAATAATACTGTTTGTGTTATTAGTCTCTGAATGTGGGTAGTTGTACTGCAAGATAGATATAGATATATATAGATATAGATGTGTGTGTGTGTGTGTGTGTGTGTGTGTGTGTGTTATACATAACTTAAATGTCACACATTCCACACCGCATTAATATCCTGTGTTTCCTTTTAAATGTATGTCTTTTAGAAAGAAGTGTGAAGGACCCAAGGATCGAACGAGCAGTTGGAGTGGGAAAGAAGATTGTTGCTGCTTTTGGCCACAGCTGGAAGCGCCAGCGAGCTCTGCAGGCTGCCCAAAAGGAACTGGGCCTACCAGAACACAAACTCATAACTGAATGTTGCACTCGTTGGGGTTCAAAGCAGAGAATGATCCAACGGCTGCTGGAACAAGAAAAAGCTATAACACAGGTTTTAGCTGCTGATAAAACCACAAGGCACCTCATGTTGACATGGCAAGACATTGAAGTACTTGACTCGGTCAGCACTGCATTGAGTCCACTCCTAGAGTTTACAGATGCTTTCTCTGCTGAAGAGTATGTAACCATTTCATGTGTTAAGCCTGTTCTTCAGATGTTTAACAATGACATGTTAAAAGTAAAAGAAGGCGACACTGAACTGACCAAAGACATCAAAACAGCAATACTTGACTACATGAACAAAAGCTACAAAGACAGTGTCACAGAGGGGCTTGTTAACATGGCTTCTTTCCTTGATCCACGGTTTCATACAGAATATTTCAGTGAGAGTGAAAGTGAAGCCATCAAAGTTCAAGTCATGAGTGAACTAGAGCATCTTGTCCCACACCAGGGTAGCACAGCCACATGTTTTTCAGAAACACCTCATACATCTACTGGTGACCAAACAAGTCAGGGAGCTGTTAAAAAGCAAAAGAAGAGTCTCGGGAGTTTTTTGAAGGGACCAGTTAGTGGCAAGATAGAGGTAACTGGAGAGAGGTTATCATCTGAACTGAGCAGTTATGTGAATAGTCCACCAGCAGACAGTGAGTGTGATCCTCTTTCTTGGTGGAAAGTTCACACAGTAAACTTTCCCCACATCAGCAGATTAGCTAGGAAATACCTCTGCATTCCAGCAACTAGCTCTGCATCTGAAAGGTTGTTCAGCACAGGTGGAAATGTTGTAACTTGTCAAAGGTCCTCCCTTAAGCCCGCATCTGTGAACATGTTAGTGTTTCTGACAAAGAATCTTAAAACTTGAAATGTAAAAAAAACTTCCAGGAGCAGTAGCATAATTTATCTATGTTTTTGTTTGTTTTGTATTTACTCAAGAGTTTGTGCAATATTATTATTTGACTTATTGATTTTGCACACTGCACTTTTGTTGCAAAGCACCTCCTATGTTTTGTGGATATACATGATTATGGATAACCATGTATATAACAGGATAATCACTGTTGAATTTTGTGTGGCTGTAATGCACGTTAAAATAAACAGCTGCTTGTTTAAACAAAAATAAATTGATGGGGTTTTTTTCCACTAATAAAGTTGTAGAGTTGTATTTTGTTTTGCGTCAGTTATATCGTCAGTTATATCGTTATCGCAAATTTTCAAATCTATATCGTGATAAATATTTTTGGCCATATCGCCCTGCCCTAGTGCCCACTCCGGGTCGGGGATGAGTTCCTGCCCCAAGTGGAGGAGTTCAAGTATCTCGGGGTCTTGTTCGCGAGTGATGGGAGAAGGGAGCCGGAGATCGACAGACGGATTGGTGCTGTGGCTGCAGTGATGCGGACGCTGCACCGGTCCGTCGTGGTGAAGAGGGAGCTGAGTGTAAAAGCGAAGCTCTCAATTTACCGGTCGATCTACATCCCTACCCTCACCTATGGCCACGAGCTGTGGGTAGTGACCGAAAGAACGAGATCGCGGATACAAGCGGCAGAAATGAGCTTCCTCCGAAGGGTGGCTGGCCTCTCCCTTAGAGATAGGGTGAGAAGTTCGGCCATCCGGGAGGGGCTCAGAGTAGAGCCGCTGCTCCTCCACATCGAAAGGAGCCAGTTGAGGTGGTTCGGGCATCTGACAAGGATGCCTCCTGGGCGCCTCCTGGGTGAGGTGTTCCGGGCATGTCCCACCGGGAGGAGGCCCCGGGGCAGACCCAGGACACGCTGGAGAGATTATATCTCTCGGCTGGCCTGGGAACGCCTTGGTATTCCCCCGGATAAGCTGGAGGAGGTGGCTGGGGAGAGGGAGGTCTGGGCTTCTCTGCTTAGGCTGCTGCCCCCGCGACCCGGCCTCGGATAATAATTCTGCACTCCCTGTATGTATAAACTAACAATATGCTTTTTCCATCCATATGTATAAAATGCAATTGATTAAAAATACAAGTTCTTACTGTGACAACCGCCTCCGGAAGATTTTCAAGAATATGCAGGCCACTGCTCAACTCAACTCTTAAACATCAATGTCTCCAGTGTGGGTAGGTGTGTCACGGAGTGCAGAATTATTAGGCAAGTTGTATTTTTGAGGAATAATTTTATTATTGAACAACAACCATGTTCTCAATGAACCCAAAAAACTCATTAATATGAAAGCTGAATGTTTTTGGAAGTAGTTTTTAGTTTGTTTTTAGTTTTAGCTATTTTAGGGGGATATCTGTGTGTGCAGGTGACTATTACTGTGCATAATTATTAGGCAACTTAACAAAAAACAAATATATACCCATTTCAATTATTTATTTTTACCAGTGAAACCAATATAACATCTCCACATTCACAAATATACATTTCTGACATTCAAAAACAAAACAAAAACAAATCAGCGACCAATATAGCCACCTTTCTTTGCAAGGACACTCAAAAGCCTGCCATCCATGGATTCTGTCAGTGTTTTGATCTGTTCACCATCAACATTGCGTGCAGCAGCAACCACAGCCTCCCAGACACTGTTCAGAGAGGTGTACTGTTTTCCCTCCTTGTAAATCTCACATTTGATGATGGACCACAGGTTCTCAATGGGGTTCAGATCAGGTGAACAAGGAGGCCATGTCATTAGTTTTTCTTCTTTTATACCCTTTCTTGCCAGCCACGCTGTGGAGTACTTGGACGTGTGTGATGGAGCATTGTCCTGCATGAAAATCATGTTTTTCTTGAAGGATGCAGACTTCTTCCTGTACCACTGCTTGAAGAAGGTGTCTTCCAGAAACTGGCAGTAGGACTGGGAGTTGAGCTTGACTCCATCCTCAACCCGAAAAGGCCCCACAAGCTCATCTTTGATGATTCCAGCCCAAACCAGTACTCCACCTCCACCTTGCTGGCGTCTGAGTCGGACTGGAGCTCTCTGCCCCTTACCAATCCAGCCACGGGCCCATCCATCTGGCCCATCAAGACTCACTCTCATTTCATCAGTCCATAAAACCTTAGAAAAATCAGTCTTGAGATATTTCTTGGCCCAGTCTTGACGTTTCAGCTTGTGTGTCTTGTTCAGTGGTGGTCGTCTTTCAGCCTTTCTTACCTTGGCCATGTCTCTGAGTATTGCACACCTTGTGCTTTTGGGCACTCCAGTGATGTTGCAGCTCTGAAATATGGCCAAACTGGTGGCAAGTGGCATCTTGGCAGCTGCACGCTTGACTTTTCTCAGTTCATGGGCAGTTATTTTGCGCCTTGGTTTTTCCACACGCTTCTTGCGACCCTGTTGACTATTTTGAATGAAACGCTTGATTGTTCGATGATCACGCTTCAGAAGCTTTGCAATTTTAAGACTGCTGCATCCCTCTGCAAGATATCTCACTATTTTTGACTTTTCTGAGCCTGTCAAGTCCTTCTTTTGACCCATTTTGCCAAAGGAAAGGAAGTTGCCTAATAATTATGCACACCTGATATAGGGTGTTGATGTCATTAGACCACACCCCTTCTCATTACAGAGATGCACATCACCTAATATGCTTAATTGGTAGTAGGCTTTCAAGCCTATACAGCTTGGAGTAAGACAACATGCATGAAGAGGGTGATGTGGACAAAATACTCATTTGCCTAATAATTCTGCACTCCCTGTAATATGGAAGCATACCTACAGCTAAAGGCTCAGTCTCTGGAGAGCAGAGACAGCACTTCATGGTAACATGTCTGGGATAGCACCACCTTTCATTCGCAAACACTGCAATCCTTCCGCCTTTCTTCTTACCATTTAGCTTTGAATCTTCACCAGCCTCAACAGTCATAAAACTGGGTACTGTGTCACTCTGGTCCAGGTCCAATCATGTCTTCATGATCCATAACACGCTGCAGTGCCAGTACTCCCTCTGATGTCTCACCAGGACCCATAGCTCATGCATCTTATCAGCAGCTCACAATCCCTGCAAGCGATGGAACAGAAGGTTTATATTTACTTCTTCTTGCTTTGACTTTTGCTCCTACTCAAGCACACACAACATCTACAATTGAGTTAGTGCAGGTTAACCAATCTGGCTCTGGGCAACATAGAGCTGGCAGCTGGTCATGTTTGAGAACTTGATTCCCAGAAAGCCAGAAATAAACATTATGTGGCCACAATAAGACACATGTCAAACCTGGTGTGACACACCTGTTTAAATCCATTTAACTATGATATATTTAGATAAAGTCGGCTAACAGGTACACAGAGATTTCCAGGTTTATTCATAATAACACATTATTAAGCATTAGTAAGATATACTTAGGTAATACTTAAGCCATCATTTGTAAAGCATTGCACTTTCTTAGCATTCATTTTGTAAAAAAAATAAAATATATAATAGTTAGTTAGTGATATTTGAAGATGCTGATACATGGCCCTTGAAACCATTAGACACTGATGAGGATGCGTTTTACATCTGATTGACAAAGATGCAAATGTGTGCTGCTGTAGCATCATATTTACCATAACATGACACTATAGTTTGTTTTTTTTTACACAACACATTAAAAAAGCAGTAAACAAGCATTTTTACCAGTGTCTCAACATTTTTCTTACTGGTAACTCAGTAATCTGGTTTAAATTTCCAGATTGATGATATTATGCAGCTGTTTCATGGTCCAACTGTCACACAACAGCACCGTGTTTTACATTAAACATTAAACATTCAAATTCAAACTATTTTTTTCTTAGGTGGATGTGTTTTAGTCATTGATCAGCTCAGCATTTTTTGAAAGTGTGAAACACTTCATAAAAGTTACATTTGAATAGAAATAAAACTCACTTGTTGTACAGGCTGGAATAGCTGCACTTGTCAAAAACTGT
This sequence comes from Oreochromis niloticus, assembly GCF_001858045.2. Classification (NCBI taxonomy): domain Eukaryota; kingdom Metazoa; phylum Chordata; class Actinopteri; order Cichliformes; family Cichlidae; genus Oreochromis; species Oreochromis niloticus. Next base: position 21,052,817 of record NC_031970.2, read on the forward strand.
TCAGGATCCACAAGACTGAGGTACTGCAAATAAGATCCAAAGCAAGAAAGATAGAAAAGTGGGAAAATAGTCAAAGTAGACATCTGATATAGTAAAATCATTAAACCTAGTGACTGACCTTGTGCTTTAATTTAATCTTAATAAAAGAATCGGTTGAATAAATTTAAAGAGGAAAATATGCAATGATAATAAGACTTGGAGTACAAACTACTGCTAATAGCATAACAAGAAAATTAAACATATTAATAGCAACACATAACTGAGATATTAAATCAGGTTATGGTGAACATGAACAATGAAATAGCTTAATATAAAAATTAACATACAGACAAGGGTGACTAACAGCAAACCTTCAGCCACGATAAAATGTGAATCTACAGAACGGACTACAGCAGTCTGTCTGATGACTTTGATTTCCACCCACATTATTATGTCATTGTCATTGGTTCCAGGAAAACATTAATCACATAAACTGGTCAAAGTAAGACACACTTCACATAGACCTGTCTGTGTAAATGATTAAGTATTTAGATGCACATTTATACACATGATTAAATTATTAGTTTATTGTTTGTGAGTGTGTTAATAGAGATTTTATACATACTTATTACAATTCAATTCAGTTCAGAAAGGTGACTGTAGAAGAAATACTCAGTGCATCATTAGAAACCCCCAGCAGTCTAAACCTATTGCCGCATAACTAAAGGAGGATTCAGTGTCACCTGATCCAGCCCTAACTATATGCTTTAGCAAAAAGGAAATTTTTAAGTCTAATCTTAAAAGTAGAGACAGTGTCTGTCTCCTGAATCCAAACTGGAAGCTGGTTCCACAGAAGAGGGGCCTGAAAGCTGAAGGCTCTCCCTCCCATTCTACTTTTAAATACTCTAGTAACCACAAATAAGCCTGTGAGCTAATCCAATCACCTTCTCCTGGCCTTCTTCAGGCCAGTCAGCATTCTTGGCACGTACTTTAAATCTCACTGCACATCTGTCTTTCTCCTCCACAAAAGTCTTTGTGCAACGTTTTAGTTGCTCTCATTCATTTCGATCATTTGCAGCGTAATCTATCATCCCATTATCGTTGTCATCCTGGAGACACTCGTATTGTAATCCTGTATTTTTTGTACATAAGGACTTAGATTGTTTTTTATATTGTTGGTTTAGGTATATTGTTCATTGTGTCGCTTATATATTGTTGTGTTTTACATTGTTGTATTTGAGAGACACCATCGAGGGGAACCAAATTCCTTGTATGTGTATGCGCATATACTTGCCCAATAAATTAGATTCTGATTCTGATTCTGATAAAAACAGAATTCACTGATCCCGCATGCATTATGCCCGCCTTCAACCATCTGGCAATGCTCACTTCAACAATTCCAAACTAGCTCTGGCCTTAGCGCCATGCAATTACTCAATTACAGGAGTTATTTCCGTTTTCACATCTGCAAACCTTAACTCATTTCATTACATTTTGGCAAGCTTTGCTTTTCAGTTTACTGAATGCTTTTCAGTTTGCCCTGAGCACGTGACCAAACTCTTTTCTATCGCTATTTAGTGGTCATCTTAATTTTGGCTTGAATTTTCTCCTGTTAACATTAAATCCAGGCTCCATATATTTCAGATAAGTTCATACTTGCCTCTCCTGGCCAGTCTGCATTAACAAGCTTAAATTCCCAGTCCAGTCTCTGAGCTTTTTTAATTCTCGCAGCCCAATTATTGATTCATGCATGTTAATTAATTATTTTAAGCGTGGTAGTTAAACCCATCGGACCAAATCAACTGCAGGATTCTATCAAAAGCTATCACATTTAACCCACCACAGCTTCCTTTTCCTAAGCTCGCAGAGCTGCAGCAACACATCCAAAGTGAATGAATGCAAAGTTTGTTTTTTCATGATGTTCCTCCTTTCAGTCTAGTTTAGGTTCGGTGGTAAGTTTTGTTCCGTTTGAGTATCCAGCCTAAAATGGTGAAACCAGCTCAAATACCCTAAAGAGCTAACTGTGTGTGCCCAGCATTCGCTCATAAACCATTTGTTTCAAAATCTTTAGCAGGGTCATGCTTTAAATTACCTGTGCAGATAAATGTCTTTTTAGTTCTAAGAGTCATGAAACACTGCATTAATTATCAGCTAAGGGCTTTTAAGTTGTCACTACCAAGTTATGAATTAGTGAAAGTTGCAGTTAAGTTTATCTGTAGATTCGAGTTTTTCAGGTAGGCCTCAGTATAACGCAGCTTCAGCCTGTATTCATATCATCATTTAATCAGGAACACCCTGCATCTATGTTTCTCATAGTGTGTAGGGTGATATGTGTAGCGTCAATTTTATCCGCATGACCCATTTATATAGAAGTTCATTCAGTCCAGTATAATGAACTTTATGTTTAAAAACAAAATGTTTTCTACGCTCCGAAAAGTGAAATTGCGTGGTTACATTTACAAGAGTGTAACTTTTAATTTGAACAAAGTAATGTTATGTTTCTATGGTGAGCAAATTAAATCATGTGGAATTTGCATGAAATTCAACAACTTAATTTACTGTTGGTGAGATGACTTGATACAATCTAGCAATAGTGGTTGTTTGCCTAGACTTGTGATATCAGAAGATGACACGAGATTTCAAACCACAGGAGAATCACTGGGGTTATAAGAGGCAGAACAGCATGCACATGCCACGTGCACATATTGCTAGTTATTGTGGTTTAACCTGTCAAGGACAAAAATATAAAGAGAATTCTGTATCAAGCCTGGTAATCATAGCTTTCCTACCGTTGACAGCTTGGTGGCGCAGTGGTTAGCACTGCTGCATCACAGCAAGAAGGATCTGAGTTTGACTCAACCAACTAGCCAGGGTGGGTGTATGCTATTCCTTCTGATGATGCTGCCTAAGGGAAGCATGTATAATGTAAACAGAATTGGTCGTAGTTCTGAACCCTTTGGGACACCATAATTAACCTTAGTATGTGAAGAGGACTCTCCATTTATGTGAACAAACTGGAGTCTATTAGATAGATAAGATACAAACCACTGCAACACAGTACCTGTAATACCTCCAGTTTCACCCAATGTGGCCAACCTGTACATAGAAGAAGTGGAAAAGAGGGCTCTGTTATCTTACCCTGAAATACCACTAAGCCATTGGTTCAGGTATGTGGATAACACCAGGATGAAAATGAAATCTCAGGACGTACCAAAATTCACTGATCCTTTTAACTCGGTGGACCAACAAATTAAATTCACCAGGGAGGAAATGAAAAGTGGCAGATTAGCCTTCTTAGATTGTGAAATTTTCATCATTAATGGTGGACATTTAAAGTGGATGTGTACCATAAACCAACACACACAGATCAGTATTTAAGGTTTGACTATCAACATCCACTGGAGCACAAATTGGGTGCCATCAGGACGCTACAACACAGAGAGAACACCATTCTCACAGACAGAGTGGCCAGGGAAGCAGAAGAACATCATATCAAGAAGACCCTGAGTAAATGTGGTTATCCCAGCTGGACATTTATCAAAGCTGGGAAGGCACCTAAAGAAAGCTCCAGGCGATCCAGGAGAGAATGACAACTGCTGCCTAAGCGAAAACCCTTAATGATCCCGTGTGTTAGTCCTGGCCTAACTTGTCAGGCCAGGACTGTGCAGTCTATTTTTTCCACTTTATTGTCATTTCAACCATGTGCAAGTGTGCAAAAATTCCAAAAAAAGCAGTGCAACACCAGACAGAACAGAACAATACAGAAACAAGATAGTCCAGACACAATAGTAAAATAGAAATGTGCAACAATGACAATGGATTGTGCAAAAAGACTGAGCACTGTGCAAAAAGTAACTTGATGTATGAAGGCATGTGTGTGTATGTGTCAGTCCAGTCTTTGAGTGTTCAGGAGTCTGACGGCTTGGGGGAAGAAACTGTTTTGCAGTCTGGCAGTGAGGGCCTGAATGCTCCAGTACCTCTTGCCAGAAGGCAGCAGGGTGAAGAGTGTGTGAGAGGGGTGCGTGGGGTTCTCCACAATGCGGGTGGAGGCTCAGAGCCACCGCAGGCTCAGAGCCACCGTCTGAACGTCCCCGACAGCAGGGGCAGCAACTGCAGTGCCTATTCTGTTTTTCAGCACCACTGTAACACCACAGACCCACACAGTATTAGATAAGATAAGATAAACCTTTATTAGTCCCACACGTGGGAAATTTGTTGTGTCACAGCAGAAAGTGGACAATGCAAGTTAGAGTAGCAAAAATTAAGAAATAAATGGAATAGGATAAGACAAGAATAATAAGATAATAATAATAAGATACTATATACAATAGAATAAAATGCTATATACAACAAAACAAAATGCTACGTTGTCAGTAAAAAAATTACACTTAGTGTTATTGCACATGTGTGGATGTGTGTGTTTGCTCAGCTGCAAAGTCGTTGTTGTGGAGTCTGACAGCAGTAGGAAGGAAAGACCTGTGGAATCTCTCCGTCCCAAATCGTGGGTGCGGCATGGGGTGGGAGATGTTGTCCAACAGGGATGACAGCTTAGCCACCATTCTCCTGTCACCTGTTCAGTCACAGTTCAATACTTTTTGTTGAAGGTTCGGTTTAAGCCACAATGCTTTCAGTTCAGCAACTTGCACTTCCTCTCCAGACAGCTTTCCACCTGTCTCTGCACTCCACTGTAGACTGCCGGGGATGTGTGTGACAGGAGGCATGGTCTTTGGCTCCGCTGCAGAGAAGGGATGGTGCAGAGGGCTTGAGGGGCAATGCCAGGGAGGCTGAGGTCCAGGTGAAGGAAGTCAGCCTGATGAATAAATAAAATCATCAATTATTCTTATTATAGTAAACAATCAGAGTCACTTGTGTTGATAGATCGTCACAGAGTGGTATATGTAAAAGTTGAGATAGGATGCTGATTTAAAACCTGTCATGGTCCTGGGTCCAGTGATCCAGTGTCCATGTGTTTTTGTGTATGACTGATATTCCTTTGATGTTTTGAGATCACTCTGACGAGGGCAGAATTTGCACCTTCTCCTTTTGGGTAATGAGCCAGGAGGGGCAGCTGGGCGAGGAAGAACTCCTGCCGAGGTAGAGCTGGAGCAGAACTTGCATTGGTGGTTCTTTGTGTCCGGGGATGGCCGTCCAGGTACGCACTGGCTCACTCCTGGTGGCTGCTTGTCGGGTCCTGGAGCCTGGGGCTCGCTCGGGCCCCTTTGGGGGTGGGGTGCCCTCGGCCTCTCGGCCTGGATCTCCTCCATACCTGCTTCATGCCCTGGAGGACGGGCTATGGCCCCCCACACCCTCTAGCAGATCATTACATGAAGGAACCTTTTAAATACAATCGCGCTCATGCTCACAGGTGTACACACGGGTGCTCACAGACACAAACTACACCCTTTTTGGCTCTTACCTCAAAGCACACTGTGCGCTGTCGATCCAACGTGCTGCACAATAATATTCAATATTTAGTATTTACTGTTATATTCACATAGATCATCGCGATAATGATGTTGTTTATTATATTGCTCTGTTTTTTTGCTTGTTTTCTCTTTTTTCTTTCTCAACAGGTGATCCAGGTGATTGATATATGTATTTTTTGTCTGTTTGTTTTGGGTTTTTTTGTTGTTTTTTTTTGCCCTTTATCACCATCCCTCTTCCCCGCTGTTTTCCTTTCCCTCTTTCTTTCTCCCTTTTCTTTCCCCCAGTCATGTCTGTCCCGTGTGTAGCAAGTGAAAATGAAATAAAATAAACAATAAAAGCAAAGGTGAATCAAATAGACCGAAAAGGCAAGGCTGGGATGGTCCATTTGGTAAAGTAAATCCGTTGGGCATCTTTCTTTGCCTTTAGACAATAATTCTGATGGCAAAAGAACCAAACGGGAAAGGTGGAAAAAAAAAAAGAAGAGCTGGAGCAGAACTGCTGGTTCTCCATAACCAACGTGGCAGCTACTGGTGTGCAGGGAATATCTGTCAAGTCAAACTTTATTATAATAAATCACAGTGCAATTAACAAATAGTTCAAATTCTGAGATCACTATAGAAGGAAGAACAACAAAAATGCAGCTTAATTCTAACCTCTGTTGCTTGATGTGAGGTGTCACCACGTGTTGCCCAAACTCCTCCATGAACAGTCTGCTGCGTCGACCTGCATGTTCCATGCACAATTAGATCGTATGTTCCCCATATTTTTATCCCATATTTCCCTGGTTTGCTTGGGACGTACTGTTTAAATGTACAGCGACCTCTAAAGGGCACCGGGCGCTCATCCACAGTCACATCAGCGCCTGTAGCAGAAGTCGGCAGAAGAGACACCGCCTTGTCTCATACATCTCGAATGGGAGCAAGTTTGTCTCACGCATGGCGGTCTTCTCTTGCGTCTTCATCATGAGTGCAGTTCTCCACTTCTGACACTTCTTCCATTTCAGCTTCAGATTCTTCTTCATCATCATCTTCATCATTTTTCTTCACTTCCTCTTCCATTTCTGCTTCCATTTCTGTCATTTTGACCCCAGAGGACAACAGATGTTAAAAAATTCAATAAAACACACATAATTCAATCAAATTACATCAAATGTAGTCATGAAGAGCACAGTGTTGAGAAAAAAAACATTATTTTCAGACAATCTAATGAATAAAAAATATATTTTGATTCCAAAACATTTAATTTGGTGACAAAATGACCCCAGGAGAACATGAGGGTTAACCAGGCTGAATTTCTTTGATTTTTCGTATTCAAATAAACAGATCTGAACACTGCATTTTGCAACAAGTGCGCTGTAGCTTGAAAACAATATGGAAATTGTAAAGTAATACTATTTCACCTCCAGTGTTGGGAAGGTTACTTTTAAAATGTATTCCACTACAGATTACAGAATACATGCCCCAAAATGTATTTTGTAACGGATTCCGTTACGTTACTCAATGAGAGTAACGTATTCTGAATACTTTGGAATACTTAACATATTATCAAGCTTTTTAAAACTACATGAATGTACTATTGCTGTGTGATTTATTACTATTACTGAAGGTTATTCGCCATACCAATACCAACTAGATTTTTAAATCTTAATATAAAATGAGTAACAGTAGGGTGGACATTAGGTAAGGCTGCACTTTTTGCAGTGATCTCATATAGAAAACTATTCCGCGCGTATATAAAACAGGTCTGTGGCTCCGAACTGTAAAGGCTTAAAACCGTAAAGGGACCTCTGGCTAATACGTCGGGTTCCGTGTCGGGCTCGTAGCCGAAAACTAGCTTTACTTTGTTGTCTGGGTCAACTTTGCTCGCGAGAGACAGAGAGAGGCGTTGAAAGACTGCTCCGAAAGAACTTATTGTTTCGGAGGAAAACACAAACACAGTGTACAGTCGAGTCTTAATAGCTTAGTTACAACTGGGCTCTTCAGGCACTCTTTTTGCTGCAGTGGTTATTATTATATTTACATACTTCTATCTCCCATTTCTGGTCGGTGACAACTTGTACTTTTCAACTCTCCTTTTTCTCCCTCCCTCGCTCACAGACACATAACGGGTATGGCAGTCCATTCTCCCTGCAGCACGGACTACACTGCCCATGAAGCTACATTCTTTAGGGCTATGCCTGTAACACTCTGCCTATTGCCTTCATTTTAAATAATTTTTTGAATAATTTTTTAAAATATTTCTTCACGTCATTATGCGGGCTGCAAGTATGGGTGACATGGGCCGCGAGATTGAGACACAGCCACTAGAGCCTCTTAATGTGTGTTTTGTTCGGGTTTCCACCAGCGTGGAATCACCAAGAATAGAGAGGCATAGCCTAACATATGAAACAGGAAAAGACCGCCGTGTAATCCCTTTATTTATTAACAAAGTAACTGTATTCTGAATACTGCCCTTTTAAACGGTAACTGTAACGGAAAACAGTTACTCATATTTTGTTAAATACGTAACACCGGTACATGTATTCTGTTACTCCCCAACACTGTTCATCTCAAACAAACAACTATATGTAGATGCTGCTCCAAGCCAGTCAGCTCTTTGAAATTATTTCCCTTCCTTATCAAATGTAGTCCCAATTCTGCCAACACGAGCTCAAACTGCTCCACTCATGTCTTCTATTTTTACAAAAGCAATTGGGATAGTTTCAACTCAAAGATCAAACCATAAAATTCTCCCGGCTGCTTCCTTCTCTTGAGAATTTGATTAACCGTGAACCTCAGTTTTTTGCACTTCTAATTTAGAAACATCAGGACTTGCTTTTCATGGCTTGATGTCAACTTCTTAATTTTTTTCGCAGTCAATCTTTTGAGGGTGAATTCATCGCAAAAATGCAACATCTTCAGTGTCTATTCATTACATGACAATTTTAGATCTAAAAAATTCTGAATCTTTTTCACAACATGCTTGAGGTGTAACGTCCTTTACACTAAAGTGAAAAAAGTGTAACTTAGCACCAAAAGCAAACAAAGCTACAACTCATTTTTAAAATTTCCATTCAGTTTATTAAGGCTGAAATACACTGCATTCAGTGAAGTTTTAAAACAACACCATAACAGCAGTAAATGGAATGTGAAGTCAAGTTCACTTGTCAATATGGGAAAATAGAGGCCACCATACTAAAGCATCAATAGAGAACATGGCTACAAGGTTGGTCAGCCACACTAGCTTAACACAGCTAAAATTACCAAGACGAGTTTTCAGTGCAGTTATTATCGACATACAAGTTCCTGAATCTCCTCTTTCACTGTGTACAACTACAGTTATTCCCCATCCAGCCTTATTTGTTATAACTGAATGGGCATCTAAATCAGCAACACTCTCTTCAGCACTACCACTGAACCATCTACTGATACTGAATACTGATAGGTAACATTTTTCTACAGAAGAAATATTTTTATTTTTGCAAATTTTCTATAATTTGCCAATAATACAAGGAACACAAGGAAATGCAAACAATATACGGACAGGGAATCAGGGCAGAGATGACATGCCCGGGAACGATGACTGGACAACAATCTAACTGAAGACAACAGGAGGCAAAACTGAACAAGATGCACACCGAAATAAATCAATTACAGCAAGTTAGGTTAATGAAGTGCAATTTAATAATTAGAAAGTGATGTGTTTTCAGTCATGACTGCATGACTGAACTTTAGCATGGCTGTGGTGTTTTGACCTAAGTGCTCATATAAACATATTACCACACTCACTACGCCAGTACTAATACACTGACATTATGCAGGTTACCATGTTAATTATTTCTGTAGCTCAGGCTGATGTTTAGATATTTTGCAGGTGCTCACACAATGGATTATAAATGTTACATGTTAGTGACACTAGCATAAGAGTGTGTGATGTCGCACTTTGTTCCATAAAGTCAAATTTTCTTTTTTGTCACATTTTGAAGTGATAAACAACTCTAAACAGGAAGACTGAGAAAAAAAGGAAAACCAGAGAAAAAAACACTGGAAGCACAAAGGGGCACAATAAGACCAACAAACAATAAGGACCATGGCAACACTTCTTTTTTTAAAAAAATTATTTTAATTTGTAAATGAAATTCAAAGAAAGGGTTTGGATCTGTTAAACACTACTTTCCTATTTTTAAATTACAATTATTTTTTGCATGCAATAATGCCACTGTTACAAATATGTTTGTAATGTTTGTATGTCGGGTAATGATACACTTGCTATGGCAGAAAGAAAATCTTATTCTGTAGAAGAACCAATATTTTGACTTATGTGGTAAATGAACATCACAGAAAAACAGAAGAAAGTCATTTTTTTTTAATAATAAAATATGTCCACAGACATATCCCACTGGATGTGCAGCTCTCACTCTATAGAACAGAAACAAAGAAGCACAAATGAAGTGTCAGTTACACACAAGTGTTTAACATTATAATACAAAAAAATCTTGAAATATTTAATAGTTGACACACTCAGATTATTTATTTTACACTTCAGTGAACACACATATTTTGATCATTTGTATCTATAATGACATAATATGTCTGTTTAGATTCAAGCAGTCTGTTTATATTTCAGCAGAATTTGAAAATCTGAGTGGTCAACACCAGGAAAAAGGGAAAATGAATCTCACCAGTGTTGCAGTCATAGGTAACAGTACTGTAGGTGTCACTATAACCATCCTGTAAATTATATAATAAGATGTTACTGCAGGGGTTGGGGCAGCTTTATTCACAGAATGACCAGAATAATCACTGCACAGAGGAACATCTAGTAGATGGAGAAGTTTTGAAAATAAGATTTGTCACTTGTTGACACTCACCAAAGATTTCCAGTCACCTAAAACAGAAACCACAACACAACAAAATGTTTTGACCAAAAATTAACTATGCAAGCTATGCATCTGAATTATTATTGCAGTAAAGTAACATAAGCAACATACATTTTGATTTACCAGTGCCTTTGTCTTTTTGTCTGAAACGAGGATAAAAACAGATTTTCATTCGAGTGGACAAATGAAAACATAATGTATTTACAAGTTCCTCTGTCCAAATATTTATTCATTATCTGAATGACAAGAAAAGCTCAGGTTCTGCTGAACTAATGAAGGTTTACAGAAACATCTAAATTCTTTCTTTTCCCATTTAGCGCAGTTATTTCACTCAGTGTCAGCTTTCACAGCAAATTGGGGAATTGTCATTAGGTGCAACTTTTTGATACTTTGTACAAAGGAAATGTAGAATTCACTTGTCTCATTCATATGAAGCAAAACTGTAATTTTCCTTTAATCTGTCACTGAAAAGAGGGACTGGTGGTCCTGAGCAGCTGCCAGAATGAACGTAAATGAGAGTAATGATGGAAATGAAGTTGTAGACTGGCACACAAGACATATGCCAATACCTGAGAAATAACATTTCTTGCCTCATGGAACTGCATTTCTCTGCCAAACGTTAAGAAAATAAAACCCAGTAATTATTCATGAAGCCTCAGAACTCGAAAGCAAATCAGAAATGTTGGACATAACAGTCTTTTGTTTATGTTTTACTACCATAAAATAATGCAAGCTAAATATGAAATTAAATTGAAATGAAAGGTGAAAGTATATGAACTATAGCTGGATTTTTTTTATTCTTACCAATCCTGCTTTGATTAAAGAGAAAAGGCAATGCAAGAAGGAGGACATCCACTATCACCACTGCTCCGATCATCCACATCATTTTTTCTGCTTTAAAAGAGGTCGTGTCATACTTTAAGTTAAAAATCTCAACACAATAAAAACACCATGAAAGTTATTGTGGGGATGGTGTGACACAAAATGCTGGATCATAAAAACAGACCTACAGATATTCACCACAAACTCTGACACTGATAGAGGTGTGACAAATAAATCATCCCCCTTTTTAATATCTGACCTTCAAATGTTTCATTCAGCATAACCAGATTCCGTAATTTCTGTTAATTTCATTTAGCTCATAATACTGGTCATGGTTTTCTAAGATTTTGTTCAGTTAGATGGTAACACCTAAAATATGTTCAACATACATTATTGAGGCATAACACAGAAAAGTATTGTATTATTCTCTTTTCTTATATTATCAGCTTTGTTTGTTTGCTGATAATGACTAAAAAGCCCTACAGCAATGAAACACGATCAACTTTTAATGTGACTGATACACATTATGTTCAAGTAATTGTTTGTATCAATTAACAATTAACCCTTTTATTCATTTGAAAAACTCTCACCTGTAGTAGCATCTCTGCTGAAATTCATGGGAGTACCAGGAGCAGAGGTCAAACTGTTTCCAGAAATAAGTGATGGATCTAAAAAAAAACGACAACAACAAAAAAAAAACCCATTATCTGCTGGAAAGAGGTCGTGATAGATGTTATTTTTTGCATAGAATACAAAAAACATTCACAAACAGAAACAAAGTTCACTGTGACTAAGTCTGTTTATGTGATCATCTGTAGATTTGCTGTAAGTTCAGATCAAAAAGCTAAAACATTTACAAATTTGTTTAATTCAAAAACTATAAAATTAGACCTACTGCAATGAATGAATATTTCCAGATGTTATAAATGCAATTGACAGCAATTAATTTAAGGCTTTTTATTCACTTGTAAAACTCTTACCAATAGTTGTGTCTCTCATGAATGTGTCACTTGTGAAGTTCATAACAGTAGGAGGTGCAGGGGTCAAAGTGTTTTTTTCAGCTGCAATAACAGAAGATGGTGTTGTGATTGTTTCATTATTTGAGTTTCTTGTGGATTCACCTCAGAAGGCATTTTCCTTCCACTACTGCAATACTGCCATACAAAACCACAGTGTCAATGTTTTACACATAACATTTAACTTCAAAAGAATAATGTTTTGCTGTCATCTGATGTCAGTGCATAATACTGAATGTAATATAAATACATCTATCAGTACTCAGAATTCTGCTCCCTGGACGGATTTAAATCAATTAAACAAATATGCAATTTATTTAAGAGGAAAACTATGTATGTTTTCCTAATATCTGTTACATTTAAAGGTAAGTAAAGACTTAGAAACATCTGTTTATGTGTCTTCTTTGGTTTGAAAAAACTGAAGACATATCCACATCATATACTGAGGTATAATATAGACAAGCGCATTATGATTACTTACTTTGTATACTGATGAAATATATGTTGCTGTGAGGAGACTGGTATTGTTCTCCTTTATGCTGTGACATGTAAAAACATGTGACTTCAACCTCAGCAGGTGGACTCTGCTGTGTCAAAGAGAGGAGCTCAGTTCCTCTTAATGTCTGCAGACAGGAGATGGACGTAGAGTTTCTTCTTCTCGTAAAGTACAAAAAACACTGAGTCACAGAAAAAGATGATGGAGCCTGACAGTTCAGTGCGACTGAGTCTGTTTCTGTGATCATCCGTGGATTCACTGTCAGTTCAGGTCGAGTAGCTAAAAACAAACATTTGTTAAGTTACAAATGCAAATGTTTCATTTATTTGAAAATAAAACCTAACAATAGAAATTGTTCTGAGGGTTGTTTTTTTTTAATTATCATGTCTGTTGCACCTTTGTTATTTTGTAATGATATTGTAGTTTAACATTCAGATATTAATACATTACTGCAGTAATTACAGTATTTATGTGATGATTGATGTCATGTTACTCACTGGAAATTTGGTCCTAAATGCATTTAGACTTAAATCAATTCAAACAATTGACAGTTTATTTAAGAATGAATTTATACATCCCTCCTAAGATTAGTTATTTCTAAATTAAATAAAGCTTTATTAACATCAGATTTTAACTTCCTTAAAAAACACTTCAGATTTAAAAAACTGAAGAACTTATGTCCATCATATACTGAGGTATAATATAGACAGTTTAATCACTTACTTTGTATGTTGATTGAAGATATGTTGCTGTGAGGAGACTGGTATTGTCTTCCTTTACGCTCTGTCATGTAAAAACATGTGACTTCAACCTCACCGGATGAGCTCTGCTCTGCCATAAAGAGGAGCTCAGTTCCTCTTAATGTCTGCTGACAGGAGATGGACGTAGATTTTCTTCCTCTCACAAAGTACAAAAAACACTGAGTCACAGATGATGGAGTCTGACAGTTCACTGTGACTGAGTCTGTTTCTATGATCATCTGTGGATTCACTGTCAGTTCAGGTCGAGGGGCTAAAAAAAAAAAAACATTTCTCAAGTAAAATAAACAAATCTTTAATTTACTTGACAATAAAATCTGATAATAGAAACTGCTCTGGTAGTTTTACTATTTTAAATAATCAAGTCTGATTCACATGAAGATTTTGCTCACACCTCACACAACCCCCAAGTTGAGAGCAGATTTATTTTTTCTCTGTAGCCAAACATCCTCATATTAATGCACTACAGCAGTGTTTACTCACGTTGTATGGTGATTGCTGACATTAAACTCATTGGAGATTTATATGCTAAAAGGTAATAACAGGTCACTTCAATTGTAACAGGTGAACTTTCATGTGTCAATGACAGAAATTCAGATCCTGTCAGAGTCCAAAGACAAGAAGCTACTTTATCAGTTTTATATCCTGAAATGATGAAATAACACTGAGGGACAGGAAGAGGATTCTGACAGTCCAGCGTGACTGAGTCTGTCTCTGTGATCATCAGCGGGCTCACTGTCAGTTTAGGTGGACGAAGGTCTGAAAAATTAAAGTGTGTGTTAGATTGTTTGTGAAGGTTCTCAGTCATCCAGGTCATCATAAACAGACTGATTCTTATATAGCTGCTCTCTACTCTCCTGGAGCACTCAAAGCGCTTTATACAACATGCCACATTCCCCCAAGCACTTTCTTCTATGCTTTTAAAGGCTTTCTAACTAAAATTTACAAACATTCATACTCCGAATGATGCATTGGAAAGAAACTTAGGTTTAGTATCTTGCTAACAAATATTTGGCATGCAGACTCGGGGAGCCAGGGATCAAACCAACCTTCCAATCAGCAGATAACCCGCTCTACCTCCTGAGCTAGAGCCACCCCATCGTAGTCTAAGGAAGGAAAGTGTCTGATCTTTAGTTTCTTTAAGTCTTTCGACTTCTTTGAGTTTCTTGAAAACTTTAAGATGAAGGACTTAATAGACTTAAAGAAATGTAAGAAGCCCAGATGCTTTCCTTCCAAGCTCTTTAGACTGTATGTTAGATTAATCAAATAGATTTAGACCCATATTGTATATGTATATGTAATGGTAAAGTAAGCACTGAGATATTTATCACATCAATAAGTATTAAACATATTTGATTGAAACATATTGAAGCATAATATAAATGGTGCATGTTAGTTACACAAAAAGTATTCATGATGAGCAAAGCTGAGTAACTGTAGAGAAGCTACAGAAACAAAAAAAAAGTAAACATGAACCAGAGACTGACCTTGTGCTTTAATTGCATGAAAAGAATCTGAAGAAGGAAAGAAGAAAATACAAAATAGTTTAAACAATAAAAAGATTCAAAATGTAAACTACTGTTAGAAATCTGACGCAAACAAGTGAAACATGCTCACAGCCATTATAAGTGAGCTTATATGAAGGAATAGCTGTTATGAACATCGAATGAACCTGATAAGAAGTTTAACTTACACATGAGAACGACTAGCAGCAGGAGATCAGCCATGATTAAAAGAACAATGTGAATGTGCAGAACAGACTACAACAGTCTGTCTGACTGCTCTGACTCTCATCTGCATTAAATGTCATTGGGAGAAGTTGCTTTCAGGAAAACCACAGTTTTCACAGTGTCACACAAGCTGGCCACAGTGAGAAACATGTCACATAGACCTGCTATGATACACTTTTCAAAACCTTCACCAATATGACTAGAATGTATGTAGCCAACCTCAGTGTTAGTACAGAACAGTTAAAGTGTTTGTTGATCATTTGTGTTACTTTGCTGATTTGTTTCTTAGAGGTGTTTACTCATTAGAATGACAGGACAACTAAATACTTAAATGTTTTTAACTACTACAAAACTACTAATATTTCACAGGCTTGTTTTAAGTGTTTTAAAATATTATCATGCTATCATGTTGCTGTCATTATTAATGGACTGTTAAGATACTGGTACATAGTTATGAAGATATTCCACCTGATTTATAAAGATCTCATTTTGTGCTGGCTGTAGCTTTATATTTACCATAGAAAGATGAGAGTAAACATGAGAGTAAAAGATTGTTAAAAAGGTGTTTTTACTCAACTAAGCGTGTTGTTCTTTTCAGTAGAGCTACAGCCACTGTAGCTGATTATCAGTGCACTTTTCAGCACTATAAGATCTTAATCATCTTAAGCACATGAATGTTCCCTTTTTATAGGTTTTATATGATTCAGTTTTACAGTTGGTATGCTTAAATAAATAGCATACCAACTGTGACTCTGAGGCCTGGTTATTAGTTGTTCCTGGAACTATGGTTTACGGTGCAGCAGCACCAACAGCTAACATGACATGACACATTTTGCTGCATCTATTTTTAGTTTCTTTTTATTGTTTTCTTTAAGCTTTCCAGCTCTGCATTTTCACCACTTCTTCCACACTAGACTTTTTCTACAAGGTGTGCAGCAAAGGTTGGGGAGGGGACGATCACATTCAGAGATTTCACTGGAGAATATAGTCTCAATAATGACAATGAACAAATTCCCAGTATGCCAGATTACCAGTCCAGCACTGGTCCCGGGCACCCCATCTGGGGCCTCCCTCCTTCTGTTGGGATGGGTGCGCAGATGTTGCCGAGATGTGAGGTCTTCAGTACTCTTCAGGGCTGTGGATGGCCCAGATCTCCTGGATCTATATCTGCCTGCCTTTGGCTCCTGGGGGGCATTATTGTAGCTTCCTGCCCTCACTTTTCAAGTACAATTTGTTAAGAAGACACATACACTGACACTCACTTTCTCTCTCACACACACACACACACACACACACACCAACATCACAAGAGAATTGTTGACCTATGTACCTGTCCATTTTCAAATTTGGTGACGGAACACCTGGAGCACACACTTTATTATTATTGTTATTTTAAGTTTGCTGTTTGGTTAGGTTTATTCAAGAAAACTGCTGCTTGAGTTTAAGATTATTAATATATTAATATAGTAATACTAATGAGACCCTCAAGGTCACCTTACATTAGTACAACAAAATAAAAACATAATGTAAATGAAAAATAAAAAACAAGTATTAATGTATAAAAGCTAAATAAGGTAAAAATAGACTATGATGGAATCATGATGAAGAGTATGCAATTTTGAATATTAGAAAAACATCATGGTATAATCAATTAACAATGTTAACTGTGTGTTAGAGGAGCTGGTTCTCCTCTCTTATTTATTAACTGTTTGTGCTCCACTCTCCATGTGCCAATTTATAAGGCAAGTTACTGTAATTTATCCTTTTACGTCCATGTTAAATGGTCCAGTTTTTGTATCTCTTCTCTGGAGAGCTTGTTTTTTACACAAGCCATGATAAATGAATCAGTGAGGTTAAAATGTTTCATATAAACTGATAGGTTTATAGCTTGAACCTATTCGCTGGAACGTTGAAGACAATGTAATTACACAGCAAGCAAGACACGAGTAGGCAACGTTCTTTGTGTTTTACGTGCACGGGAGAGAACTGAACAAGCGCTGTTCCTTTGCTTGACCCCAGTTGCTGTCGTCCGCTCTCCCGTAACACTGCTCTTTTATTGTGGTTACATGAATATGCATAGATTCATTAACATATAACATCTTACATAGGTATACATGTGAACAAAGAATACCTTGTGGGTGTGTGTGTGTGTGTGTGTGTGTGTGTGTGTGTGTGTATGTCTATGTGTGTATATGTGTGGGGTCAAGATGTGACCCCTTGAAGACTCCCCAAAGCTGGTGCCAGGAGTCTAGCGGTCCATCTAAACAAAAGGCTCTTATGCTTAACCAGATACAGAGAAGGTGTCCTCCTATACCATAAAACAATAAGACAAGGCACGGCCTCTCCCATGCTCCCAGAGTGCTCTGGAATGCACACAACGTGTCTCTGCAGACTACTAAGGATCAAACCTCCTATCACTACACAATCGATTATATACTTCTAAGCATATGGCATAAATATTTCTAAGCATAAATGACAATAAACAATACAAATCTAACATAAACTAACCAGCAGCAGCCATGCGAATGTTTTATCATAGCCAAAACCTGAACACATAGCACGACATGTCATGATCACATGAGAGATTGAAAAGTCACACAGCGAGAAAGAGACCATATGAGGTCAGAAAGTTTTACTATGAGCACAGCAGCTCCTCCTAACTGCTGTTCAAACTATGTCATTGTGATGATCAACCAATCAGAAGAAAGTTTGTCTTAAAGGATGCTAAAACAGGCTGTGGCTGAACTATGTTTAAAGGCCCAGCATAAATAAAGTACAAGAATAAATAGACATAGATTAAAATGAGCATAAAAGGTCACATTCAAATAAAAAAAAAACCCGAAGTCAAAGCAGTTTTCTGTGTGTTTATGTGCAAAGAGAGGAGAAAGAACCCAAGTGTATAAATAACAGAGAAACAGAGTACAGATTGCAAGAGAAAGAAAACACTGAAACCAAAAAGTGGAGAAAGACGTCAGATTTACCGTAGATGGACACAGACAGAGCACATACACAATCCAGCACCCGATAAAGCTACAGGCCACACTTTATACAAACAAAGCAGGCAGATTGAACAATGGTGAGAGCACTCAATCTGTAAAAGTGAATTTGACGCGAGCAGAGAAGATGATTGTGAAAGGGTGAACGGTACAAAAGCAGGAAGTAAAATCAAAGCAAGGAATATGAGAAACCTAGCTTTCAAAGTAAAAGAGGAAATAACCTTAAGATATATAAACTAAACACTGAACCTGATGAAAAGCAGACATACAGAAAGCAGAGGAAAAGAAGTTGTAGACTTAAGGACATCAACAAAACCAATGGACAAAAAGGATCATGACAACATGTTTCTTTTTTTCTATTTATTTATTATTATTAAAAGTTGCATTTAAATTCACAGAGAGAGATCTAGCTCTGTTAAATACTTTCCTTTCAAAAATATAATAAAATATCTTTAGTGCCACTATCCCAATTTTTTTTGCATTTAAACAGTAAAATGTAAAGCCCACTATTAATAATGTACTTTACATGGTAGGAACAAAATAATGTAATTCTGCAGAGAAACAGTATTTTTACTTATGCAGTAATTTAGTTATTCTATCATTTTTGTAACAGCCTCAACGGACTCTGTACAGAAATACAGCTTTTTGCAACCAAAGAAACCATTACTGTATGAACACAAAACCAAACACAAAGCAAAGATGAAAACCAGCCTAAAAGGAGGTTAAAATGTTCACCACAGTGATGATACTGACTGCTCATCAGTTTACCTGTTGAAGTTCAGGGTCTGGCTTGTGCTCAGCTTCATCATTACTCTGGGTTCTTGGCTAGCTTTGTGTTAGCATGCTGTATGTGCACATGGTTGCAACGAGCCAAAGTTGTGTTAGCAGCATAAAGAGGTTGTTTCTGTCCTGTATGCAATTTGTACTTTACCATTTCTCTCTTTGTCCTTTTGTACAATAAATTTTTTTTTAAAAGTCCATATCACCACTGTAGTCCCTTCACTATCTGTTTGCTTTTTTTGTAAAAAAGCTCATTGGTTTGATGTTGGGGTTTTTTTTTTGTTGTTTTTATCTGCCCGGTGTGCAGAACTGAAGAACCTTTGTAACCCATGTAACAGCATAATGTTCACTGTAATATAATTAAGATAAGATAACTCTTTATTGTCATTGCACAGTCATACATAGTACAATGAAATCAGAAAACTGTCCCACGTCTGCACTATGTACAACACAACACAGTAGCTTAAATTAGTAATAAAATGAAGAATAAGTGTATGTGTATTGCACACTGTTATTATTGCACATTAATTATTATTGCACCTTGTTATAAATATAAATATTATTATTGTTATTGTTACCCCCCCCCCCCCCCCCCCCCCCCCCCACCCAAAAAAAGAAAAAAGTTCAGGTAGGTAGCCAATCAGGTCAGCTGTTTGCACTGATTACGGCTATTGCCCTGTTGTAAAAGCTGTCCTTGAGTCTATTTGTCTGGGACCTCAGCAGCCTGAACCTCCTGCAGCAGCTTAATCACCCGGTGTCCCGGGTGTGTACAGTCCCGTAGGATGCTGCGTGCCCTCTTGAGACAGTGAGTGCTGTACAGGTCCTTCAGGGAGGGAAGAGGATAGCCAATGATTTTTTGGGCCATATTAATGACCCTCTGAAGTGCCTTTTTGTGTGTCGTGGTGCAGCTGGAGAACCACACACAGATGCAGTATGTCAGCACACTTTCAATGGAGCAGCGGTAGAAGACGGTCAGCAGCGCCTTCTTCACGTCCATTTTTCTGAGGATTCTCAGAAAGTGGACACGCTGTTGGGCCGTCTTCAAAATGGCAGAGGTGTTTGAGCTCCATTGGAGGTCTGTGTCTATGTGCACACCCAGGAACTTGAAACTGGAAACCCTTTCCACACACTCCCCACTGATGTTGACAGGCTGCAGCTCAGACTTCCTCCTTCTAAAGTCGACTACCAGTTCTTTTGTCTTGGCGATATTGAGGTCCAGGTTGTTGTCTACACACCAATCCGAAAGCCTCTGAACCTCAGCTCTATATGCCGTCTCATCTCCCCCAGAGATGAGCCCCACCATGGTGGTATCATCTGCAAACTTAATGATTGCTTTTTCTGGGTGGGAACTAACACAGTCATGTGTGTACAGAGTGCATAGTAGGGGACTCAGCCTTGTGGTGTAAGGCTGAGGAAAGATGAGGCCCCACTCTAACTCTCTCTAATTACTGAATTTAGTACTGTAATGTGTTACATTACTGCATTAGTGCAAAATGCAATGCAATTGCAGTAACGTGTTACTTTGTAAGGCATTACACCCAACACTGGCAGCAAGATACGCCAAGAGCGAGGAGAAGAGAACTTGCTGGCATTCACGTATGGTAAAGCCAAATTTTGATTCGTGCCTGCACCTTTAGACTCAAGATATGAAGATTCATACCAATGTTTTACTATCTAAGAAGGTCTTCCCTTTACCAAGAAACAAAAATGCAAAGGAAAGAGACATCTAAATAAAATGACATCCTCTTTTTTGTCACTTCAAGCTTCTCCTGAGGGGGGAGCTTTAACACACAGAAATGTGCAGGAACATGATTATTTGTTCCCAGTATTGTCACAGGTACTTATTCTCAGAAGATTACACATACAACCCTTGCTCTCCAACAAGCCAACTAAACAGCTGGTTATAAACGTCCAGCAAATGTTAGGCTTGAGTGTCCCAAAATTTACACTTTCCCTTTGAAAACAATAACGGCCTATGAGTATAAATAATAGTGGGGCATACATTAAGGCAGGCTTTATCAAATGAGCACAGGCTTTCAAAATTCTAAAAACAACACACTGACCAGTTGTAAGTAAAAGAAAGAAATCAAATCTAATAGAGACTAAAAGTGTCACGCCTCAGCAGCTAGAAACAAGAAAGATTTAAGTAGAGGCTCAGAGTGAAGTGAACAGAAAACATTACTTCACATTAACACAGAAAGGGAGGCAACAGCTAAAACTAAGGACAAGGATAGAATGCATGAATAGGAGCTAAAAGCTATGAACATGAACTATTGTAGAAAAATGCTACGAACATGGACTATAGTTGTGGCGAGCGTGGTCTGCAATCACACATCACCGGCACAAAACAATGAACTGGGTCCAAAGTTAGCCTTGTTGTTCCATACGTGTGGCTGGCAGCAGAGAAGCTGCAGCCGAGGTGTGTTGTGACAGTAACTGTGCAATAAAAGTGGTTAAAAATGCTGAAAAACATAAGCGTGTCATTGGGTCTGCTGTGGTATTACTACAGTGGTGCTGAAACCCAGGAGGGGGGCGCAGCAGACCCAGAACCGGGCCAACAAGTGGAGGAGCTGGCCCAAATGGCGACCACGCTGCCAGCAGGAAGAACTCCAGGACTGGATCGTGTGCGGGATGCAAGTGATTGGAAATCTGGCTGCTCTGATTCGGTCCTGGCCGACACTTCCCCCACGGGTGGGCCGGCCAGGATGCAGCCTGCCACTGCACCCATCCCCACTCCTGAGGTGGGAGCAGCTGGTCTCTGGCAGGGGCCTGCACCAATCCCGGCTCTACGGAACAAACAGAGTGTACTCCACCGAACCAGCAGGAGGTGGGGGTCAAGGAGGCACGCGAGGGGCCTCACCAGCCGGAGACGGAGGTCAAGGAGGCACGCGAGGGGCCTCACCAGCCGGAGACGGAGGTCAAGGAGCGCGAGTCACCTCGACAGCCAGAGGTGGAAGACGAGGCGCGCGAAGGACCTCACCTGCCGGAGGCAGAGGTCAAGGCACGCCATCGGTCCTGCGAAGCCGGAGGGCTTGGTGCCCAGACTGGCCTCACCTCCACCAGAGGCTGTTTGGTCCTGTGCCTGCTATGCCACAGCTGCTTGTCACGCGGGCGTCCCCCCGGACCCACTTCATCACTGGCACCACTGGATCCCCAGCCGGCCACCTGAACTCACGCCTCCCTGTCAATTTTCTCTCCCGGGGGGTGTGGGGGTAGGTTTGGCAAGATGGGTCCCGGCCTCAGTTCGGCGATGGGGGTATGTGACGGGGCTGGTCTGCGGTTCCACTGCAGGGGATGCGGACAAACCTGAGCGGCAAACACAATCATGCATCTCCGGCATAAAACAAAGAACTGGGTCCTGAGTTAATGTTGTTGTTCCATACACGTGGCTGGCAGGAGGGAAACTGAGGTGTGTTATGACAGCAACCATGCAATAAAAGCGGTTAAAGATCCTGAGAAGCATAAGTGTGTCATCGAATCTGTCCTGGGTTGTAAACCCAGAGTTGATGCTGGTGAGGCACTGAAACAGAGGGAGAGCAAAGTCAGTAGGGTCTTAGAGGAACAACAGAGTAAATCCACAATGGCAGTCTTACAGTCATGCAGGTGGAGTAATGCAGGAGGGGGGAAACGAGGAAACGAGGCCTGGATGAGTCCAGTGGAGTAGTGATCCGTGATTCCAAACAATGGGGATGCAGGCAGGTCACACTGGAGAAAACAGACTGAGAGGTTACCAGCTGTTGATTAGTGCCCTGGGGAATGAGGCTATTGTGAGGTTGAAAGGTTGTCCAGGAAGCAACTGAGAAGACAAGAACACAGAGGTAAGTACTAGAGCTATGAGCGCAGTGAGAAACATGAGGCCAAGAACTAACGTAAGTTAGCATACAATCTGGCAAAGGCTGCTTGCGAAACGCTGGTCTTAAATATAGCCGGCTTGATTTGTCTCAGGTGGTGATCCTGGGAGGATCGATGAAGACTCCATCCAGAGGAGGAGAGCAGACACTGGAAAATTACTGTGACTCACCCAGACCATGGCAACAAGTTTCATTGCTTGTTATTCTGAGGAGTTCATTTATACAAGAACTTGGCACGCCGCTCGTTCAGGTGTGCAATCAGAAATCAGGGATGTCATGCGTCAGTTGCTTGTCTCAGGGTCAGTACACCTGGATGGGGTCGTAAAGTTCAATAATTACTCTACAGAATGGAAACAGAAAGGCAAAAATGAATTGATCGTCATTAAACGTAATAGTTTTCCAAAATAATATGAAATTTAAATATTCAATATTTAAAATATATTAATATTTTAACTAATTTTCCACATCACATGCACGTAAAAGATGACGCCTGTAATAGCATGTTACTTTCAGTTGTCGAATCAAAGTTGTCAGGTCCTGCCTGTATTCAAGGCTGGAAGGCAACTCACCAAAGTTACACTCATAGGTGGCGATGCTGTAGGAGTCACTATAACCAGCCTATAAATTATTTCAAAAAGATGTTAGGTGGAAAGGACAGACTCAAAATAATGACTGGAAGAAGGATAATCTCACCACAGAGACTTACCTTAGATTTCCAGTCATCTAAAATGGAAACCAAGAACAAAACAAAATGACTTTAATGGCCAAATATAAAGAGACTACATAAATAATATCTGCATCATCACTGGAAAACAAATGAACAACATATATCATAATTTACCAGTGACATCACCTTTTTTCTAACAGAAAAAAAGAGAATAACAGGTTTTGTAAAAAGATGTCTTCATTCTTGTAAAAATAGAGACAATGTAACAGTGTACATCTCCAAGCCAGAGTGTCCAAACATTTGTTGATTAGGTTGTGCTAGGCTAATAAGTTTAAAGCTATTTGTTATTTAATTCTAGCTAATTTATCACTTAGCGTCCACGATTTCTTTTTTTTATCAAGGCCCTAAGTGATACATTAAAAGCTAACTACTGTTTATTTCAAACTGGGAAATTTTCAAGAGGTGCAGCTATTTTGACCCCCACGATTCATACTAAATTCACACTCATCAGCTGTCTTGCATTATATATCATGATTGTCTTGTAGAGTATAATTTTCCAAAAATAATTTCAAGGATTTGACCTGAAATACTAAAATAGGTTTATTCTGTACAAAGGGGATGTAAAGTACACTGGTCTTATTTCTGTTTTTTAAAACTGTAATTTTCCTTTAATGTGAGCGACTCAGAAAAAGGACTGTTTATTGTGAGCAGCTGTGATTGACAGTGATGATGGTAAGGAAGGTGTAGAGTGGTACTTATGCATGATGACCTAAAAATCCTTTAAAAATAAAATTACTTTCCTCTTTACCCCCCACCCCCCACCCCCACCCCCCCACACACACCCACCCCATAAAAACAAAAAACAAATAATGACAATAATCCAAAATAACTCAGAGATGATACATTGTATTACCAGAAGCAGATAGGCAAATTGCTTTTAGTTACAGTGTTTGTTTTTTATCATTTTGCAAAATATATAACTTGAAATGCTGAATATTTCAAAATACATTTTTCCAAAATAAAAGAATACACAAATGTTAACAATTTTATTTTCAGCAGAATTTGTAAAATAAAGAAGCAGATGACCAGTATTGCACTCATATATGACAGTACTGTAGGTGGCACTATAGCCATCCTGCTGGTTTTGTAAAAAGTGTCTTCTTTCCAGAGAAAAAAGCACACATTTCTAATTTATGTTCTCCAAAAATGTCTTTGTTATGGAACTGAAAACATAAGCTTAGGTACTGATGGGCTAATTTGTTTACAGAAACCTCTAAAGCACCTTACTGTTTATTTCAAAGTGGGCAATTTTCAGTAACCAGTTATTTTGGTTCTATTTGTCATGTTGCACTCATCGTGTCTGTGGTAGAAATCAAAGTCATCAGACCGAGGGAGTATAATTTTCCACATATCATTTGAAAAATGTTTTCCTGAATTAAACACATAATAGGCCGACCTTGTTCAAAGAAGTGTGCACTATTTTGCAAAAAACAAAAACATGAATTTTCCTTTGACATTCACATACTATTCAGGTCAAATTTGATCCATCCTTTTTCAAGTGACCCAAAATGTCCCAAAATTAAAATATTTAAAAATGCTATATTTGCCAGAGGCTACACATTTTTTGCACCGAGGTTGTTCCAGGTTAAACTTGGTCAACCTTAGTGGTCAGGTCAGTACGCACCATCACAAAAGTTCTGTTTGAGTTCATTTGAGAAAAGAGGGCTGTGGTGGCCAGAAAGAACATAAGGCGTAGACTGGTACTACTGGTAGACCAGCTGGAGTTAACATTACTTACATCTTGGAACCACATTTCACTAGAAAAAACAAAACAAAACAAAACATTAAACAATCCTCAAGAAATCATAGATAATGTGTTTTATTGCAAGAAAACGTCATATAAAATGAATTTGAATTTAAAAGAAATGTACTGCAATTAGGGATTTTTCTTTTCTTACCAGTGCTTTTTTGCACAAGGAGAAGAGGCAGTGCAAGCAGGACACCACTGCCACAACTGCTCCGATTATCCATATCATTTTTGCTGCTTTAAAAGAGGAGGTCATTTCACATTTTAGGTAAAATCAGTTAACAGGGTAAAAATTCTGTGAACCTTACTATGGCGATGTGACACAGGTGGCTCATCCTCAATGAGGACTTGTTTAATTTGGCTTTTAGTGATTTAGACCACACAAAAACGTGTTTATTTTTAAAAAATATATATATATTTATATTCGTCCATGAATAAAAATAGTAAAATTAGGTCTACCTGTTATTCCAGTCGTGTCAGCAGCAGTAGGATTGGTCACATCTGTGAGAGTTATCCCAGGAACAGAAGGACAAGGGGAGGCTGCCGCCAGTGGGATCCCAGGAGAAATAATTTCTTTAGTGCCTAAAAAATTTACTTAATCAAACATTAAAAAAACCACAATCAACTTTTTTATTCAGTTTTAAAAATCGTACCTCTAATTCTGTTTCTTCTTTGTACGCTCGTAGAAATAGGAGTAGATGTGGTGAAAGTCCTCAAAGTAGTTAGGTCTGATGGATTTAACAAATGTCAAATTTAAACATCCAAACGATTTTTTTGATAGCTCACTAAAATTTCCACATTAAGGAACGAAGAAATGTTTTCAGTGTTATTTGTAAAGTAATTTCAGAAGTTATTTCCAGTCCTGTATGCAGCTGTTTCATTCTAATATGACATTGGCAATGGTAATTTTATTTATATAGCACATTTCATTTCATGTAAACTCTATTTGCTTAATGCAGAAAATAAAATAAACACATAAAAAACCTGTGTAGGTCTATAACCCCTTATGGCAGTGAAAGCAGTAAAACAAAACAATGCCCCCTTTAGTCCCTTTGAAGTGCAGGCCTGGGTGAATAAAAGTGCTTTTTGTCTACATTGGATACATGCACAGTTGTAATTGATCTCAGGTCAGCAGGCAGCTTGTTCATCACTATCACAGTAACTGAAAGCAGGCTCAGCACACATCCAATTCTGGGAACAGTTACAACTGATGATCTGAGAGGTCTGACTACACTGTAATACTCTGCAGTCATTTTCTACTCCTGGTTCACTTAAAATGCAGCTGTGTAAAAGTCAGTTTTTAGCTCATCTTTTCGGCTTGTTAAACCTAAAACTATATGTGCAGACTGTGTGGAAAAGCAGTTTAAGCACTTACACTGTACACTAATGAAGGATATGTTGCTGTGAGGAGACTGGTATTGTCCTCCTTTATGCTCTGTCATGTAAAAACATGCCACTTGAACCTCAGCAGGTGAACTCTGCTGTGCCATAAAGAGGAGCTCAGTTGCTGTCAGTGTCTGCTGACAGGAGATGGATGTGGATTTTCTTCTTCTCATAAAGTACAAAAAACACTGAGTCACAGAAACAGATGATGGAGTCTGACAGTTCACTGTGACTGAGTCTGTTACTGTGATCATCTGTGAATTCACTGTCAGTTCAGGCCGAGGAGCTAAAAATATAAACAATTGTTGAGTTAAATAAGTAAATATTGCATTTTTCAGAAAATAAAGTCAATGAGAGAAAATCTTTTGGCAGTTTCACTTTTTATATTAGTGATGAAAAATGTCTTTACACCTCACTTATCCTCCATTTTGAGAGCAGCTTTGTATATTGAAGTAATTATTTAGTTAAACATTCTAACATTAGCCCATTGTTAAAGTGTTTACTCACTGTGTATGGTGATTGGTGACATGTTACTCAGTGGAGATTTATATATATAAAGATAGTAACATGTCAGTTCAACTGTAACAGGTGAACTTTGACGTGTCCATGACAGAAATTCAGACCTTGTCAGAGTCTGCAGACAAGGAGCTGTTTTGGCTGTTTTATCTCCTGAAATGATGAAATAACACTGAGACACAGAAACAGATGATGGAGTCTGACAGTTCAGTGTGACTGAGTCTGTCTCTGTGATCATCAGAGGGCTCACTGTCAGTTTAGGTGGACGAAGATCTGTTAAATAAAGTATATGTAAATTTTAATAAGTAAATTTGATGTACATAAAATATTTTTGACAATATATTTACAATACCAAAGTAAGCATGTAAATGTAAAGTATTTACGTCTATAAATTTTTAACACATAATGCAAATTTCATGGTCATTTCTTCACTCACTGTTTATGTTGATGGTGGATGGCTCGCTGTCAGGAGATGTATGTTTTAAAGTATCAATGTGTACAGTGTAAGAACATCTCACTTCAACCTCAGCAGGTAAACTCGTCTGTGTGATCTTCAGCAGCTCAGTCGCTGTCAGTGTCTGCACACAGGAGGAACCTTTGGACAGTTTCTGGCTTGCAATGTAGAAATCACACTGAGGCACAGAAACAGATGATGGAGTCTGACAGCTCAGTGTGACTGAATCTGTCTCTGTGATCGCAGGTGAACTCACGCTCAGTTCAGGTGGAACACTGGCTGGAATTTCAGATGTAAATATTTCATGATGAGCTATTGTGGAGATGTTTCAAAGTAACAAAGCAAACAGCTGATACACTGATTAACATGTGTGTGTGTGTGTGTGTGTGTGTGCATAATTATTAAATTAATTACACTAACCTTGTGCTTTAATTCCATGAAAAGAATCTGTTGAGGTTACAGAAAACATGTATAATGATATGAATCTTAAATGAATGTAATTATGTATAAAACATAAGTATGCATTAATAATGTATAGTATGAAACATAATAATAGCAACACCTAACAGAAATATAAACTGAACACACCAAAGGTAAGAGCAGAAAAAATTTAAATAAAAGAATTTCACAGGAAGTTTAACTTACAGAGAAGGACAACGAGCAGCAGGACTCCAGCCATGATAGCATGAACGACTTGCAGAGCAAACTAACACTAATCTGACGTTCACCAACATTACATGACATAACTTTCTTCCAGGAAAGCCAGAAGTAAACCATACTAACCAGCCACAGTAACACATATGTCATATAGAACTGCAACGACGCATTTTTTTAAAACCCTCAGCCCATGTAATTATGATATATTTAGATAAGCGCTGCCCCAGTGTTGAAATATAAACAGTTTATATTTCTCTTGCTTTGCTGTTACATCTTTCACACTTTACAACCTCATTAGTTCCCAGAACTTAAAAAAACTGCAAACTCGTTGCCTCATAAAAACTAACTAAAGCTTACTTAAGATGACAATG
Organism: Oreochromis niloticus; assembly: GCF_001858045.2. Taxonomy (NCBI): domain Eukaryota; kingdom Metazoa; phylum Chordata; class Actinopteri; order Cichliformes; family Cichlidae; genus Oreochromis; species Oreochromis niloticus. The sequence goes on from NC_031970.2 coordinate 21,081,385, forward strand.
TTAGGACAACTTATTCATTGCAAGTATGCAGTATGACTAAATAAGAATAAATAAGAATAACTTCATGTTTCTGACTGTTTAGTACTAACTTCACCCGATGTTTTATCATCCTTGAAATTTCTAGTACAGCACTTATATTAATATAACACTGTATGCAAGTATGATTAAAAAAGAATAATTTACAACACTTCTTGCAATGGCGTTAAAATCAGCCCAACTTTTATTTTCAAATGTAAAAAAGTACATCGGCCAACATACTGGACACTGTTCTACTGAACAACAACAATTATATTACCATCATTGTTATAATCTTACAATGAAACAAAGTCTCAGATTTAATTATTCTTAAAGCTAAGTTTAAGCTTTCCACAACTTTGTTTTGCAAGTTACATTACTTATATAATCAAAATAAAATGTCTTTATTGTTCAGTCACAAGTGCAGTCTCTAGCTTAAACAACAAATTTGTTTTACATTCAAACACAGAAGTTTGGTATGTTGTAATATTTTAAGGATGGCTTGTTTCCAGTCCAGGCATTACTGCCTGAATGACTGTGCAGAAGAAAGTCTTTAACATTGTCCCAACTTCCCTTAAGCACAGTGGCAGTGGATGTGGGTTGGAGATGCAATGACCCTGAACCTGCAGGTGACCATCCTCACTGACTACACCATCTGTGACGGAGGATTCATCTCTCCTGGTGTCCTGCAAGCAAACAAACATATTCTTTAGAACACCAACTTATTTGCTTTCTTAAAACATTTTTTTCTGCATTTGCTATAGAGCTGACCTCAGTTGACAATCTCAGGCTCCCTCCCCACCGAGAGAGGTGACATTCAACGTCCCACTTGTCAGTCTGGACAGCCTTGACCACCACCCGACACAAAATGTCATGAAAGCATAATTTTAAAAAGAGCTATGCAAACATGGCCAATAACTTTTCATTCTGATGATCTGCAAAATAATTTTGGCACAAAACAAATTTCCCTGTTCAAAAACTTGCAGACTTCACTATATACAGTTTAGACAGTGTGGACACTCTAAACTAAGTTTGTGAGATATGACTTTCAAGAAATGCAGATCAAACTGTCGTTGTTTGTATTTACTTACTGTCTCGTAGAATTTACTGGAGTCACCAGCAGCAACATAGAGCAGTCATATCTCAAGTCTAATAAATGGTAAATGGCCTGTATTTGTATAGCACTTTACTTAGTCCCTAAGGACCCCAAAGCGCTTTACACTACATTCAGTCATTCACCCATTCACACACACATTCAAACACATAACAGAAGACAGGAAAAGATTACTAAAGAAACCACTTGTTAGGAGACCTGGGTCATTGACCCCGAGTTTTGACTTTACATTGTTATTGTATTTTGATTTTGATATTATTTATCTTTTCTAGTCTTTTAGTTTCTTTGTTAGTGTTCTGCTTTCTGGTTTCTGTCTGTGTTCCTTAGTTGCTCCGTCTCCCCTGTCTTCTGTATCCCCTTGTCAAGTCTGCGTCTCTGTGTTTCCTGTGTTACTTTGAAGTCCGTATCTCAGGTTATTGTATCAGGTTTTGCTTCCCTTGTCTCGTTAGCCCTGATTTGCCCCAGCTGTGTTTCACTTCTGTCTCTCATTCCCTGATTGCTCCCTCTGTGTATTTAAGCCCTGTTTTCATTTGTCTGTGTCGTGATCTACCCTCATCCTATGCTGTGTGTTCTGTCTGATGTGTAAGTTTATTTGTATCCTCAGTTTGGTTACATCTGAGTTCAGCATCAAAGCTGTTTTGAGCTCATGTTTTGCCTCTGAGTGTCTGCACATTGGGTCCTCCTTTCCACCACTCCTGCCTGCACACAGCCTTCACATGACACAACTTCCTCAAACCAAAGCACAAATGAAACACTAAGTAAAACAGGTTCATCTAAAGCACGTGTCAAACTCAAGGCCCGTGGGCCACATTCAGCCCGGCGTACATTTATATCCGTCCCGTGAGATCATTTTATATAGATTTATTATTATTGTTACGCATGGCCCAGCGATATGAGGCGCTAATAACACACAAACTACAGATGCGATATTGCAGCGCTGCAGCCTCCTTGCCGAACGCTAAGCTACCTGGGAACATTCCTGCATCAATCAAGTCAAACTTCTGTTATTGTGAAGCTAGCCCCTCACAATGGCGAAGAGAAAAGTTGATTCTGAAAACAGAGCCTTTCAGCACCAATGGGAGGCTGAATACATGTTTACAGACATTGCCGGTAAAGCCGTGTCTTATTTGTGGAGCTAATGTGGCTGTAATTAAGGAATTTAATTTAAGACGGCACTACGAGACAAAACATCAGGATAAGCTGAAAAACCTAAATGCAGGGCAGAAAATACAGAAAGTAGAAGAGCTAAAGAAGAATCTAACATTTCAGCAGACGTTTTTCACCAGAACAAAATCACAAAGTGAAGCTGTTGTGAAAGCAAGTTTTATTGTCGCAGAGGAGATAGCCAAATCAGCCTGGCCATTTACCGAGGGAGAGTTTCTGAAGAGCTGCATGATGATGGAGTGCGACGTCTTGTGTCCAGACAAAACGCAGATTTTGGCAAATGTGAGCCTGAGCAGAAATACGATTGCTGATCGGGTTTGTGAGATGGCCACTGATTTAAGAACACAGTTGTGTGAAAGAAGCAAAGACTTTGTTGCATACTCTCTTGCTGTGGATGAAAGTACAGATATGATGGACATCGCACAGCTGGCCATCTTCATCTGTGGAGTGGACTCCAATTTGTGTGTTACAGAGGAAATATTGGACATTAAATCGATGCACGGGACAACGACAGGAAAATACATTTTTGAAAACGTTTGTCAAAGTGTAACCGACATGAAACTGGCCTGGGACAAACTTGTTGGACTTACAACAGATGAAGAGTCGGCAACGTGCGGTCAAAAAAGTGGACTAGTCAGCAGGATGCGAGTAAAGATGCAGGAGGAGAACTGTACCGGTGAGTTAACGGCATATCACTGCATGAAACGCTGTGTGGTAAAGTCCTAAAAATGGAGCATGTAATGAGTACAGTAATGCAACCTGTAAATTTTATCCAAGCTAAAGGTTTAAATAAATCACCGTCAATTTCAGTCTTTTATGCGGGAAACAGATTCAGAGTTTGCCGACATTCCTTATCATACAGAGGTCCGTTGGGGAAAAGTTCTCAATAGAGTTTTTGAGCTCAGCAAGGAAATCTGTCAGTTCATGGACATGGCATGTATGATGCGGTGAAGGCCTTTCAAGTGAAGCTGCTCTTTTGGGAGTCACAAATGCACCAGTCAAACTTGCCTCACTTTCCCTGTTGCCAAGTAATGTTGAACCAAGTCGGCGCAAAAGCGTTCCCAAATGCGCACTTTGCTGATAAACTGAGCGCACTGCGCACCGAGTTCGCACAACGCTTTTCGAGATGCTTCGCAACACATTTACAGTTGACGTGGAAACTGCACCTGTGCAGATTCAGATGGAGCTGACTGAGCTGCAGTGTAATGGGACACTCAAGTCAAAGTACGACACTGAAGGGTCCGCACAGTTTATTCGTTCCATTCCTGAAGCAATGCCCCAGCTCCGTCTACATGCGGCTCGAACCTTGTGTATGTTTGGTAGCACATATCTGTGTGAGAAGCTGTTTTCAGTGATGAAGATTAACCAAACAGCACACAGGAGTCCTGAGAATCTCTACAACACAAGATCTCACACCAAACTCAAAAGAACCAGCTCTGACAAAGTGGCATAAGAGCAAAGAAAACCGAATGCTATGATTTGTTGTTATTTTTAATTTTGCTGAAAAGCATTCATTTTATTTATTTTTCCAGTTTTTTTGCATCATGTTCATATTTTGAATTTGTATCATTTTGACAGGAGATATTTTTATGAAGAGCAAAATATTTTAAGTTTATTTTATTTTTTATAAAATGGCGTAATAGCATCAAAATCTCATTGTTTTGATTTGTTGTTATTTTAGCGTTTACTTAAAAGCACAATTTTCATTTATTTTTCTGGGTTTTTTGACAGCATGTTCATATTTCTAACTTGCATAATTTTAACAGGATATATTTTTATGGAGAGCAAAATATTTAAAGTTAAAGTTTATTCATTGTGGAATAATTTTCCTGTCTTTTTTATTCATATTTATGCTTAAAAAACATTGTTTTAGTGTGTTCAGTAAATGTTTATTTTGTTTGGCCCACAACTTAAAGTGTGCCTTGAGTTTTGGCTCCCTGTGTAATTGAGTTTGACACCCCTGATCTAAAGTATGATTAAAGTTCAGCCTGATTAATATAAATGTCACTGACAATTACAAATATAATGGAAAACCAAAATACTTATCACTCAGTTGATGTCTTTCTGTCCAAAAGCTCCTTTTCTAGACTTGATGTAATGTGGGGTGTCAAGGTCCAGGGGAGTGTCTGGGGTTTCTCCACCTGCGGCTGCTGGTCTCCTGTTCATTCCTTTGGGTTGGAGCTTCATTTGTCTCACCTGGGCCTCATCTGCAGACAGGAAGAGCTAATTAAACCTGTGCAACCTGCTTCTCCTCGCCAGTTTGTTATGCTCTCCATGGCGGTAACTAATCAGCTTCTAAGTAAAAAACGTTTCTGTTCATTTCCTGGTGTAACCCTGTTCTCCCCTATGTTTAGAGGAAACTGTCTCCGTGGTTTGGACTCTCCTTCACATCTGTTTGGTTTCCTCACCTGCTTGCCTGCCCTTTGGCCTGGCACTACACCTCAAATACACTGGAAATTTCCACGGACCTCCTCTCCTGAGAGCCTTCAAAACCTGCACCTGCAAAGTAAGGAGAACAAACTCACCAGCAAGAGACTCTCAGGCTACGTCTACGCTAATCTGGATAAATTTGAAAACTGCATTTTCGTTTAAAAACGCTCCGCATCTACGCTATCGTTTTCATCCACACTGAAAACGCTTACATTCCAGTACTGCGCATGCGTGAAACGTAAGACGAATCAACCTGCGTCATTTCCATCTGCCGTTTATTTACTTTCCGGCTCTTTGAAATGTTGCAGCAAAATGCCAAGGAAAAGCACCGAGTTTTATCTGGAGCATGTACAAACTGATATTAATCTTTAATAGGGCTGTCAAAATTGAGAGAAAACAAAACAACTGCTTTAGAATGCCGTCCACCATCTTAGTTCAATTGGTCACATAACTGCATGATATGACTAAAATGCATCATCGTTTTCTAAAGCAGGGCTCGCAAAATCGCTAGCCCGACGTCCCGGGGCTAGCGATATTTCCAGCCGGCCACCAAAATCTATCTCAGCCCTGCCCGTCGGGCTATCATAGGAAGTAAAAATATATGTCAATGCCTTTGCTTTCTTTCGCAAATGTAGCTGAGTAATTATTAGAGATGGACCGATCCGATATTACGTATCGGTATCGGTCCGATACTGACGTAAATTACTGGATCGGATATCGGAGGGAAATAAAAAATGTAATCCGATCCATTAAATATCAAAAAAGCACCTCAAAGAACTTGCGACACGGCGTAACTCGGCTCATAACTGTAGCAGGTCGGAGCAGTGTGCGTCACGTGATAGAGCGGCTGTGAGTATTTGTAGCCTCCCTAGCAATCCGGCATTTCATCTCCGAGGAAGTTATCCCAGAGAGAAGTAAAGCAAGTGTGTAAGTTCATCTCTGAATGTTTGTAAAGCATTCCTGCGTTAAGCTTAACAACCGATATATGGAGCGAGTGCCTCTTCTCTCTCCCTCCCTCTGCTGCTGCTACTTCAATCATGAAACTGATCAATGATCAGCTGATCGGCTTTTCTGTCGCAAGTCCGTCTCTCTTCTTTGTTTTTGGCCCACTTCGCGCCAGAAAGAGGAAACCAGCGGCTGAACAACAGCAGCACGTTTAACCTTGATAAGCTGTTGTTAGAATTTATTTAATATTACTTTCTACACCAGGATCCTTTTCTACGTAGCTGACGGCTGGTAACTGTGCAGGGGCGGATCTAGCAAAGTTTAGCCAGGGGGGCCGATAGGGCATGAACAGGGAAAAGGGGGCACAAAGACATACTTTTCTTTCTTATTCTCATTTAAAATGTCTAGCTTTTAATAAATAATTATCCGAATCTTACACCCAAAGTTTTAATCTGATGTAAGATGTATAGAAGTCCATTACTAGATGTTGAATCTATTTAATTATTCTTGAAAAATAATTGATTTCTGTGCATTTTTTTTTTCACACTGCATCAAATTAAAGTTGATTACGTCGATTAAGCATCACGAGGTGGAGGGTGGGGGGTGGTTCCCTATTTTTTTTTTTTTTTTGCTGGGAGTTTTAGAACCCTATTAGTTAGGTTGCTTAATATTTCTGCTAAGTACTCTTTAAAATACCAGAATAGGAAGGATGGAGTAGGTTTAAGTTTATTAGATTTATCAGTATTGCTGAACTATGAAATATTTTGGGTGCAGTGTATTTTTTGCATACAGGTATAACAGAATAGCTTTAGTGTTTTGTTTTTTTTTAACTTGAGTATGAACTTATACAAAAAGCAGCAAGATATTAAAAAAACAGTTTTATTGATTAAAAAACACACTATATCGGATTCATATCGGTATCGGCAGATATCCAAATTTATGATATCGGTATCGGACATAAAAAAGTGGTATCGTGTCATCTCTAGTAATTATGTCATTGGCATCGATGAGCCTCTGTCAATATGTGCCATATTGAAATCGCGTTTGAATTTGCGCTTGTTTTTTACCTTCAGTTTCACTTTGTGATCACGCGAACTGTGTATAGAGAGTGGCAGTACTGATTGGTGAGTGACGATTAATTGCGCACCAATTCCTCGGCAATCCTGTTATCATTTGTAGCAGCGACAGGTAATAAACAAGTCCTCATCAAAGAACAGTGCTCTTTAATGAATGCAGCACATAACTTTACATCGTAGAGGTAACAGGGAGGCACATCGAGTTATCAGTTAGAATATAGTTAAGACAGCTAACTCAATTTCCCGACTGCACATTCCTCTTATTTCACGACACCACCCTCTAGTGGTGCAATATGGTATAGTCAGATAGGACACAACATCACTTACTAGCTTACTCTTCAAACGTGGCAAGTGAAATCTCCCGCAGCAAGCTTAAACATGCTAGAGGTTGATTGCGCAGATAATTAAAAAAAAAAAAAAATCGCTGGCATGTGTAAAGACAGATGGATTTACGCAGGTATTTTAGTTCTGCTGAGCCAAAAAAGACAGGTCAGGATGAAGAAGGGACAGGCAAAGAAAGGCCTACCACAAAGCGGAAAAGTTACGACAAATCAGACTACGAGGCAAAAAGAAAGCGCAGTTTTTTGGTTTCATGGACAAAAGAATTTCTGTGGCTGGAATATGACAAGGTAAATAACATGATGTTCTGCCGGGTGTGTCGTGAGTTTCCCTCGATTTCTGAGTCGACAAGCGCCTTTGTTACTGGGACCAGTAATTTTAGGAAAGACCCCATCAGAACTCATGAGAAATCTCTGCATCACAAGAAATGCATTGGTGCTCAGTCTGCAGCATCTGTCCCAGAACAAACACCAATTGCGAAAACCATACTAAAAATAAACCAAGCACAACAAGAAGTCCTGAACAAGCTGTTTAGAACTGCGTACTATGTTGCAAAGAGTGAACTACCACTGGCAAAATTTAGCAGTCTTTGCAAACTTCAGAAAGCAAATGGCCTAGATCTTGGTTCCACTTACCTCAATGACCATGCTTGAAGAGAGTTTATTGGAGCAATAACACAAACTTCAAGAGACCAGATTGAAAACGAAATTCAAGAAAGCAGGTTCTTATCCATTCTTGCAGATGGCAGTACAGACACTGGTATAATAGAACAGCAGTTGGTTCACGTCAGGTATGTGAGGGATAATGGTGACATATCTACATACATGATCAAATGTCAGCCAGTCAAGAGTGCAAATGCTGCAGGTATTTTAGAGGCTATTGATGAAGCAGTGAACACCATGGGTATCAGAGAAGACACATGGAAAAAGAAAGTAGTGTGTGCAAATTTTGATGGTGCTGCAGTGATGATGGGTGAGAAAAAAGGAGTAGCTGGGAGACTGAAACAGAGGATACCCCACATCATAACAATCCACTGTGTGGCACACAAACTAGAGCTAGCCGTGCTGGATAGCGTGAAAGGCTGTGAGTACCTGGTGAAATTTGAAGATACACTGAAAACCATCTTTAAGATGTACTACTATTCCCCAAAGAAGCGAAGAGAGCTGACAGAAATAAGTGAACTGCTAAATGAGAAGATGGCACATTTCAGTGGCTTGAAGAGCACACGGTGGCTTCCAAGCCGGCTGAGATGTCTAAAGGCTGTGGAAAAAAATTACACTCCCACTGTTGTTCATATGGAGAACACGGCAGAAGGAAGTGATGTCAAAGGCAAGGCTAAGGGGGTGGTGCAGGAGATGAAGACTGAGAAATTTGTTCGCTTCCTTCATTTCATGTTGGACTACAGTACCATCTTATCCAAGTGCTGTACTGATTTTCAGCATGATAACCTAAACATCACACGAACAAATCAGTTAGTTGAGAGCACATCATCACGCTTACTCAGCCTAAAAACAAAACCAGGAGAATATCAGAAAACCTTGGACACAAAGTTCACCGCGAACCAGGATGGTAGCATTTGCTACTGTGGAACTCGGCTAACAAAAAGTCAGCGACCTGCTAGAAGAGGTGAGGGAACAGACAAAGACACCTTTGGTGCAGAGATCCAGAAGATTATTGACAACACTGTCAAGTACATGGACAACAGATTTAAAAATCTCCATGAAAAGCCTCTCTCTTGTTTCAAGGTTTTTGACCCTTCCACTCTTCCCTACCCCAGAGAAGAACTAGCAAATTATGGGGATGAAGAGGTGGATTATCTTGTCACACGTTTTGACTGTTTGCTAGATGCAGAAGAGAAAGAGAAAATTCCACAAGAATGGATGGATCTAAAAGTGTGGCTTGCAGAACGCCGTGGTCGCAAAGTAGATTGCTTGTACAGAGATCTCCTCTCTGAGAATCCAGAACACCTCTCTCATATCTTGTTGCTGGTGAAATTAATGCTGACACTTAGTCCATCAACAGCCATCTGTGAGAGAGGATTTTCTTGCATGAACCAAGTGAAGACAACACATCGTACCTCTCTACACCCTGAAACACTGAATGACTGCATGCAACTCTCCATTAATGGGGAAACAGTTGAATCTTTTTGCCCTGACAAGTCGATTCGTTTCTGGATGTTTTCTGGAAAAAGTTGAAGACACCTGGATCATAAAACCCCGACAAGAACAAAGAGCAGTGAAATGGAGGGCAATGCACAGGAAGAGAAAGCTGATGAAGGAGATGCTATGCTATGATTTTTATGGACAGGATTTCTAGGCGCAGCCAAGTGGCGGAGGGCTTTCACTTCGGTGGCCTCAGAATCTCATATCTGCTTTTTGCGGATGATGTGGTTCTGATGGCTTCATCGGGTGGGGGCCTCCAGCTCGCACTGGAACGGTTCGCAGCCGAGTGTGAAGCAGCGGGAATGAGGATCAGCACCTCCAAATCTGAGGCCATGGTTCTCAGCCGGAAAAGGGTGGAGTGCCCACTCCGGGTTGGGGATGAGTTCCTGCCCCAAGTGGAGGAGTTTAAGTATCTCGGGGTCTTGTTCGCGAGTGATGGGAGAAGGGAGCCGGAGATCGACAGACGGATTGGTGTTGCGGCTGCAGTGATGCGGACGCTGCACCGGTCCGTCGTGGTGAAGAGGGAGCTGAGTGTAAAAGCGAAGCTCTCAATTTACCGGTCGATCTACGTCCCGACCCTCACCTATGGCCACGAGCTGTGGGTAGTGACCGAAAGAACAAGATCGCGGATACAAGCGGCAGAAATGAGCTTCCTCCGAAGGGTGGCTGGCCTCTCCCTTAGAGATAGGGTGAGAAGTTCGGCCATCCGGGAGGGGCTCAGAGTAGAGCCGCTGCTCCTCCACATCGAAAGGAGCCAGTTGAGGTGGTTCGGGCATCTGACAAGGATGCCCCCTGGGCGCCTCCTGAGTGAGGTGTTCCGGGCATGTCCCACCGGGAGGAGGCCCCGGGGCAGACCCAGGACGCGCTGGAGAGATTATATCTCTCGGCTGGCCTGGGAACGCCTTGGTGTTCCCCCGGATGAGCTGGAGGAGGTGGCTGGGGAGAGGGAGGTCTGGGCTTCTCTGCTTAGGCTGCTGCCCCCGCGACCCGACCTCGGATAAAGCGGATGAGGATGGATGGATGGATGGATGGATGGATGGAGATGCTATGCCCTCAACGTCGAGTGGCATTTTCTCATCCGAGACTTCAGTGGAAATTTCATTCAGGATCTGACACAAACTAATTCATGTTCTACACAGTTCTAACAAGTTCACAGAAATTTCTGTTTAATTAGAACCAGATATTTGAGTTGATTGTAATGTTAATACAGTTGTTGTAATTTGTGTTTTAACAATTTTTTGATTGATGTTTTGTTTCCTTTACAATATTATACAATAAAAATAATCTTTTCTATTCGGGCTACTTAAATTTATTTTGGGCTACCAAAAACTAAAGAGTGCCTGCCCGAAGGGCTACCAGGGATTTTGCGAGCCCTGTAAGGCCTCCATTTTCGCAGTCCACACTGCGACGGGAAAACTGAGTTTCGAATTTATCCACTTTGTAGAGCATTTTCCAAAAGCTCAGTTTTCCTTGACCAAAAACGCCGTCTCAGTGTGGACTGAAGGCCAAAACGGAGAGAAAAAGATGCATTTTCAAACGAAAACATATTAGTTTGGACATGGCCTCAGTTGATTGCTCCTTATCCATACAATACCTCCCTCTCCGTCTGTTACAGGATCCGTTACACTTCTCTCTCTCTCTCACTGTGACACCCTCTCTGACCCAGTTCCAGTGGCGGTCCTAGCTTGTTTGGCGCCCTGGCCGTGTTTGTTGGTTTGTTTTTATTTTGCGAGTTGGTTATTAGATGCTGTTCCAGCCAGCCAGAGAATCCCCCGCCGCCCCGCCCTCTCCTCCCTGTGCCGCAAGTAGCAGGCGCACCTCGCAAACGGAGGGCGCCCTTACTCCCAGCAAATAGAAAACCGATCGGTGCCTATGCCATTCCCAATATGCACTGGCATGATGTCGGGGCAGCATGAGTACGAGCAATTTTTTTTTTTTTTTTTGCCGGTGCCCGTGATGCCGCCCCCGTGTCGCCCGTATCTAAAACCGCTACTGTCCAGTTCCCTAGGGCCACTGTTCTCATTTGTGAGCCAGAAATGGCTCACAAATGAGAACACAAATGACCACCACTACTAGCTAATGACCACCACTACTTGTGCAGTTAATAAAGGGAAGGTAATGTTTGGTCGCGCTGTTGCACAGCGAGCTCATTTGTTTCAGTTCGTCAGTTGTCACGAGACACTTTACCACCGTGTACATAATAATCTAATACTCCTTCGTGCTATAAACTACAGTGTGCGCTGTACACCTACTTACTGTTTTTTGTTGCATCAGTCTGCATGTCTTAATTAATTTTTGTTTCTCCTACAGCTCCGCACCGCTCAGAGTCAGACGGCAAAAAATGCGCGTGCTCTTTGCGAGCTCGTTCCCGGCTCGTAACCAGCGCGCTCTGCTTTTAAGGGCGATCATTGGTTAATGGTAGTCATGTGACTAATGCAAGCGAGATCCTTTCATTTAGCAAAACTGTGGTTAATAGTTAAATATTGTTGTTGAGGGGCACAGGCAGGACTCCCCCCCCCCCCCCCCCACACACACACACACACACACATACATACATACATAAAAATTTGCCTCAAGAAAAGGGCACTTGGTGCACCCATCAAGAACATATTCCAGAAAAAAATGTGGGTTTATAAAAAAATAGAGTCAGTGAAGCCCTATTTTAAGTTTTGTCATATGTAAAGGTACAAGTCAAGATGAAGTGTTTCACACTGAGGAAATTAGTTCTGTACTCCACACAGCAGTTTCTCAATACATTAACAAAGACACAGAGAAACAACACTCGCTGTAACAACACAAAATAGAAAATCAACAGCCATGAAAAATGTATGGCCTATATGTGTTTTTTAAATGTGAATCTGTATTTATTTGTTTGCCATTAGAAATAGCAAAATCAACAGAGGTTCAAATTAGAGCTCAGGATGACAAATAACAGGCATTCAGCCATGATGAAGCTGAAAACTGCAACTGTCCAAAACAAAATACTCAGGTGTCTGACTACAGAGAAGTTCATTTGTCATTTTTCAGAACTGGTTCACAGGAAAACCACAGGAGCCGTCAATAATCACACACAAAGGCCACAGAGCTACAAAGGACGAAAGGTTAAGTTAAAAAAAGATGACCAGATGAGTGTAATTATATATCATGTCTGCTGCTCTAGCTTCAGTTCCCACTCATACATTTACTCTTATTGCTGGTTTCCCATATTAGTGGGCGCACAAACTCAATTGTTTGTTTCTCTGTTGCTATGCAATTAATGTGCAAAACTTGTCACCTGTGGTGCTAACACATATTGTCATCATAGACAATTGTATGGAAAATGATTACCTCACAGTTCACATCTTAGCCTGTTTTGTTTTAGTTTTAATTTTAAAACTCGTGTCAGGAGTTCAGGTAACATACTTTGCTGATTCTAACATGTGTATCACAGAGGACAACAGTACAATTTTACATGATTCAACCTTGGTCTCAACCAAGGTGTACTTGACAAGTTTAGAGCTTTACAAGCTATAAAGCTCTAACACTTAAAAGTTAGTTTAGGAGTATGCAGACTGTAATGATTTAAATAGAAGGAGTAGCAGATAGCTGCGGTGTGTTTGCCTCAGAAATAGAGGCATAATTCTACACCACAGAAGCTGCTTCATGTATCTATTTTTTGATCCTACCTCAAACATATTTCTTAAACATTTGTGAGACACTTAATTTCGAAACTGTGCTCATTTGTCATGTGTGGTTGACAAAAACTGCAATGTGATATTGAAGAGGCTGGCCAAAGTAGGTGTTCAACTTTAATGGTAGTTAACTCAGACACTCTTATAAAGTTTCAGTCTTTGTAGGAATGTTGAACTACTAACAGACAGTGTAAATGCTTGTTGCTTTGCTCCATTACCTGCATGGAAAACTTCTCTGTGTCTTCTGTTTGCATATACTGGTGAAGAAATCCTGCCATGGGAGTGGTGAGCAAACTGTGACTAAGAGAAAGTATATGTGGAGAAACTACTGAGGAGATTCACTACAGTGGATTTTGTGTTGAACAATTGTTGCATTATTCACTTTTACAGTGGCTTGCAAAAGTATTCAGCCCCCTTGAACTTTTCCACATTTTGTCACATCACAGCCGAAACATGAATCAATTTTATTGGAATTCCACGTGAAAGACCAATACAAAGTGGTGTACACGTGAGAAGTGGAACGAAAATCATACATGATTCCAAACATTTTTTACAAATAAATAACTGAAAAGTGGTGTGTGCGTAATTATTCAGCCCCCTGAGTCAATACTTTGTAGAACCACCTTTTGCTGCAATTACAGCTGCCAGTCTTTTAGGGTATGTCTCTACCAGCTTTGCACATCTAGAGACTGAAATCCTTGCCCATTCTTCTTTGCAAAACAGCTCCAGCTCAGTCAGATTAGATGGACAGCGTTTGTGAACAGCAGTTTTCAGATCTTGCCACAGATTCTCGATTGGATTTAGATCTGGACTTTGACTGGGCCATTCTAACACATGGATATGTTTTGTTTTAAACCATTGCATTGTTGCCCTGGCTTTATGTTTAGGGTCGTTGTCCTGCTGGAAGGTGAACCTCCATCCCAGTCTCAAGTCTTTTGCAGACTCCAAGAGGTTTTCTTCCAAGATCGCCCTGTATTTGGCTCCATCCATCTTCCCATCAACTCTGACCAGCTTCCCCGTCCCTGCTGAAGAGAAGCACCCCCAGAGCATGATGCTGCCACCACCATATTTGACAGTGGGGATGGTGTGTTCAGAGTGATGTGGAGTGTTAGTTTTCCACCACACATAGCGTTTTGCATTTTGGCCAAAAGGTTCCATTTTGGTCTCATCTGACCAGAGCACCTTCTTCCACATGTTTGCTGTGTCCCCCACATGGCTTGTAGCAAACTGCAAACGGGACTTCTTATGGTTTTCTTTTAACAATGGCTTTCTTCTTGCCACTCTTCCATAAAGGCCAACTTTGTGCAGTGCACGACTAATAGTTGTCCTAAGGACAGATTCCCCCACCTGAGCTGTAGATCTCTGCAGCTCGTCCAGAGTCACCATGGGCCTCTTGGCTGCATTTCTGATCAGCGCTCTCCTCGTTCGGCCTGTGAGTTTAGGTGGACGGCCTTGTCTTGGTAGGTTTACAGTTGTGCCATACTCCTTCCATTTCTGAATGATGGCTTGAACAGTGCTCCGTGGGATGTTCAAGGCTTGGGAAATCTTTTTGTAGCCTAAGCCTGCTTTAAATTTCTCAATAACTTTATCCCTGACCTGTCTGGTGTGTTCTTTGGACTTCATCATGTTGTTGCTCCCAATATTCTCTTAGACAACCTCTGAGGCCGTCACAGAGCAGCTGTATTTGTACTGACATTAGATTACACACAGGTGCACTCTATTTAGTCATTAGCACTCATCAGGCAATGTCTATGGGCAACTGACTGCACTCAGACCAAAGGGGGCTGAATAATTACGCACACCCCACTTTGCAGTTATTTATTTGTAAAAAAAATTTTGGAATCATGTATGATTTTCGTTCCACTTCTCACGTGTACACCACTTTGTATTGGTCTTTCACCTGGAATTCCAATGAAATTGATTCATGTTTGTTGCTGTAATGTGACAAAATGTGGAAAAGTTCAAGGGGGCCGAATACTTTTGCAAGCCACTGTAAATAAACTCACTGTATCGTTTAAGAGAGTCTGTGCCTAAGTCCTGATTTACCACTCGGCTCAGTGAGAAGAAGGAGAATGTAAGAATTTCCAAAACTACCAAAGTTAGAATGATACATTGTATGGGAACCATGAATGTGCATGACCCACAGCACAACATAAAAGGTGCTGTGTTTTATTGCATTTGTGTGGCTTGTGTATTTTTGTCACAGACTGATGGAGAGTAGACCAAAATGCACAACACTAAGGTAGGCAAAATAAACAAAAAGCAAACCTTTAATGGTTGAAATGAATGAATCTGACAAGATGGAAGACTACACGCACACACACACAAACAAGGTGGACCGCAGACAGGTGAGGTTATGACAGCGATGGAAATGGATCAAAAGCAGGAAGTAAAATCACAATGAAGCAAGAGAAACATGACACTGTAGAATATGTGTTTAGCATTAACGCTATTTGGATTTAAGGAGATCTAGTTGGCCATGGCATAACTTTTTAATCACAACATAGTAATAAGACAGCGTTATAATGGTTTCAGAGGCAGAAAGAAAACAGCTTAAAGTGTTAAAAACTAGCTCTACAAGTGACCATGAAAGAACCTCTATGCTAGCACTGAGAGCAGGCTACACAATTATTTATTTTTATCATTTTAGACAGGGAGAGGTATTTACTTAAAAGACTAGGAAACCGACTATATCTTAACCTTGGATTTCCACCCTGCTGGATAGCTCTTCTGTTGGTGGGGAGTGAATATTCAAACAGAGTGGCAGGAGCACAACTCTCAATCCATGTCCATGTTGCTTCCACCTTGCTGGTCACTTTCTAATTGAAGATCTTCTTTGTACTACTTCCTTTCTTTGTACTCCAACATTGGTATGGTTTGTGTCTCATATGCACATATCACAAATAAAGGCATGCATTGAATGCGTAAAGGGTCTTTGCATCTCCCTCAAAGTCTCTCATTACTTTATTTTTTTGGCACACAGCAAGATAGCCTCTAGTCTAAGAATCAAACACTAAATGATCATGAGTCTATGTCTATGTTTGTTTTATTGAAAGAAGTATAACATGTGATAGCCTGCACATCTCTTTTTTTATCCTGAAACAATCTCAGTTTCTAGCAATTCAGTATAGTTCAGGTAATATAAGGACTCTTGAAAGTTGCACAATTTATTTATCAGGGCTGTACAGCTGGACAGGGACGGAAGTGCAGCCATTGCTCTACAGAAAAGAAACAGACAGGTACAAATTAACTGCTTTTACATAATTATGATTTTAAATTTGACATGTCAAAAAATCACATGTAAAAGATTTATGCCTGCAATAGTATGTTACATTTAAGTTTCTGTAGAAAACCAGAGTGACCAACAGCCTGTGTTCAGAAACTGAAAAGGCAGCTCACCAGTGTTGCACTTGTAGGTGATGATACTGAAGGTGTCGTTATATTCAGCCTGTGAATTATTTCAAAAACATGTTAGGTGGAAGGGACAGAGACAGAATAATCACTGCATAAAGTAAAATGTTTTGAAAACAGTAGTCCTCTATTTTTGACACTTACCACAGATTTCCACTCATCTTAAACAGAAGACAAAGAACAATGCAGTGTGTTTAATGAGGATGTAAATATTGCATTAAGAGTGCAGTGAATGTGCATTACCAGCATATGGTTTGATTTACCTGTGATCTTGCCTTTTTGTCTAAATGGAAAAAGAGACAAATTTTGTAAAAAATGTTTCATTTTTTTAGTTACTCTCTTCAACAGTTTCTTCATCATGTGGCTAAAAATGGAAAGTGTTTGCAGAAACGTCCTAATTCTTCCATTGTATCACTGCTTTATCACTCAATACCATCATATATGTTAGTAAAATTTCAAAAAATAAATATTTCTTTATTTCAAATTTCTGAATGTAAAGTAAATGTTTAATAAGCACAGCTATTTTGGCTCCATGTTGCACTCATCATATGTCGTGATTGTGTTGCATAGTTTTCTAGATATTATTTCAAACATTATAACTGAAGTCAACCCAAAAGAGATCAAGTCTGTATAAAGGAGATGACGCAATTACTAGTTTTATTTATATGAAATGAGCTACATAGAAAAAAAAAAGTGTAGGTAGACACACAATATTAAATTTCTTACCTCTTGAAACCACATTTCTCTGGAAAATGCCACAATAAAAACAACAACCAGCTTTATCAATGTCGGCTTTAAAACCAGACAATAATGTCAACTCAAAACTAAATTATCTTGAAATTAAATCTGAAATTATAAGGTGGGATGTTTAGTCTTACCAGTTTTACTTTGATGAAGGACAAGAGGCAACAACAGCAGGACGACATCCACTGTTATGACTGCCCCAATCATCAATATCATGTTTTGAGCTTTAAAAGAGGAATTTATTTCACACATTAAGTTAACAGTTAAGGGGACAAAGAAAAAAAAACTTTGATGGTGGTGCGAGAGGCAATATTAAAGAACATTAACTGCTTTGCATTTGTTTAATGAAGGTTTTCATGGTGTTTTTGGATGAATAAAATCATGATAAACGTAATAATCTATTCATCCATTTTTCTATTTATAAAATATGCAATATGACCTGATTTCAGCAGGTCAAATTGACTGTCGACATGCCTAAAATGCATGTCTGCAGTGTGACCGACTGATCAGATATTTGCAAAGCAGTTTAAGGCGTGTTTTACTAAAGAATCTGCAGTCCTTTACTCTACCTCCTAATTCATCATTAGAAGTGGTGTCCTTGGAAATTGAGTTGGTGGAGGTCAGATTACCTGCAGATAACGGGAGAGGAAGTGCAAAAAAACAAAACAAAAATGGAAAACAAAACAGGTTTTTAACATTTTCTTCAAAACTTTCTTAAAATAACATGACAGTTTTGGTTGGTCAACTTTAAATATCATGACATGTTGACAACAGAATGCTACATGGTAAAAACAAAGCAAATACTTTGCATCAAACACCCCATGTATTTGGACTGCTGGACATTTAGCACATTTACTTTGAAATAAAATGTTAAAGTTCCATCTCTTAGCTTTTATTTGAGTGCAGTGGTAGAGTACATGGGAGGTATGGGAGGTATAAGGTCAAGGTCAAATGTATTTATATAGCACATTTCCAAACAGTACATGCTGCACAAACTGCTTAACAATGTAAAAAAAAAAAAAAAAAAAAAAAAAGCAAAACAATGATGCAGTAAAATATAGAAAAACAAAAATAAGTCAATAAAATAAGTCAATAAAACAACAACTAAGGCTGTTAAAACCAAAATGTTTAGGTCAATATGTGTTAAAAGCCAGACCATAAAAGTGAGAGTTTAGTAAAGATTTAAAAAGTTCAAGTGTTTGTGCAGCTCTAATATTAATAGGAAGACTGTTCCAGAGTCTGGGACCAGCCACAGAGAAGGCTCTGTCACCACGAGACTTTAGTTTAGTCTGTGGAATAGTTAAGGTTAGTTTCGATCTGGACCTCATGGT
Source organism: Oreochromis niloticus (assembly GCF_001858045.2). NCBI lineage: Eukaryota > Metazoa > Chordata > Actinopteri > Cichliformes > Cichlidae > Oreochromis > Oreochromis niloticus. Next base: position 21,099,787 of record NC_031970.2, read on the forward strand.
TCTTTCTGGAGCATAAATAAATAGGAGCTCAGACGGTAAGAAGGGGCTCGGCCGTTAAGTGATTTAAAAACAAAAAGTAAGATTTTAAAATTGGATCCTGTAACGAACAGGAAGCCAGTGTAGAGGCCAAAACTGGGGTAATATGCTCCTTCTGCCAGTGCCAGACGAGCAGCTGCATTTTGGACCAATTGAAGACGATGAAAAGAGGCCTGGTCCAAACCAAACTACAAAGAACTGCAGTAGCCCAGTCTGCAAGTAAGGAACAGATGAATAACACGTTCAAAGACATTAGCTGGAAGGTATAGCTTTACCATGGCTAGCTGTCTTAAATGAAAAAAGCTGGATTGGACTACTGCGCTCACCTGCCCTCACAGTTTAAAGGAACCATCAAGGTACACAACAAGGTTTTTAACATTTGACTTACAATAGGAGGATAATGGGGCCACAGCACTGTCAGTGTGTTTATTAACAAAGTTACCAAAATGACAACCTCTGTTTTGTTTTGTTTTATTTAATTTTTAAAAATTAAAGACATGCAATGTTTAATGTCATCAAGGCAGCATAATAATAGCTAAAGTGAGACTGTCCCTGCTTTTAAAGGCAGATAGATTTGCAAGTCATCTGCAATACAGTGAAATGAAAGGTTGTACCGTAAGAAAAGAGACCCCAGTGGCAACAGTGCAAACAAGGCAGGACCCAAAATAGAGCCTTGAGGTACACCATAAATAAGAGAGGCTATTTTAGAGCTGTGAGGGCCCATGTTGACATAAAAAGTCCTTCCGGATAAGTAGGACCAAAACCACTGAAGAGCAGACCCTTTTAGGCCAGCATATGATTCCAACTGTGATAACAAGATATCATGGTCGACCATGTCAAAGGCTGCTGTCAGGTACAACAAGAGGGAAGCAGGGCTGCCCTCTTGTTGAGTTAAAAGAATATCATTAAAAACCCTTAAAAGTGCCGTCTCAGTGCTATGTAGTAGTTTAAAACCAGATTAAAACTTTTCATCTCATTAAGATCAAGGTGGGCCTGCAACTGTAAATAGACCACTTTCTCCAGAACTTTTGAAAGAAAGGGAAGCTTCGAAATTGGCCTGTAATTAGCCAGAACAGTTGGGTCCATTTTGTGTTTTTTAAGAAGAGACTGAACTTTAGCTTGTTTAAAACATGATGGGACACAGCCTGTAGCAAGGGAAGTTGTCAAGAGATGTACTCTAAGACACTTCTTCAGTTGAGAATCAGAGAGGAGAAACACACAGTTTTACTTGCATGCAAGGGCAGCCACAGAGCACCTGCACCTGGAGTGAGGGCTCTGGAACTCGCGCTCTGCCACTGCCCTGGTCTTTATTTATACACAAGAAGAGTAATACAACAGTGAATACGTTTGTTCAGTGGAATGTTGATGCGTGAGCATGTGCGGATATGTGTGTGTGTGTGTATGCGCGTGTGTGCGTGTGCCAGGAGAGGCTCCTCTACCTGGTACAAAGTGAAACTGCTTGTTAAGCTCTTATCTAGCAGGTACTGCTCCTTCCCTGCATGATAACGGGTCACAGTGAATTAAAAACAGTCTTAGTTATAAAGAGATCATCATGCAGTATTCTATCATATGCAAACTTATATTATTAAAAGATTATACTGACTACTAAGTACAATTTTCTATTGACAGAAGTGTTGGTATAATCTCTGTATAAAAGGCCCAACAGTATTAAAAGAGACTTGGAGGAACACAATCCTATGGGCAGTATGATGATCTTAGCTGATGAACTACCACAGACAATTCATTCAAGGAGACAGACTCAAACTGCTCTAAGACAGCTGAGCACATAGGAGGAACACTGGGGTCTGAGGCACTGGACGATAAGACATGAGACCTAATAGCTGAAACTTTGTCAGTGAAAAATGCCAAAAAGTCATCACACATACTTGGTGAAGGTACAGCTCCAACATTATCATGGGGACTAAAAATAAACACATTAAAAAGTACATGAGGCTTGTGACTATTTGTTGACACTAGGTTTGAGACAAACTGAGTCTTTGCAGGTTTTACACCCTCTTGGTAAGAAGAGAGACAGGTCCTAAGAATCTGTAAAGAAACATACAACCTATCCTTTTTCCATCTCTTCTCAGCGTGTCTGTAATTGCATTTAAGGACGCGCATATGTTCATTTAACCATGGCTCTGATAATGGCTTAGCGTGCACTGTCCTGAGTGGAGCGATAGAGTCCAAGATATCAATGCAGGCTGAATGAAGGATGTCAGAAGGGTCCTCAACGCTTTCACAGCTGGAGTTCATTATTACATTAATACGGAAAAATTTAGGCGCTATTAAAGCATTAAGCGCTCGTCTTTTTCACACTGGAGTGCGCAGCTTATCCACAGAGCAGCACAAAGTTAAAGCAAACAGCACAGGAAAATGATCAGAGAGGCACAAGTCAGATATTTCTGTGATGCACAGATCCAACCCCTGGGATAGTACCAGGTCCAATATGTGTCTTTCTTCATAAGTAGGACCGGGAAGCATCTGTGTCAGGTTAAAAGAGACAATAACATTTAGAAAGTCCTCGACCAGAGGTTTAGACTCACAGCAGACATGAATATTAAAATCACCAAGGATTAAAAGACTGTTGAACTTAAGACCAATTCTGCCCATAAAATTTGAAAACTCTTGGATAAAGTACTTATTAAACGTAGGAGGACGGTATATGAGGACACACAGAGAAGGCACACTTCACAGGTAGCTCAAACAGCTGGAGTTCGAAACTAGAGAATGAATAATGCTGCAGTGTTTGATCGCAATGAAATCAGGTGTTGAACATGGTGGCTACCCCCCCCCCCCCAAAAGGGGTAGGAATGAGAGCACGGGGAATGCTGGGACTTGATTTTACTAGATAGATGTATAAAAAACATAAAAAAATTAAATGCAAATTGATATCACAGCATGTGACGTTTTGCTCCTCCATGGCGTGAAATCAACGTGCATGCTTAAGTTGGAGTACCACCAGAGGGTGATAATTTATTTAAAGCCAAGATGCTGCTACTGACCAAGGAAGGTATGGAGTACATTCCAGGCTTCTGCTATGCCAGGTTAGATTAAACTAGATGGCTGACATGTATATTTACATGTAAATGTAAGTGAATAAGGTTTCTTTAAAGATTTACTTATGGTAGTTTTCATGTTGGTTTTACATAAATTATCCCCTTCTGCTGATGATGCAAGTTCTGGTAACTTAAGCATGCGTGTCCACTTCACGCCAGAAGAGGCAAAGCGTGACATCCACATGGTGGACATGCTTTGCCGTGAGATGTGTGATGACATTGAGGATTGATATTGCATGCTCTACCTGAGGTGATGTGAGATGCTGATTTCATGCTGGTCATTGGTGATTCTTTTTCTAGAGCAAAAGGAAATGTATTTGTGTACAAATCAATTAACATGTAGGAAGCCTATCCCAGCTACCATAGGGCGGGAGGCAGGTAACACTCTGGACAGGTCGCCAGTCTGTTGCAGGGCCAGCTGTCATAATTTAACATGGAGCCAAAGAGAATAAGGACTTTTTTTTTAAGTGTAAGCAATTATATGTAATACCATAAAATCTTCTACATTGGTTTATTAAAATGTTAAAATAAATGTGTCTTAGCACCAAAGGAGGAGACCATACTTAACATTCCTTGTCAGATGGATATCAAGCCACAGAGTATCAGTGTAACTCAATTAAATAATTTTATCACCTGATGCTGATGTCGCTGATGTTAGGCATGTACAGCATGAACAGCCAGTGTTAGATGGTGTACTGATAGTCAGACCTGATGGATAAAACAAAGCTTTATAGATTAATTCAGTAATTTCCCTTCTTCAAAGGGGAACACAAATAACTGATATTACAATCAACACTCAGTTCTGGGAGTGGAGTTATGTAAGTCAGAAACCGCAGGGCTTCATAAGCAGTGTTGGTCAAGTTACTTGAAAAAAGTAATCAGTAACTAATTACTGAATACTTCCCCAAAAAAGTAATCCCATTACTTTACTGATTACTTATTTTCAAAAGTAATTAATTATCTAGTTACTTTTTAACTTTTTATCTTCGTGAATGGTAATTGGTAAATGGCCTGTATTTGTTTAGCACTTTACTTAGTCCCTATGGACCCCAAAGGGCTTTACACTACATTCAGTCATTCACCCATTCACACACTGGTGATGGCAAGCTACATTGTAGCCACAGCTGCCCACTGACAGAGGCGAGGCTGCCGGACACCGGCGCCACCGGGCCCTCTGACCACCACCAGTAGGCAACGGGTGAAGTGTCTTGCCCAAGGACACAACGACCGAGACTGTTGGAGCCGGGGCTCGAACAGGCAACCTTCCGATTACAAGACGAACTGCCAACTCTTGAGCCACGATCGCCCCGAATGCATGCGTAAGGTTAAAGATTGGTTCAAGAGTAATTCTCTTGTCCTGAATAAACATAAAAGGGAGATCGTAGTGTTCGATAGTAAAATCCCCCGTGACCAATTGTGTGTTGCTCTGATGCCCTTTGCTAGCTCCCCTTCTGATTATGTCTGACTCTATGCCATTGTTTAAATCATTGTTAAAGACTTTAATCTTGTTTTTCCACCTAGCTAATACTTGATATGTGCTGATAAATTTTTATCCGTTATGCTTTGTTAACTACTTTTATGTATTATGATTGTCATGGTTTTATAATTCCAAATCCAAATCCAAATCCAATTTATTTATATAGCACATTTAAAAACAAAAGGTTTGCCCAAAGTGCTGTACAAAAACAAAGTGTAAACCACTGACACTTACATAAAACATAATAAAACACAAAAACTATCAATATAAACGCAACACATATACAAAAATCAACTCACGCCAGTCTGAACGCTATCGAAAAAAGGTGTGTTTTCAAAAGCGTTTTAAAAACAGGAAAGGAAGATGCCCGTCTAATATTTAAAGGCAGCGTATTCCAAAGTTTTGGAATTGATACGTGCCAGGTCCTTTCTCTTTCCCCTTTCCCTCCCATCTCCTTTTTCCTATCTTATTTTGTCAAGCACTGTGGTATACCCTTGGTTTTTTAGTGTGCTTTATAAATAAAGTTTATTATTATTATTATTTTTATTATTATTACTGCTATTATCATGGTTAATAAAACTAAATCATAAGTGTTCTTGCCATTGCACACTGCACTTTTTTTTGATTATAAAATTTAGGTTGTTTTCTCTGGGCTTATTTTTTGTGTGTATGTGTTGTGTTTATTTATTTTTTATTTTTTTATTTTTATATCTCTGTATGGACATACTGGAAATCAATTTCCCATTGAGGACAAAAAAGTTACCATTGACCGTTGAAGAATCTGGTGGCACTGATCCAGTCCTGCTCGACACCACCGCCACTCCCACCAGTGCTCCCCGACGGCGCTGGGGTGGAGGAGATCTGAACAGTTCCGCCACCCGTCCACCGGCACCCACGATGCGACCAGCCGGGACGCAGCCTGCTGCCGCACCCATCCGGCAGGGGCCGGCTCCCGTTCTGGCTTCCTGGAGAAGAGACGTGGAGCAACTCGAGTTGGGCCCACCCAGCTCGAGCTAGAGGTCAGCGCGGGAGGAACTCCAGCTCCCCTCTCAGTAGTGCAGGCTGGATGGTTTTGCACTAAACATTAAACATTCAAATTCAAAATATTTTTTCTTTTAGCCCAGTGTGTGACATTTAATGCACTGTAAACACCATCAGTAGAGGGACTAGAAAGTTTTGGTCATTAGTCAATTATGCATTTTTTTAAAGTGTAAAACACTTCATACAAACTTTTTTTGGTTTGTAACGTCCAGTTATTCAGATACTGTATAGGCTGAAATGTCGTTGCACAAGTGTTAGTAAAAATAGTAAATAGTTGCACACGTCAAAAATGTTCATTATGAGCGAAGCTGAGTTACTGCAAAGAAGATTCAAACAAAAAAGAAAGTGCAAAAATTGTCAAAGTAAATATCTGATATAGCGGTGACAAAAAAATTCTTTAAACCTAGTGGCATGACCTTGTGCTTTAAATTAATGAAAATGATCTGTTGAGGACATTTAGAAAGAGAAAAATATGTAATGATAATGAGACTTTAGTTAAAAACAAGTTTGGCATAGCAAGAAGGGAGCCAGTGTAGCTGTATAAGCAATGGTGTTACATGAGAGTACTTAGATGTTTTTGTCAGAAGCCTTGCTGCAGCATTTTGGACAATCTGCAGACGCTCCAGGGAGTTTTTGTTTAGACATGTAAACAGTGAATTACAGTAGTCCAATCGCGATGAAATGAATGCATGAATAACAATCTCCAGTTCAGTATGAGATACTATAGGGCTCAATTAAGAAATGTTTCTTAAATGATAGAAGCAGGACCAAACCAGAGATTTGATGTGAACATCCAGAGTAAGAGCAGAATCAAAGGTTACTCCTAGGTTCCTGATAGACGGTTTCACAAAAGATGAAGGAAGGGCCAAGAGCATTCATTATGTTAGGTACATGTCTGTGTGGAGCACATACAAGGACTTCAGTCTTTTCTTCATTAAGTTGGAGGAAGTTGCCAGCCATCCAACCTTTGATGGATTCTAAGCACTCGTTTAGAATCTGCAGCCTAGAAACATCTTCAGGTTTAAAAGAAATATATAACTGGATGTCATCTGCATAGCAGTGGTAGCAAATGTCCTCAAAGGGGCTCAAAATATGATGGAGAGGAAGTAGATATATTAAAAACAATAAGGGCCCCAGCACAGAACCTTGTGGCACACCATAGGACAGGGACGTGGAAGATGACCTGTACTTAGAGACCGCCACAGAAAAGTATCATTCATAGAGATACGAGGAGAACCACTCTAAGGCAGACCCAGATACACCAACCCAGTATTTCAGCCTTTCAAGCAAAATGTAATGGTCAACGGTGTCAAAGGCTGACGTGAGGTCCAACATTAGGAGTACAGAACATTTTCCTGCATCATTTTGCAAAAAATAAAAAAGCCCAATAAAAAATTACTTACATAGAAGGATGACTAACAGCTGAAGTTCAGCCATGATGAAATTTGAATGTACAGCACGAACTACAGCAGTCTTTCTGATGACTTTGATTGTCACCTATATTACATAATATTGTCAAAACTCGATTTCAGGAAAACCACAGGATCTGAAGTTAATCACACAAACTGATCAGTAAGACACACTTCACATAGATCTGCTTTGACACAATTTTCGAACCCCTCAACATATATTTGGATAAACTCTGCCCCAGTGTTGGCTAATAGAGTGCCTTTTATGTTTATTAGTTATTGCTGTTGGGTAACCTGCTCATGACCTGCTCATCATGGAGAGATGTCAACTTTAATTCTTCATTTTTTTCACAGTACATTTTTTGGGGGTAAATGTTAGATTTGTATTGTGATTGTCATTTATGCTTAGAAATATCTATTTATATATTCTTAGAGTTTTATAATTAGGTGTAGATTGGTAGAGGTTTGATCCTTAATAGTCTGCAAGCTTTGTGTGCATTCCAGAGCTCTCTGACTTTCACACCCACATTTTAGGAGCATTCGAGAGGTCGTACCTTGTCTTATTGTTTTATGGTAGGATAAACTGTTTTAGGCTAAGTGCCTTTTGTTTAGATGGACGGCTCTGGGGAGTCTTCCTGGGGTCACAGTTTGACCCCCACACACAGATACACACACACACACACACACACACACACACACACACACACACAAGGTATTCTTTGTTCACATGTATACCTATATAAGATGTCATATGTTAATGAACCTATGCATATTCATGTAACCACAATAAAAGAGCAGTGTTACGGGGGAGCGGACGAGAGCAACTGGGGTCAAGCGAAGGAACGGCGCCTTTCCAGTTCTCTCCCGTGCACGTGAAACATAAAGAATGTTGCCTACTCGGGTCTTGCTTGTTGTGTAATTACTTTGCCTTCAACGTTCCAGCGAATAGGTTCAAGCTACAAACCTATCAGTAAATTTATAGCAAAAATGCAAAACGTAAAGTGTCTATTTATTATATGGCAAGTTTTGAGCTGAAAAATTCAGAATCTTTTTCACAACATGCTTGGCATTTAATGGCCTTTACACTAAAGTGAGACAAAAGTAATCCGGCATCAAAAGCAAACAAAGATATGATTCATTTTGAAAATACCCATTTAGGCTGAAATCCGTTGCATTCAGTGAAGGTTTAAAACAACCGATAACAACAGTAAATGTAATGTGAAGTCATGTTCACCTGTCAATATGTGACTATAGACCCTGCCATACAAACAGTGTTGGGTAAGTTACTTTAAATTAGTAACTTAGTTACATTACTAGTTACTTCTATCAAAAGTAACTCAGTTACTTCAAGTTACTCGTTACTTTCAAAGTAACTAGTTACTAGGGAAAGTAACTTTGGTTTTACTCAGAATTCTCTTGTTAATGTGTTGCTTCTGTAACTGGATACCCAGCAAGATTGCCAGTCTTCTAGCTTGCTTACTTGCCACAAGTGCACTGTGCCACCTACCAATAGAAAGGAAAAAATAATGTGCACATTTCCACGAGAGAAATCCCACGCCTGGACCGTCGTTGACCGCCGCATGATTCTAGCCTGCTTTTTACATCCAACACAAAAACTGCAGTCGTGGTGCTTTCGATTGTACTCAGAACTCGGAAATTCTGCCTTCTGAATAGGAAGATGTAGGTAACACCAGACTGCAGATGAGCTGCATATAGAGCTGGACTGGGACAAAAAATCGTCCCGGGCATTTTGACTAGAGACCGGCCCACCATTATAGGAAAAATCATAAAGCCTTTGAATGAAAATAAACACTGTTGTGACAGTGATGTACACTGTTCTGATGGTATATATGTATCAATCTATCAATTGTTTGTTGTAAGACTCAGATAATTATTTTTTTTAAAAGCTAGACATTTTAAATGAGAATAAGAAGGAAAAGTATTTCCTTGTGCCCCCCTTTCTCTGTTAATGCCCTACCTGGCCCCCTGGCAACACTTTGCTAGACCCGCCCCTGCACAGTTACCAGCTGTCCGCTACTTAGAAAAGGATCCTGGTGTTATTTGTCTCTCAGAAACAGTTCATAACTTCCCTTCAACTCATTCATGTCACCTAAAAGGTAAACCTGTTTCTCCATCACCTGTTCAGCTCTGATGATTCAGTAAGGACATCTCCTGGTTTCATCTTCATGTTTTCCTCTCACCAGATAACTGTGGAGGAGGAAGTATTATGTTTTGTCATTTTGATTTATTATTTTATTTTCACTTCAGATTGTTGAGTTGGGTCTATAGTTTTGGGGCTTTTGGGTGTTTTTATATTCTTATACTGAAGTCTTCAGTGGGTGAGAGACTGAGTTGCAGGCTGACAGGAAGTTATAGGCTTTTGAAGTTGCATGCTTTTGCAGAAGTGAAACTGAAACCAGAGTTTAACTGCAAGTTAAGAGCAGGGTGTTATTATGCATGTATCGTTGATTACTATATTAGGAGGAGCAAACATATTGGCAGATCTGAGAAGGAAAACCTGTGTTATGAAAATGATTTTAATCTTTTATACATGATTGCATTTGAGCTTATTAAAGAGCTGTGGCTCCTGGTCAAGTGAAGGTCAGAAACTCTTGGCAGGCGTTATGATCAGCCAATACAAGGTGAGGAGAACAGGAGCTCTGAAAGGAATTGCAACACACCTGCTTACATGACATATGCCTGGAGTTATATCCTTATATCCTCATATCCTTTAGAGCTAAGAGTTAAGTTTGTATCATTCAGCACTTATATCCTTTTAAGTAAGTTTTAAGGTTCATTTATGTTCAGTTTAAGTAAGTTTCCTTCATGGTTTGAGTATCATCATTTGAGTGTGACATTTAGGCCAAAAGTCACTCATAGTTCAGCTGTGTATAAGCTCAGGCCTTAGGTCTGGCTATGACAGAGGTGTGAGGTGAGCTAGGGTGCAGGAGAGGTCACGACACGTACGCAGTACACAGCACGCACGCGCCCCCGCACGTGCACGCACACACATATTTGATAGACTCATTTAGTAGGTAAGAGTTTATAACTGCAAAGTCGAGGCGTACGTGGTAGTCTGTTACAGGAAGTGCACCTGATGTTCCAGGAAGATAAGCCTGGGCAGGATGGAGACAGGAAGCATCTGCCGTCGACGCGAAGATGATGTTCTATGTTAAAAGTCATTGTGGTTTTGAGTTGACGTATGCTGTATTAAATCTGCCTAGCAACAGAAAAGGGGGGCTGTACTATCTTAACCCTATAAAACCGTTGTCTGAATATGGTAAAGCAGTTCAATACTGATTGGGTTGTTGAACTCACACATGTGTTCATTAAAATGCCGTCTAAATTGCACACGCCTGGATCTGTGGTTATTTATGGATTCCTCTCTCAACATTGAACCCTAACATAGCCAAACCGACATCATGACCAGCAGCTTTACAGCTGTGGCTCCAGCAAACATCAGCTGATACTAGAAATTAATATTAAACAAATTCTAACAACAGCTGATCAAGCTTAAACGTGCTGCTGTTGTTTAGCGTGACATCCGCTGGTTTCCTCTTTCTGGCGCAAAGTGGGCGATAAACAAACAAGAGAGAAAAGCCGATCAGCTGATCATTGATCAGTTTCATGATTGAAGTAGAAACAGGAGAGAGAGGGGATAGAATGAGAGATGAATGAGAGATGGCTCAAGACACCCAAGTCTTGAGCCACGGGGCGATCGTGGCTCAAGACTTGGGTGTTCGTCTTGTAATCGGAAGGTTGCCGGTTTGAGCCCCGGCTTGGACAGGTCGTTGTGTCCTTGGGCAAGACACTTCACCTACTGCCTACTGGTGTTGGCCAGAGGGCCGATGGCGCGATATGGCAGCCTCGCCTATGTCTGTCTGCCCCAGGGCAGCTGTGGCTACAACTGTAGCTTGCCTTCACCGGTAGGGATGGGTATCGAAAACCGGTTCTTGTTGAGAACAGGTTCCCACTGTTTCAATTCCTTGGAATCGTTTGCCATTTTTGCAAACGATTCCCTTATCGATTCCAGTCGCCCCGAATGACGTCACCACGTTGCGGAGCGTCGGAGCGTACCTGGCAGGAAACACGGCGCCTAAGCGGCTCAAACGCTTAAAAGTTTGTTTATACTTTACGAGAACGGATGACAACAGGGCAACTTGCAATACTTGCAAAGTAGATATTTCATTAAGGGAGGAAACACTACGAATATGCAAAAGCATTTGCTCACAAAACACGCGATGAACTTAAATGAATGTCTTTAATTCCGCTCCGGACTCGTGAATCTCAACCCAGCAGCAGCAGCGGTAACGTTTGCACGTCATCTCCCATTAATGCGGCAGGTAAATAATCAACTAACAGTGCATATTATGTTAGCGCGATCTGCTTTATTACAAAACCTGCCATTGTGCATTTAGGTGACCATGATGAGACAGACAGACAGAGTCTGGCTGGCGCTCGCTGGCAGTTGTCGCTGCAGTCTACCGGTAGCGTCTCTTTTCAGGCCTGAATGTCACCGAGCAGTGACTAGTTTGTGGTCAAAACCTTGCAGCCATTTGCCACAGCAGATGGTAAGTGAATGTGTTTAATTGTAGGCAGGGACATTACTGGATATTCTTGTGTAATTGCTACAGAATAATTTATGTTATACTTTGTTATTGCTACAGAAGAATATTTATTTTATTATTTTACGTTTACAATTTTCCACGGGGACTCTGTGACACCCCATTGAAGAGCCTTAGGCTGTGGATCTCTTAAGATCTCACTGTTGGGTTTGTAAGGCCATGTTACTCCTAAATTTCTATCTTGTTCAAAGAGAAGATATAAAACAAAGTTCTAAGCTAATCGACCTTAGTGTTCTCCTTTTTAAAAACAAGAATCGATAAGAGAATCGATGAAGAATCGAATCGTTAAACAGAATCGAAAATGGAATCGGAATCATTAAAATCTTATCAATACCCATCCCTATTCACCGGTGTATGAATGTGAGAGTGAATGAATAGTGGTATTGTAAAGTGCTTTGAGGGGTCCCGAAAAGTGCTATATAAATGCAATCCATTATTATTATTATGAAGAGGCAGCTGTGCAGCAAAGACACAGAATAACTCCAGCTTTGTGTCTTTTTCATTGTAGCTGAATTACGGGACAAACTGTGTTCCTTTTCACCTCAATTCGAAACGCGTAATATTTTCTCTGAATACGAGACGATTCTGTTTTTTACAGGATGGTTGGCAACTCTAATAATTAACCGTATGAATAAAATAAAGTTCAACATCAGTAACATAGCACCCACCCAGCTGTATAGAAACTCCGTCATGCTAGCTAGCACGCAGTACGAAAAAGTCAGCATAACGAAAATAAACTCCACCTAAACTTGGTTTATATCTGACCCAGATAGACTGCAGGTCATAACTTCTTACCTGAAGTTCAGTTCACCTGACACTCGGACCGGCGGCCGCTTCGGGTCTCTCCTCCTGCCTCCCTTTTCCTTCATCCACCTGCTGGCCTCCACCACTTGCTAATGTTACTGAATCTGTGGAAGCTCCGCGATAGCCACCACACGAAGTAACGAATAACGAGCCTATCTAAATCCCAGTAACGAGTAACGCGTTCCTGGTTTTGGCATAATAACTAGTTACCGTGCTCGTTACAATAATAACGTAGTTACTGTAACGCGTTAGTCCCAACACTGCATACAAATGCATCAACAGAGAACATAGCTGCATGTTGCTTAGCCACACTTGCTTTACACAGCTAAATTTATCAAGACAGGGTTTCAGTGCACTTATTCCTGACACACAAGTTCCTGAATCTCTTCTTTCACCGAGTACAACTGATATCTCATGCTACAGTTATCCCCATCCAGCATCATTTGTTATAACTGAAGGTGTTTCTAAATCTTTGTCACTCTCTTTGACGTTCATACAAATGCATAATAGTATGTAGTTTTGTTTTGCTATTGTGTTTCTTATAATAATGCTTACTTCTGAAACTGCAGATTAATAAATGTGTTTTATTTTATGTACATCAAAATCGCAATAATTTACAGACTTTGAATGTTTTTGAAGAGGTCTGCTATTATATTGGCCTAACGACATTAATAGTGAACTTTTGCTGGTACATCGCCATTGACAACTATTAGATGCTTTACAACTGTTGGGTAGTAAATAGGTAGATAACCATAGCAGTAATACAATTTTACAAATCCACAGCCAGAAAGGAGTGCCTTCCTTCTTGCCTTTCTTTTCCACAGTATTGTTTATGTCATTACGGCCATCTGAGGCAGGCAGGATAGGATCCAAAATGCAGAATTTGGAGACAAAAACTAACCTTAAAAACAACTTTACTGCTGATTACAAAAACAATAACTAAACTGGAAAGACGCTACAAATCGAAACTAAGTGACACAGAGCAGGGGAATGAGGGTGATCACAACAACGAACACAAGGAAATGCACAAGATCCACACCGGACAAGAGACTGTCAGAATAAAACAGGATATATGAGATACACACACTGAGATGGTGCAAATAAGCAAGCAAACAAATTATTTATATAGCACTTTCAGACAACACCCGGGCTGAAAAAAAGCGCTGTACACTTGATATGCCAAAAACAATACACTGAATGAGTTAAAAAATAAATATAAAATAATATAAAATAATTACAATTAAATTAATACAATAAAATCAGCACATGTTAAGTTAAAGCAAAAAAAAATCGGGGTAAAACTGTGTCATAAGCCAAAGAATAAAAATGGGTTTTAAGATGTGTTTTAAAAGTGGGCAAAGAAGGGGTGTCTCTAATGTGCAGGGGCAGATTATTCCAGAAATTAGGACCAGCAATAGAGAAGGCCCTGTCCCCTCTCAGCTTCCTCTTGGACCTGGGTACCTCCAGGCGCAGCTTGTCAGCTGACCTGAGAAACCTGGGGGGTGAGTAATGATAAAGAAATTCAGAGAGGTAAGGTGGGGCAAGACAATTTAAGCATTTTAAAAAATATATTAGAATTTTAAAATGAACTCTAAGATATACAGGCAGCCAATGGAGTGAAACCAGGATAGGAGTTGTGCTCTCTTTTGCAAGTTCTGGTTAAAGGTCGTGCAACAGCATTTTGAACCAGCTGCCGACGAGAGAGAAGGCACTGACTAACTCCAAACACAGAGCGCTACAGTAATCCAAGCAAGATAAAATAAAAGCATGGATTAATGTTTAAAAATGCAATCTGGATAAAATAGGTCTTACCTTTGCCAAGCGCCTTAAATGATGAAAACTGGACTTGACTGTAGCTCTAAATTGAGTGTCCAATTTAAAATCACTGTCCATCTGAAAACCCAAGTTGGTAACAAGAAGTTTAAAATGCTCTGCCAGCGGTCCCAAATCAATAGCGGAGGGAGGTCCGCTAGGACCAACCACAACCACCTCTGTTTTACTTGAATTATGCTTTAAAAGGTTTAGGGCCATCCAAGTTTTAATATCTTCTAGACATACCAAAAGTAGTTTAAGTGGTTTAAAGGACTCTAGAAGTAAAAGTTATCAGGCCTTATTCCAGGTTTTAAGAGAGAGAGAGTAAATTGCTTGGGAGGATTTGAGGTAATTTTTTTTTAGCGACGTTCCAGTCACACTCCACACCAATTGGTAGTGGTAATGCATCATTCATATGTTTGAAAACCACCAATAAAATTTAGAAGAAGAATAACTCTTTACCAGCTCGTCAGCTAACCACTGTTAGTATTCGGCTGATTCCTGTTTCTTGCTCCTTGTGTGTGCATTTACCTTGTTTTCTCTTGTCTCCAGTTAACCCCACGGATTACCCCCTCCAAACCTACAATATCCTCAGTTTGGCTGCTGGTCTCATTCACCACCTGCGCAGCCTCAGCTCCTGTACAGACTCCACTTCAACTATTGCTAGCTTGCCTCCCCTGTGGAATCTCCTGGAACAGATCACTCACTGCACTCACTCCGACCTCCTTAACCTTGCCTCCCTCTAACATGCACTTCCTCTGACTCCCAAGTAAGACTGTCAATATCCACACTGAATCATCCATCCATCCATTCGCTTCCGCTTATCCTTTCCAGGGTCGCGGGGGGCGCTGGAGCCTATCCCAGCTGTCATAGGGCGAGAGGCGGGGTACACCCTGGACAGGTCGCCAGTCTGTCGCAGGGCCAACACACAGGGACAGACAACCATTCACGCTCACATTCACACCTAGTGACAATTTGGATTATCCAATTAACCTATCCCCTCAAACTGCATGTCTTTGGACGGTGGGAGGAAGCCGGAGTACCCGGAGGGAACCCACGCAAACACGGGGAGAACATGCAAACTCCACACAGAAAGACCCCGGCCTGATGGTGGAATTGAACTCAGGACCTTCTTGCTGTGCGGCAACAGTGCTAACCACCGTGCCACCGTGCTGAATCAGTTTCATTTAATTTTTTGGCTGCCCTCTGACTCTCATCTCCCTGTGTTGCAGTGCCTCCAATCTAAGGTTCACTCATGTGCCCCTCTCATCCCTGGATCTCCTGTATTTAGCTTTGACTCCTGTTTACGTAACTTTCATAGCCATAGTCAGTGTATTCGCACCTGTATATTCACACCTATGGGCAATTTAATCAATCAAGCCTTTTATTTGTCACATGCAAAGTTTACACCTGCAGTGACCCCCCGACCACACATACATAGCAAAGACATGACGTGGGAAGACAGGTCGGAGACAGATAGTAATATGGATAAAACAATGTACAATACAATGAGCAAGTGGAGGAGGGGAAAAAAAAGAGACCTCAACTCATACTGGCCTCCTTATGGGAGGTCAGCATGAGAACAGAAAAAAAAAACAAAAACCCTCCTCTGCACCAAGAGCACATACTATAACGTTCTCAAGAACCAGACGTTTTGATCTCAGTTTGTCAGTTTATTCGGTAACACAGGCAAACGGGCCGTTAACTCCGGGGAGAGTGCTCTCGTACAACACCTCACTTCAGCCCCGTACAGTCACTCTACAACCAAGACCCTGAGGTAAGGATGGCTAGCTGCTGGGCCAGCTACCTGTTAAACCTTTCCACCAGTCCATCACTTTGGGGGTGAAGTCGGGTGGTGCGGGTCTTCTTAATCCCAAGGCATTCGCACATGGCAGCAAATACCTTGGACTCAAAGTTACGCCCCTGGTCACTGTGGAGGGTCTCTGCTGTTCCAAAGCAGCTGAACATCCCCTCCACTAATGCATCAGCGACAGTCTCAGCCTCCTGATATGGGATGGCATATGCTTCCGGCCACTTGGTAAAATAGTCCATGTCCACAAGGACATAGCAGTTTCCTCTGTCTGTACAACGGAATGGGCCCATGACGTCCACAGCTACTCGCTCCATTGGAGCTCCTGCTGGTTGCTGCTGAAGCTGAGCCTGGGACTGGCCCTGTGGCCCTTGAGCGAGTGCTCCGATGGCAGGCTTCCAGCACAGCTGACCTCAGCGACCTTGGCAC
Source organism: Oreochromis niloticus (assembly GCF_001858045.2). Taxonomy (NCBI): domain Eukaryota; kingdom Metazoa; phylum Chordata; class Actinopteri; order Cichliformes; family Cichlidae; genus Oreochromis; species Oreochromis niloticus. Next base: position 21,116,289 of record NC_031970.2, read on the forward strand.
CACAACCTGCCACCTCTCCTCCCCTGTGGCAGGATCCTTCCAGGCACGCTTCAACACCCCCTCCTTCAGCCTGAGAGCATTAAACTTGGCCCACAGCCCCCTGGTACAGATGTAAAACCCAGTGACCTCATCCCAAAGGGGTCGCTCCTCCCTCTCCAGCCACTGCAGGACTGGCAGCAGGTCAGTGTCTTGTTCCTGCCGTGCCCTCCACTCTGCTGCATCCACCACCAGAAGGGCCCTGCAGGCGAGCTGTGTTGCTCTGTCCATTGCTGTCAGTTCCCACTCTATCTCCTCTCGCTTCTCACAGTAATGGCAGCCTGCTGCAGCACACGTGTGGCGAGAGAGAGCGTCTGCGTTAGAATGATGCGTCCCTGCTCTGTGCTCCACAGTGAAATTGAAGGCCTGGAGGTCCTCCAGCCAGGGAGCGACCTGTCCCTCTGGCTCCCTGAAAGACATCAGCCACTGGAGGGCAGCATGATCATGTGACCCGTGGTAGGTACCTATTTAAAATAGGACAGAGCCGTAGGCGCACAGTCAGTGAAAAAGGGTTTAATTTTTAATACAAAATAAAAGTAATAGTTTAACAGCGGCACCTAAAAACAATTAAAAACTTTACTTTATTAAAAACGGTAAAACTGTATGATTGCCCGTGAGACAGGATAAGCGCTGCGGGGAACCATTTAAGAACAAATCAACATATCACACACGTTAAAAAGGGACGGCAACTCACATATAACCCCAAATGGGCAAGACACTATAGAAAAAGGCAAATCTTCAGTGCCGTCTTCACTCAGGCCCACCGCTGGGCATGCAAAAAGCGGCGAGACAAAAAAGGGATTTGTTTTCCACACAGCGCCTTCACCGTCTGCAACAATATATATATAAAAAAGGTAAAACACTGAAAGACAATCAACATCTACGGTGCCTACTGATACAGAGAGATAAAACAACAAGCAAACAAAATCGACAGCCGCAGCAGTCAGTCTGTCGAATTACACCAAGTTAAAACAAATTAAAATACACTGATGTCTCGGGTCCTTTGCCCGCAGCCAGAAATCCACTTGGCAAAGCAGCAGCTCGGTACTCTGTAAATAAAAGGCAGGAGATGACTTACGCTGCACAGTAAAACACAGGAATATCCCTCAACTGTATTGTTTTCGTTACCTGTCCACAAGTTCGCGTCACACCCTAATAAATGTGGGTCAGTGGCGGTGAAGTCCACTGCACTGTTCTCACAGGAACGCAATGTTTCCCACCTACAAGGGTGCAAATAACTATAAATCTCTGCCAACAGCCAGAACTCAAGTGGTACATTTTTGTGTAACCTACCGTTCTAACAGAAGTTTAGGGGGACCCGCATCAAGCTTTCATAGAAAGAAATTAAAAACACCAACTTGCCCAGCTTGGACCAAGCACTCGCAGCTTTAGGTTTGCTGAGGAATACCTAATTGCCCACACCTGAGCTTATGAAAGGGGCAAAGACCAGCTCCACCCACCAGGGGCGGTTCCCAGACTCAGGTCTCACCTGTCACATTCAGTTCTGATAACGAACAATGTGCCACACAGGTAAAGTGTCTTACCCCTGCCACCACGGCCAGCAGCTCTCATCATGTGACACAGTAGCACCACTCACTCCTGTTCAGGACCCGGCTGAAGTACGCCACCACCTTCTCACCGTCCGGCCCGACCTGCGACAACACAGCTCCCAGCCCCACATTACTTGCGTCAGTGTCCAGGACAAAAGGCAGTGTGCGATCTGCGGAGGGTGTTGAATGCCTGCTGACAGTCCTGGGTCCAGATGAAGTCACGGTCCTTCTGTAGCAGACGGAAGAGTGGTGCAGCTATAGAGGAAAAGCCCTTTACAAACCTCCTGTAATAAGACGCCAGTCCTAGGAAGCTTTTGAGCTGTTTCTGGTCTGCTGGGGTGGGCCAGTCAGTAATGGTGTGAATTTTTTCCTCCAAAGTGCTGATGCCCTCCTGACCCAGCTTGTGCCCCAGAAACTCCACCTCCCTCCTCATGAAGTGGCACTTGTCGGGGTGCAGCTTCAGGCCTGCAGCTGCCACCCTCCCCAACACTTGTCTCAGGGCATCCAGGGCAGCATCAAAGGAGCTCCCGTGTACTAGAAGGTCATCCAGGTAGACCAGACACCGTTGCCATGGGACACCAGCCAGCACACTGTTCATAAGCCTCTCGAAGGTAGCAGGAGCGTTGCAAAGACCAAAGCTCAGGCCTTTGAACTCCCATAGTCCCCTGTTGGTGCAGAAGGCTGTCTTCAGTCTGGACTCAGGGGACAGTGGCACCTGCCAGTAGCCACTCCGCAGGTCCAGGGTGGAGAACCAGGAGGATCCGACTACTAAATTAAGAGACTCGTCAATCCTGGGAAGGGGGTAAGAGTCCTTTTTTGTCACTTTGTTGAGTGGTCTGTAGTCCACGCAGAAATGCATCCTTGGGCTGTTTTTCTTAGGTACCATCACCACAGCAGAGGCCCACGGGCTGTCAGATGGCTCTATGATGCCCGCCTTCATCATTTCACACAACTCTCTGTCAGCAGCCTCCTGATGAGCCAGGGGCAGGCGGTGGGGGCGCACTTTAATAGGCTGGGCATCCCCAGTCTCAATGACATGCTCTACCAAGTGTGTCAAGCCAACATCACTTACTTTCAGGGCAAAAATGTCTCTAAACTCTTTTAGTACCTGCCATAGACTCTCTTGCTTCTGTGGAGTCAGCCCCTCACAGCTCTTTGACCAGATGCTCCTCACTGCTGAGAGCCTCTCCTCCTCCTCCGCTTGCTGCTCTGCTGGCGGGTATGCAGGGGTCTCCGAAGTGGAGGTGGACGCTGCGGCAGATGCCAGGTAGACTGGGGGAGGAATAAGTTGCACCTTCTTCCCGTCAGGGAGTATTAGGAAGCCTATGCCCAAGTTCAGTACACCACCAATGGCTTGCAAAAAATCCAGCCCAAGGATGCAGGCGTCCTGCATGTCAGCCACCCAGGCAGCATAAGGTACACAGAGGTTTCGCACCTTAAACTGGAACACTCCCCTCCCTCTAATTGGGGCCAGGTCACAGTCTTAAGTCGCACATTAGTTGGTTGCACATCAGCTCCGGTTGGGACGACCGGACGCCGTGTCCAGAAGGGCTGTACAGGACACCCCTGCAATCATCACCGGAACAAAAGTCACCAACCTTGGTCCAGCCCACAGTGATGACTGCACCGGGTGGAAGTGGCGGTGGTGTGGGGATGTCTGGGCATCCCCACACCTGGGCATTTCCTGGGCATTTCCCTGAACCGCTGCAAGCTTGGGGCACTGCCTGATGAGGTGTCCGACTTGTTCACATCCCCAGCAGCTCTGTGGTCGACGGTGCGGGCCGGCCTGAGGGGAAGGCGACTGCAGTGCTGCCGTCTGGACCAAACTGCACAGGCCCGCTGGCATCTCCATCTGCTCCACAGGTGCTGACATAGCTCTCCCCACATGTGTGTCATTAGCGCCCCCAGAGGATCCTGCAAGCATCTCCCTCTCCAACGCTAGCTCCAGGGCTGCACTGAGTGTGGCCGGTCGAGCAAGCTAACCATACGGAGCTCTTTAGGGCTCAAGGGCCTGCAGGAAGTGGTCCCAAGCTAACTCCGCCTGCACTGATGGTGGCATGCAGTCATACGCCCTCCGGCAAACACACTCGACTTCATGGGCCAAAATGCGAAGGGGCTCCCCTGGCAATCTGCGTCTCTGAAGTGCCCCGACCAGAGCATTATAATCTCCCCTTTGCTCCTCGGTCAGCAGCAGCAGGCATGCAGCTGCATCCTCACACAGGCACAAAGCCAATTGGAGAGCTTTATGTTCCTCAGACCAGCCAGCTGCAACAGCTAACAGCTCAAACTGTGCAATAAACACTTCCCATGGTGTCTTGCCGTTGAACTTAGGCGTTTTATGTTCGCCGCAGCTTGCTGGGCGCCGCCATGTTTGTTTACATCACGTGACGGCACGCCAAGCGAGGTCAACTGCGTCCCACCGGAATCGCAGCCACGGCGCAAAAAGTTCCCGAGCCTTGTCAACTCTGGAGAAAATCCAGCCTCAGACAGCCGCAGCGCCGTTTCCCTCACTCTATGGGCAGGCGAGCGCGGATGAACCTCCCTCTCCTCCGTCTCCTTCTTAATCTTGTCCGGCAACATCCTCGGGTCTCATGACGGTCAGCTTCGCCAGCAACAGGGTGTCGGGCATTTTCGGTGTTTTCTCTTCACTTCTGACACCAGTGTAACATTCTCAAGAATCGGACGTTTTGATCTCAGTTTGTCCGTTTATTCGGCAACACAGGCAAACGGGCCGTTAACTCCGGGGAGAGTGCTCTCGTGCAACACCTCACTTCAGCCCCGTACAGTCACTCAGCAACCAAGACCCCTCTCCCCTTCCTGCACACATTAACTCCCTTTTTCCTGCAGCACAACCAAACATGTATCTTAACGAAATAACAACAGTATGCAGAGATAGCCAACCTGTCACTGTAAAACAACATTTAACCATCGTTACAATACATATCCACATAACAAAACCATAAACCACATGACAAGCAACTGAGGTGGGTAAGGGGGTGAGAGGTGAGCCGATGTAGACACAGCCATCTTGCCAAGTGCTATTAATCCAGCGCTGGGTCTTAGACCTGCTGTCTGACCTCGGCCTTGCAGATAAACGTTCAAAGGCGTTTGGAATCCAGGATGGGTTTGAATGAGGGGAAAGAGAGTCACAACAACCTGAGCATCCAGCTGGCGCCAGGGGGGCCGCATGAGATGAAGACGGTAGTTGTTTTGGTTAGTGCAATCAAACTGCATCCAATTTTACAGTAGGTCGAATGTTTGTCACTGGTCACGAAGTCTCTCAATTCCCGTTCTTCTTCTCCAAGATCTTATCCATATTGCAGAGCCATGAGCTTCTCCAAGATCTTATCCATATTGTGTTCAATAAACATAGTCTGAGTACTCACAGCCCTGCCCATCGTCTATCATGTCAGCCAGCCTTGTGGGATTTTGAACAGCTGTAGCCGCTTGTTATTCTTAACCCAGGTCTGAGCCAGCTCCAATGATCCAGAACTCTGTTTCTATTGTGGTTCCGAATTGGTAGATGTCATTCAATGTCCTCCATTGAGGACTTTTGTTAACTTTTTTAATAGGTGTTATGATTCAGTTTTACAGTTGGTATGCAAAAATAAGTAGCATACCAACTGGCCTGGTTATCAGTTGTTGCTGGTACAATTATTGACAGTGCAGCAGCACCAACAGCTGACATGTTGGTTAATTTGACACGTTTTTGCTGCATCTATTTTCATTTTCTTTTTATTATTTTCTTTAAGCTTACCAGCTCTGCATTCTCACCACTTCTTCCACACTAAACTTTTTCTACAAGGTGTGGAGCAAAGGTTGGGGAGGGGCCGATCACATTAAGAGATTTCATTGGGGAATATAGCAATAATGAGAATGAGCACTGGTCCCGGGCGCCCAATCTGGGGCCTCTCTCCTTCTGGGATGGGTGCACAGATGTCGCAGAGATGTGAGGTCTTCGGTACTCTTCAGGGCTGTGGTGGCCCAGATCTCCTGGATCTATATTTCTCTGCCTATGGCTTCTGGGGGACATTATTGTAACTTCCTGCCCTCATTTTCAAGTAGATTTTGTTACAAAGACACATACGCTCTCTCTCTCTCTCACACACACTCACACTTTGTGAGTGTGGAAGAAGTACAAACTCCGAAGCACGTACAAACTCCAAAACACGTATAAAAGATAACAGAAGTGCTCCAGAATGCTAGGCGCAGTGTTGAGCTTTTGTTACCTAGTGGCTACACAAGCCAGGAAGTACCAACGACCGGATTTGGTGTGTGGTAGTAACAGGTAAATGAACATTTTTTAAAAATTATTTTAATATATGAGTGCTTGTGAATAAATACACAAACAATACACATATGCTTTCAATTATGTAATTTAAGTGATCTAGGTAGCTCTGTTTTGGAAGTTCAGTTAAGGCTAGAAATGTGTTTTGGAGTTTGTACATGCTTTGGAGTTTGTACGTGCTTTGTCTCTAGGGGCCACCGCATATATTTATATATAAACATATATAAATAAAACCACTTTTTTTTTTACATTAGTAATTCCTTTTGTGCATAATTTTATATTATTGTTAATAATAAATTAATTAAAGCAACAAAACAACCTGAAGACCCGGCTCGGAGCCAGTTCTCTAAAAAGAGTCAGAAATCCCATCACTATCCAGCACCCGATAAAGGCCACACTTTATACAAACAGAGCAGGCAGATTGAACACAAGTGAGAGCACTCGATCTGTGAAAGTAAAAGACAAAATAACCTCAAGACACAAAAACTAAACACTGAACATGGAGACAGAGAAATACAGGAAGCAGAGGAAAATAAGCTGTAGAAACAAAAAGGACAATAAAAAACCAGTGGAGACAAAGCATCATGGCAACATGTTTTTCTTTCTTTGTTTATTATCATTACTTTTGAAAATTGTATTTAAATTGTTAAGAGATTTTAACCCTTTCACGCATAGTGGTCACCACAGTGGACAGCTATTCAAACGCTGTTTTCTTGTATTTGTGTCAGTGTTGACGGTGTATTTGCACATAAATCACTACATTGGACACTGATGTATCACTCCATACCTGGCAGGGTTATATTTGTTACATATTGTTGTTACATATGTTGATCGGATTACATTTTTTATTTCTCTCCAATATCCGATCCAGTAATTTAAGTCAGTATCGTACCAATACCAATATGTAATATCAGATCGGTCCATCCCTACTTGAAATACTGACTGTTTCACAAGTCAAAATAATTTTTTTCCCCAAATCAAAGAATATGCAAATATTAAAAATGTGTGCCTATGATAGCATCTTACATCGGCTAAATTTTAGAGTATTTGAATTTGCAAAATAAATAAGGAGCTCACCAGTGTTGCACTTATATATGACAGTACTGTAGGTGGCACTATAGCCATCCTGCTGGTTTTGTAAAAAGTGTCTTTCCACAGAAAATAAAACAAACACTTCCAAGTTATGTTCTCCAAAAATTTGTGGTATGCGGATCGATCTAAATATCAATTGTATCGATACCAAGTCGGCATTGGTATCAGATCGATACTAGCCTGGTGAGAACGATTCCTTACTTGAAGTTCTGCTCTTGTTTGCAATGCTGTGCTTCCGCTCCTGTGTCAGTGCAGAGCAAGCACACTTTGCTCCCCCTCCTCCGTCTTGTGTTTAGATGTTGCGCTTTCACGTGACGTGACTTAGGGGGTGCCCAATTTCATGGGCTGCATCCTCCTGAGGATGCATTTGTAGACAGATTACGTCACAGCGACGCGCCGAAGGCTGTCCGACTCCTCCGGATGCAGCCGACAAATGCGTCCTCCTTTTCCCAGAATTTGAAGGATGGGTCCGGTGTGTCCTCCGTGGCCCACCATATATCTGCTCTGTTTATCAAGATATCGCATATTTGCAAAAGTGCTTCAACGTTTTCGGAGACGTCTGTTACCCACCAGCTCGATAGCTAGCCGAGAGCTCGAGGGTCACTAGAGCCGCCGAGAACGGCACAACTCCCGGCACATCATTTTCAGATCACCACGGACTTTCGCTACTCAGAATAACATAATATATAAGTCACTTAGACAACCTAAAAATGTTATTGTTTGGCTTTTTTCAGTGTTTTATTTGTTAGTGAGTAAATCGGTTTGGCTGAGATTAAAGTTATTAGGTTAGATAAAATAAAACCTACCCCCGGGTGGGTTCCTCCTTGGTTTTTACACAGCTGAATAAACGTCAAACAGAAAACTGATTAAACAGAAGCGTGAGATGGTCGAGAATTTACGCCAGTGTCCTGTTATATTTTAGATAGCAAGGAGCAGACGGCTGAGTTTATTAAACTCCACCGAGACCGCGGTGATGCAAATCAGAAGGCTAGACCGTCCAATTTCACAGCCGTTTACTTCCACCCTATCCGACCTACTGAGGACCCGGCCCACGTAGACCACGAAGGCTGGGTCCTCAGGAGGATGCAGCCCATAAATTTGGACACAACTTTAGACATGTTGGGGGTTGTTAAGTTGTTTACATATTATTTATATTTTCACCAGTTGTTGTTTTTGTTGTTGAGAATTTCAATTGTAGTTTTTGTATAATATAGTTTCTCAACTGTGCTTGTTTGTTTTAATTTGTTTACTTGTTTGCAAGCACTTTGTTAAGAGATTTTTACATTTACTTACTTTGATAACTTTTATTTTGCTTAAGTATAATTTCTTGTGAGAACATGATGTGCCTGCAACCTACAGATTAAGGAACAGAAGCATGCGTGAGGAAGTTACAAAGTAACACACTCTCAGGCAGAGACAGTTCCAACCTGAAGCTGATATGACAAAAGATACTAGTTCCTCTTATCTTATGGATAACGGCCACTCATGCGATAACCATATCTAGAGATGTTTTTCTATTACATATGCTCCACCTAGAGATGCTGTGTAATCTATTCTCTGCTATAAAATAAAGAACGGACTGAGGCTCTGCGCGACTTGCCTGTGTCTTGCCACGCAGTAAGTCTCGCCCATGTACATGCCATAACTTGAGTTTGTGTTTCTTGCTTCTCTAAGGTTTTTTCCTTTGACATATTTCTTGGTCCTTCGAGCCGGATGGGAAATAACAGCTGATTGGCTGTGACTCCTAACCAGAGACCCTCAGTGCATCCTGACGCCGTGAGAAGCCGACCCTGAAATCTGTCGACAGCCCTCTCTAGGTAGAGGTGAGAGCCCTAGAATGTGAATTCGGGTCTAGGCCAGGGTGATTTAGAACGGTCCACGGCGCTGGGGTGCAGTGAGGAGATCTCCGTCCTAACTACAGATCCTTTGGAGAGGTGAGAAACAAACTCTTTGTTTTAAAAAAAGCGCATAGGTCTTATCCGCCGCAAGGATTAATAGCGCATTAGGCTGACCCACTGCACGGGTGCACAAAGAGAGTAATCCGCTGTAAGGATTTAAGACGTCTAAAACTTAACTTGAAAAAGTTAAAACTGGCCTGGTCCGCCGCAAGGACCCGCGCGCGTAAAGAAACAAGAGTGAATATATGTGTTTTGTGTATGTCATTTTTCTGTCTGTTGGAAGTAAACTAATTTTACAGCACAATACGCTGCTGAGTTGCTTCCAGTTGTTATTGTTATTTTATTTGCTGTAAGACGCTGAAGTACTGGTGACAAAGGAGAAGTAGGTTGGGCTTCGTCCCGTAAAACTGACACCGCTCCGCGAGTAGCTCGGAGTTGGAGGCCGTGTCAGCAACCACTCCTGAGTCTCATACCAGAGAAAGCTCTGCAGTTGTGTTGTAACAATGGGTAATCAGCCCACCAAAACTCACTGCTGACGAGCAGTGGTTAGAAAAGAAATGTCCAGGCGCTGGACAAATTACTGCTTGTAGATGGAGAAAGCCTAAGAAAACAAAACGTCCCACTATACATTCACCCATATCAGGAAGAACATAGTAATCCCTCATCAAGTAAAAGATTAGAGATCAAAGTTTAAAAAGGGCTGGATACAGACCCAACTGAATACACATAAATACAAGAGGAATGCATAGTGGAATAAACAAAGGGTTAAGTTAAATTAGAGCTTATGTATTCAAACTAATAATAGGAAAGATAACAACCTGTAAATTGGTACTAACAAATGAAACAAAATTGGGAAGACAACCAAGCTGAACGAATAGAATAAATGAAAGCAGATAATTCACACAAATCATATTAAATAAAATAGAGAAATGCACAAGGTATATTAAGGCTGTGTCATTGTTCAGCCGGGGAAAGAGTGTGGAAAAGCAAATGTCTCCAGCTTGGGAAGGTGTGAAACTGCAGGTCACATCGGCCTTTGATGGATACATAATGAAATATAAAATAATAAACTATTGTATATTAGTAGTAAAGTAGTGTATTGTAATATACTATTGCTGTTATAAAAAAGGAAAAACAAAACAATAATAACATTAATAGTGACATAATATTAATAAGAAGAGGCACCTCAGTCAGTTATGATGTGAGGTGGATAATTGTTAAAAGTAGTCTGATTCAAGCTTAAGGTTTGCTCAAACTCAGTATAATAATATATGAGATGAAGAAAATAAGGAAAATACCTAAACTAATCAAGTGCATAGAGACACTTGACCTGGTTGTAAACCTGTCATCCTAGATGAGACTTTGTTGAGATGAAGAGCAAACCTATACTAACAACTAATAAGCCAAACCCTGTATACAACAGCTAAAGCTACAGGTTTGAGAAGCTGAATAAAATGAATTAAATATGTGGACACTACCAAGCTGATGAGCAAGTTACACATTTTTTATTTTTATTTGTTTTTTAGAGCAGAAGCTGCATATTAAAGGTCACACATGCAGCTGTTTGTGAGCTCAGTTTTTTTTCCTCACACTTCTGCTTTGTTTCTGGCAGCAGCTTTTTCTTTTTCTTTTGTGTCCTGACTCATGTGTGTAAAGCCTTCATGCCATCGGCAATTTGTTTTTGTTTTGTTTGTTTGTTTTGTTGGTTTGAAAAACAAATTTGTGATCATACTTGTGGATCACAGTGACACATAATGATTAGGCATATGATTTATTAATGCCTAGTTTTAGAGCTGTGAGCTATGAGCTGTAAGCAATGCAAAGTTTTTTCCTAACTTAAAAGTTTGAAATATGTAAGATGTGTGAGTTCTTTGAAAAAAGGAATTGCCTAAAATGGCCTAAGTCAAAATATAGTGTTGCATCTACAAAGAAGAAAGCAGAAGAAGCATTCAGTAACTTGAAACTGGCATTACAGACAAATACAGTTTTGGCTTTGCCTGATTATGATAAGCCTTTCTACTCGCATGTAGATGGAGGTGCAGGTTATATGAAGGCTGTTCTAACACAGGCCTTTGGGGGAAAACAACGCCCACTTGCATTTTATTCATGTAAATTAGACTCCGTTGCATTGGGTCTGCCTACGTGCGTGCAGGCTTGTGCAGCCGCAGCAGAGGCAGTTAAAAAGTCCGCTGATATTGTTTTAGGACACACATTGATCATTAAAGTCCCACATGCTGTGACCTCCATCTTACTGCAAGCAAATCTATCATACCTCACACATGCACGACAACTTTCCTATGTAGGCATTTTACTCTCACAGTCACACATCAGAATTCTGAAGTGTGGACAGCTAAACCCTAGCACACTTCTTCCCACGCTGGAAGATGGCGACGCACATTGCTACATAAGAAAGCTAGATGAAGAAACCAAACCATGAGTTGACATTTACAGTACACCATTTTGCAAAAATCTGGCAAAATAGAGGCATGGTTACCTCCACAGGACATCCAGTACAACACAGAAATCTTCTAAAAACACTTTTAGAAGTAATAACTCTGCCAAGACAGCTAGCAATATGTAAATGTGCAGCACACCAAAGAGACAACTCAAGGATAACAAAAGGCAATAACTTCGCAGATCAAGCTGCAAAATCAGCGGCACAACAAACTGTAGACACACTAATGTCAAGATCACCCTCACAAATACCACTTGATGTTTTAAAGGATGAACAAAAAGCAGCTCCCACAGCTGAGCAAAGGAAATGGCTGAAATGCGGAGCGCAACTAAAAGATGACTTGATGGTTTGTGAAGGAAAACCAATACTTCCAAAATCTCTACACAAAACAGCAGCCTTAGTGACACATGGAGTTACTCTCCATGTGTCAACAGGAGGGATAGTAGATATAATCTCCAAAACACTTTTACACTCTAAATTTCGAAACTTCAGCAAAAGAATTTGTCAGAACATGCATGATTTGCCAAAAAAACACAATGCACAAAGGAATCTCAGACCAAAAAGAGGTCATTTTCCCACACCACCTCATCCTTTCCACACAATCCACATGGATTTTATTGAACTAAATGAATGCCAAGGCTCAAAATACGCTCTAGTGATCATAGACGTATTCTCAAAATGGCCAGAAATCTACCCAGTAAAGAAAGCAGATGCCATTTCAGTAGCAAAATGCTTATGTAACCATTTCATTCCAACATATGGCATCCCCACTCTGATAAGATCAGATAATGGGACACACTTTGTCAATGAGGTAATCAGCAAAGTCTCTGAAGCACTAGGATTCAGCATCAAAAATCACTGTGCTTATCACCCGCAAAGTGCAGGATTAGCGGAAAGAACTAACGGCACAATAAAACAGAGACTTAGAAAATGTATGGAAGAAACAGGGAGACCATGGCCTGAGTGTATAGGCCTAGTAAAAATGTGGATGAGACTAACACAGGGTTCTCAGAAACTCACACCTTTTGAAATCATTCATTGCAGACCATTTCCACTGCCAATCACAAGTGAACCTTTAGATCAGGGGTCCCCAATCTCAGTCCACGAGGGCCGGTGTCCCCGCAGGTTTTAGAGGTGTCCTTGATCCATCACAGCTGATTTAAATGGATAAATGACCTTCTCAACATGTCTTGAAGTTCTCCAGAGGCCTGGTAATGAGCTAATCATGTGATTCAGGTGTGTTAACCCAGGGTGAGATCTAAAACCTGCAGGGACACCGGCCCTCGTGGACTGAGATTGGGGACCCCTGCTTTAGATAAATCAATCAGAGAGACCACACTAGCAGAATGGATGTCGAAGCTACTAGAAAACAAAGATATTGTTTTGAACAATAAACTGCCTTCTGAATCTTCTCCAGTATCTTGCAGGTTGAAGCCAGGTGATTGGGTCCTGATTCGAGTTCTCCATAGAAAGAATTGGAGCTCGCCCCGCTGGGAAGGTCCCTACCAAGTGCTCATCACCACACCAACCGCCTGTAAGATAGCAGAGAGACCATCTTGGATTCACCAAAGCCACTGCAAGAAAGTGAGTGACAGCCCAGACTCATAGACTCCAGCACCCCTACCTTCTGGTGATCTACCTGGTGAAGAGAGGGCTGATTGGGTATATCCCGCCCTCTACCTCTCGCCAGTAGTCTACTCACCCGAGGATCTAGGTGTGTTTGGCTGTCATGAAGACACTCGCCGTCCTAGCAGCTGTCCTCCTGCTCCTAGCAGGACTCCTCGCACTTTTCGAGGACAATAAAGAACAAAACACAAGCCAAACGTGCCGCCAGCTTTTCGGGCGTTGGCTATCAGCATAATAAAATCATCATCAACGAGACAAGCTCATCTACCATCTACTCGCTTAACTTCCTTAGTATCTTTCAGGGACCACCCCAACACAAGATAATCACCATTGAAGACGCTGGACTTGACAATGGAACGTGTGACCAACTTTTCTGGATCAACTTCAACGTGACAAACCGGAACACATCCATTCACTTCCCAGTGTTCTTGGACCAAACCCCAGGGAAGAACCACTCCATGTGCTACCAGCAAAACAACGGTAACAGACTGCTTGGAAACACCACTAACTGTAATCAGACCGCTGGAAGTGGAGAAGGTGCCCCTGTGAACATGACCAGCCCCTCAAATGGCACTTACTGGGTCCAAGGAATGGCCTGGCTATGTGGACAACGTGCTTATTTCATACTACCCCCAGGCTGGACCAGAGTTTGTGCCCCCATCTTCATATCAGACCACACCTTCAGGATGACCGCTGTAAACACCACCCCAACCACACGACGGAAAGGAAGATCAACATCTCCAGGTATCCAACCACACAACCCTGTGTACGGCAGTGATGTGCCCGAGGAATTCAAACTATGGACCACTGGACAGAAGGTCCTCCACTCACTGTTTCCGTGGGTTGGAACCGGAAAAAACATGTTAAGGATTGAAACATTGGATTATCGCTTTGGACTCTTTCTGAACGCATCATCTTCTTGACCAAGATGGCGGCGCGTGAACAACGCGAGGCTCAGTGTCTCTCCAGAATCTGCTATTTAGCGATTTTTTATCTACTTTTAACCGGATTATTCATCCAGAATTGCTGTGCGTTGCTGACCTACAGCAGACAAGAGATTCTGGACATCTGGACTCATAACTCCAACAGTTTTATCGCCGATCTCCGACTCATCCCAGAGATCTCCAGAACACCGGAGGCTGCCCACTCTCCCCGGCCGGGCGGAAGTGCACGCAGACGGCGCCGAGAACGTAAACAAAGGCGAGGTAGGCGCGGAGGGCTACGGGCTAAGTTAAAGCTAACACCACATCGGCTGCCTTTACCCAGTATTTTCCTCGCCAATGTCCGTTCTCTGGCAAACAAAATGGATGAGATACGGCTCTCCATCACTAACAACAGACGGATTATGGACTCAAATGTCATGTTTTTCACCGAAACATGGTTGAACAACAGCTGCCCGGACAATGCTATCGAGTTAGCAGGACGCCACACACACTGAGCCGACAGGCTAGCAGATGACTCCGGCAAGACCAGAGGTGGAGGTTTGTGCATTTATATTAACAATGCTTGGTGCATGAACTCCACTACTACTGAGAGTCACTGCTCACCTAATGCGGAGTTTTTAATGGTCAAATGCAGACCTTATTATCTCCCCAGAGAACTCACTTCGATCATACTCACTGCAGTATATATCCCCCCCGACGCTAATGCTAGGTTGGCCATGAAAGAACTTTCTGCAGCCATTAACAAACACCAGAATAAACACCCCGAGGCTGCTTTTATTGTTGCTGGCGACTTCAACCACACCAACTTAAAGACAGTCCTCCCCAGATTCCACCAACATGTCTCCTGCCACACCAGAGGAGACAAGACTTTAGACCATGTTTATTCCAACTTGGCTGGAGCCTACAAAGCAACACCCCTCCCCCACATTGGACAATCGGACTATCTCTCCCTGTTCCTCACACCTAGGTATTCACCACTCATCCAACGTGTGAAACCTGCTGTGAGGACAATTAAAGTGTGGCCAGAGGGGACAGACGCAGTGCTCCAGGACAGATTTAAAAACACAGACTGGAATATGTTCACCCACACAGACCTGGACCAGTACGCCTCATCTGTACTGGATTACATCTCCGAAACCACAGACAGTGTCACCACCCAGAAACGGATCACCATGTACCCCAACCAGAAGCCTTGGATGAACCGGGATGTTCGTCTCCTCCTGAAGGCCCGCAACACCGCCTTTAGGTCAGGAGATGCACACGCCTACAGTACAGCCAGGGCTAATCTAAAGAAGGGCATCAAAAAAGCCAAACACCATTACAAAAAGAAGGTAGAAGAACACTTCTCCAACTCCAACCCCCGACGCATGTGGCAAGGACTCCAGACCATTACAGACTACAGGACCACCGAACCCTCCCCCACATCCTCTGATGCCTCCTTCCTCAACGAGCTCAACAACTTTTATGCTCGTTTTGAGCGAGGGAACCCCACAACCACAACCATAACAGACATGACACCAGACCACCAACCTCTGACTCTCTCCCCCACCGATGTAGGAGCGGTGCTGAGCAGGATCAATGTCCACAAGGCTGCAGGTCCTGATGGTATCCCCGGGCGTGTTCTCAGAGCGTGTTCTGGGGAGCTTGCAGGAGTGCTCACAGACATATTCAACCTGTCCTTGGCCAACGCTGTGGTACCGGCCTGCTTCAAATCCACCTCCATCGTCCCGATACCCAAAAACTCCAACCCATCTAGCCTCAATGACTACCGCCCAGTAGCCCTCACCCCCATCATCACTAAGTGCTTAGAGCAGCTGGTCTTAGCACACTTCAAATCCTGTCTCCCCCCCACCCTGGACCCCCACCAATTTGCATACCGCCAGAACAGGAGCACAGAGGATGCAGTCTCCATCGCACTGCACTCTGTCCTCTCACACCTGGACAACAACAACACCTACGCCAGAATGCTGTTTATAGACTTCAGTTCAGCATTCAACACAATCCACCCCTCACAACTCATCAGGAAACTGACAGACCTGGGCATCAGTTCCCTCATCTGCAAATGGTTACTGGACTTCCTGACCAACCGCCCCCAACATGTCCGACTGGATAACCGCTGCTCATCTACAATCACAATGAACACCGGTGTACCACAGGGCTGTGTGATGAGCCCTTTCCTCTACTCCCTCTTCACCCATGACTGCAGACCTGCTGATGGTTCCAACACCATCATTAAGTTTGCAGATGACACCACGGTGATTGGCCTCATCAGTGACAACGACGAGGCCGCCTACAGGGAGGAGGTGGATCGTCTGGCTGAGTGGTGCGACACAAACAACCTGCTGCTTAACACCGAGAAGACTAAGGAGCTCATCGTGGACTACAGGAGGAATGCCGACCCACATCCACCCATCCACATTAAGGGGACGGCTGTGGAACGTGTGAGCAGCTTCAAGTTCCTGGGAGTCCACATCTCCGAGGATCTCACCTGGACGACCAACTGCTCCAAGCTGATCAAGAAGGCTCACCAGCGCCTCTTCTTCTTGAGGACTCTGAGGAAGAACCACCTGTCCTCAGACATCCTGGTGAACTTCTATCGCTGCACCATCGAGAGCATCCTGACCAACTGTATAACAGTCTGGTACGGGAACTGCTCTGCCTCGGACCGGAAGGCGTTGCAGAGGGTCGTGAAAACTGCCCAGCGCATCGCCGGAGCACCACTTCCTGCCATAAAGGACATCTACAGGAAGCGGTGTCTGAAAAGGGCTGGGAAAATCATCAGAGACCCCAGTCACCCATCACATAGACTCTTCACCCTCCTGCCCTCTGGGAGGCGCTACAGGAGCCTCCGGACTAAGACCACCAGGTACCGGAACAGCTTCTTCCCCACAGCTGTCAGACTCCTGAACTCTGCCTCCTGACATCTGACCCACGTTAAACTCATGGACTGAACATACACACACCCACAACCACTAGCACTTTACCACTACTGTATACTTCTGTGTAGATAATCATTCTGTACATACGATAATTTTTAATCCCACAACTGTTTATAACTTACATAGTTCACATTCTGCATAACTGTATATCTCAGATTTCTGTATAGTTTTTATTTCATATTTATATCCTGTTCATAGCCTGTACATAGCTTGTACTCACTACAGCCTGTACATACTTATAGTTATAGAATATTCATAACATACTTCACACTGTGTACATTATAACATACCATAATAGACCCATTTCTCTATTATTGCTAATTTATATTGTAATATATCTATATCACGACTAAAGCACTTTCTGGATGGATGCAAACTGCATTTCGTTGCCCTGTACCTGTGACATGTGCAATGACAATAAAGTTGAATTCTATTCTATTCTATTCTATGTAAAATCAACGACGAACAAAACCAAGAAATCGACGCTCTGCGCATTGCAGTAATGCAACACAGAGTAGCATTGGATATGATTCTCGCCGAGAAAGGAGGACTATGTGTCCTCTTCGACAACACCTGCTGTACCTACATCCCGGACAATGTGCATTCCTCAAACATGACTGATGCTCTGAATGCCTTGAGGCAACTGAAGGAAGCCCAAAGTCAGGACTATGTGAGAAACACCACTGATTGGTTCCCCTGGCTTTTCAACGGCTCATGACTACAAGTACTGAAGAGACTACTCATTGGAGTTGGAGTGTTTTTAATTTTGTTCTGCTTCTTTGCCACATGTATTATCCCATGTCTAAAAGCCATAATCAAACGAATGATTAACACTTCACTTGCAGCATACGTCAGTATTCCACTTGATTTAGAATCTAATGATGAGAGTGAAGATGAAAATGATGAAAATGCCACTGTTTAAAATTATAACGTGAATATAACCATGTTTGATTAAAATCATATGCACAATGACGAGCTACTTGAAAATGCAGACAGCAAGAAAGTAGACTTTGATGTTTTAAGCATGTTTTATGAAGAAATTAAATCAGCAAAAACAGGAGGGAATGTTAAGAGATTTTTACATTTACTTACTTTGATAACTTTTATTTTGCTTAAGTATAATTTCTTGTGAGAACATGATGTGCCTGCAACCTACAGATTAAGGAACAGAAGCATGCGTGAGGAAGTTACAAAGTAACACACTCTCAGGCAGAGACAGTTCCAACCTGAAGCTGATATGACAAAAGATACTAGTTCCTCTTATCTTATGGATAACGGCCACTCATGCGATAACCATATCTAGAGATGTTTTTCTATTACATATGCTCCACCTAGAGATGCTGTGTAATCTATTCTCTGCTATAAAATAAAGAACGGACTGAGGCTCTGCGTGACTTGCCTGTGTCTTGCCACGCAGTAAGCCTCGCCCATGTACATGCCATAACTTGAGTTTGTGTTTCTTGCTTCTCTAAGGTTTTTTCCTTTGACACACTTTTTAAGATTTTCCTCAAAAAAAAAAAGAAAAAAAAGAAAACTTTAAATCACCACAGCATTTTCATGCTTCGCAGCATCATTTATTCTTGCAATAATCACACGGTTGCTGTAACAGTACATTCAACGGCTGCAGCTGTGATGGTTCTGGGTCATTTTTACTCAGCATTTTCAGTTTTTTATTTTTTTCTGTATTATGGTTTGTATTCTAATTCTCTTGTTATGCTTTGTTGATTATTATTATAATTCTATGTTTAAGTTTATTCTGGTTTAGGGTTTTGTTCTTAGGTTTTGTGTTTAGTGTAGGTTTAGTTCAGTGTCAACTCTGCGTCTTTGTGAATTGTTTCTTGTTTTACTTTGAAGGTCCATGTCTTATGTCAGTGTATTCAGTTTTGCTTCCTCCTGTCTCATCAGGTCTAGCTGTGTTCCCCACTTTTGTGTAATCTCCCTGTGTTCTTCAGTGTGTATTTAATTCGTGTCAACTCGTGTGGTGATCGCTGGTCCATCTGTGCATCTACCGTGTGTTCTCCCTGCTGTCAACCTTCATGTGCCTTTGCGCACCTTCCTTCGTTAGTTTCCCCCAGTATAGATTATCTTTATTTCCGTTTTGCCATTTTCACCTTGTGTTTTATTTTGCAACAAACCTAATTCGTATCTCAGCAAGTGCCTGCTTTTGGCTCCTCATTTATTTCCTCCACACAGCTCACTCTGCTAGCTATGACAGCAGCTCTCCCGCCGCCACCTGTACACATCATCACCAACAACAACAACAACACAAGCAGAGCACAGGTTTTAAGCCAGCAAGGCGTGATTGTAGATGCCGTGCAGCAGGTCCATCTCACCTGCAGCGGCATCGCAGAACACGCCCCACCACATACCCGCATTGCCAGACTGAGGCCGGGGAGCCATACGGCCGAACCTACTCCCCCCTCCGTGAGCAGGTGAGGGAATCGGCCCGGACCATTGGCGCCCCAGGCCCTGGCCCAGCAACCAGGAAGTATTCAGGCGCATCCAGCGGCGCTGGGGGCGCCCATTGTTCCTTCAGTGGGCTGGTTTCAGTCATTATGCAAATGTACTGTTTATAAAATTAGGGAAACCTGCAGTCAGCTGAGACTGAAGTCACTTGGATGAGTGACGAAACGTTTCTCCCACTGAAAATGCTACATCCAGATGAACAGAATCAACTTTTGGTGAACATCTATGGAGCACTTACACAGTCTATGACTATGGTATACATTTACATACATTCTTCATTCAAGGTTCTTTATTCGTCACATGCATAGTTATACAAGTATAACACACAGTGAAATGTAACCTGACACGCTCCTCGACTTGTGCAAAAATGGGGATGGAGAGAGGAAGAACATTATATATAATATATAATATATAATTATATATCAGGGGTCGGCAACCCTAGGCACGCGTGCCACCGTTGGCATGCGAAGGGTTAACTGATGGCACGCACGACCATAGCTGGACTGGTCATCGGGCATAAGGGCATTTGCTCGGTAGCCCGATTATTTTTTATTTTTTGGTGGTGGATTGGCCAGACGCTGGTCGGTGTGTAAAAATAACTCAGTTGTTTGGTGGTGGCTATGGCGGAGCTTCCACAGATTCAGTAGGATGAGGGAAGGGGAGGCAGGAGGAGGGAGGAGAGACCCGAGGCGGCCGCCCGTCAGACCGTCAGGTGAACTGAACTTCAGGTAAGAAGTTATGACCTGCACTCTATTTGGGTCAGATATAAAACAAGTTTAGGTGGAGTTTATTTTCGTTGTGCTGACTTTTTACAGTCAGTTACAATAACTCGTACTGCGTACTAGCTAGCATGACGGAGTTTATATACTGCTGGGCGGGTGCTATGATTTTATTGATAGTGAACTTTATTTTATTCATAAGGTTAGTTAGTAGAGTTGCCAACCATCCCGTACAAACGGAATCGTCCCGCATTCAGAGAAATTATTACACGTTTCGTGTTGAGCTGAGAAGGAACACAGTTTGTCCCGGACTTCAGCCAGGATGGAAAAAGACACAAAGCTGGAGTTACTGTGTTACTGAATCAGAGCTGAACAGGTGATGGAGAAACAGGTTTACCTTTTAGGTGACATGAATGAGTTGAAGGGAAGTTATGAACTGTTTCTGAGAGACAAATAACACCGGGATCCTTTTCTAAGTAGCTGACAGCTGGTAACTGTGCAGGGGCGGATCTAGCAAAGTTTTGCCAGGGGGCCAGGTAGGGCATTAACAGGGAAAGGGGGGCACAAAGAAATACTTTCTTATTCTCATTTAAAATGTCTGGCTGTTATTAAATAATTATCTGAAGCTTACAACCAAAGTTTTTATCTGACGTAAAATGAATAGAAATCATACATTTACCAACAAGACAGTGTACATCACTGTCACAACAGCGTTTGTTTTCATTCAAAGGCTTTATGGCTTTAATATCTGGTGGGCCGGTCTTTAGTCAAAATGCATCCGTAGACTCGAGACACAATGCATTTTTGGGACTTTCAGGTGTATGGACCAATGTTTTATTTTCTGATCAAACCAGAAATCTTTAATGAGCAGCTAGATTTGTCTCGCATTAACTGGCTGAGTTAATGCCAGTTAATGCGACATCGAAGCAGCTGGAATCTACAGCTGTGCATGTTCATGGAGCTTGCATTTTCACCTGCTGGACATCACTACCTGACAAGTTTAACTGTCTTCAGAACATTGCAGAGGCCTTATTGACAGTATTTGGCTCTACATATCTGTGTGAGCAGATTTTCTCTCACATGAGTGTCCTCAGGTAGCCGTCTGAATGCTGGACACTCTGAGACCTGTGTCTCTGAGTGGGAGACCAGAGACACACATTAACATGTGTGTCTCTGTATTAACAAACATGCCATATTGGCCCAGTTTATTTTTCTTATCATTGTTGTGAGGAGACCATAAATAGCATTTGTATTTTCTGTTGTACAGTTCATTTGCTGTTATGGAGTTCTTGTTATGAATAAAAAGTGTCTTTTTTTTGTTTCAAAATAGCTGATAACTATTCGCTGATAGCTGCCAACATTTGCAAACAAATATAATTCTATAAAGTGGTTCTATATAATGTGTAACTGTTCATATAGAGCGTTATTAAATTTATTGCTAATGCAATCATATGACACACTGACTTCTGAGGAAATTTTAAATGGCACTCGCCATCAAAAAGGTTGCCTACCCCTGTTATATATAATATATACATTATACATTAGGTGATATTATATATAATAATATATGATAATTATATATAATATATATAATGTTCTTCCTAATTTCTATTGCTACCAATAGAAGTAAAAAAATGACAGACAAAAGTTTACATTTTAAAGACAGTGCAGCAGCTAGAACAAGACCATTTTTGGTCAACCTTAGTAGTCAGGTCAGTACGCACTATCAGAAAAGTTCTGGTTGAGTTCATTTGAAACACAAGGGCTGTGGTGGCCAGAAAAAACATAAGGCGTAGACTGGTACTACTGGTGGCCAACTCGAGATAACATTACTTACATCTTGGAACCACATTTCACTGGAAAACAAAACAAAACATTATATAATCATCAAGAAGTCATAGATAATGTTTTATTGCAAGAAAACGTCATCTGAAATTAATTTGTATTGAAATGAAATGTACTGTATCTATGAATTTTTTTTTTCTTACCAATGCCAGTTTGCGTAAGGAGAAGAGGCAGTGCAAGCAGGAGGACATCCACTGTCACAACTGCTCCGATTATCCATATCATTTTTGATGCTTTAAAGAGGAGGTTATTTCGAATTTTAAAAGGAAACTGTTTAACAGGGTAAAAACACCTTGAAACTTACTATGGCGATGTGACACAGATGGCTCATTCTCAAGAAGCATTTGTTTAATTCGGTTTTTAGTGACTGAGAGCACACAAAAACTTGTTTACATATATGTCCTGTAGGTTACTGTACTGGGAAGGTTACTTTTAAAATGTATTCCATTACAGATTACAGAATACATGTATTTTGTAACATACACCGTTAAATTACTCAATGATAGTAACGTATTCTGGATACTTTGGATTACTTAATATATTGTCATGCTTTACAACTACAAGAATGTACTATTGCTGTGTGATTTATTACTATTACTGAAGGTTACTCTCCATACCAATACCAACTAGATTTTTAAATCTTACTATAAAATGAGTAACATATGACATGACATCAGGTAAGACTGCACTTTTTGCAGTGATCTCGTATAGAAAACTATTTCTGTATCAGTAATATGGGTTTTTTTTTGTCTGTTAATAATCATGTGGAGTAGCTTTCAATAATAGTAATAAAAATCACACAGCAATAGTACATCAAAGATACTGAAGTTTTGCCCATCCCATTCTTCTTATATAGTGGTCTCGGAAATTCCAAGTAAAAAATGCATTCCTGCCCGTGCACTATGGAACGCCAGGACTGCCATAATGAATTACTTAAATACACCATTAAATAATTAATTAAATGTGGCAATAATTAATTAAAATTGGAATTAATTAATTAATTAAATAGTTATGACACATGTAATTAATTAATTATTGACACATTTAATTAATTATTTATGTATTTCACATTTTAATTAATTATTGACACATTTAATTAATTAATTATTGACACATTTAATTAATTATTTATGTATTTCACATTTTAATTAATTAATGACACATTTAATTAATTATTTAATGGTGTATTTAAGTAATTCATTATGGCAGTCCTGGCGTTCCATAGTGCACTGCTCTCTCTGGGTCCATTGTGTAACTGACGCCACTGACATTAACACAGTGCTTACATTAGAGCCTCTTATTGTGGGGGTTTTTGGGGTCTCCATCAATCAGAATTAGAGAAACTGTATTAATCCCAGATGGAAATTGAGTTAAAAAAAAAAAAAATTAATTAAATTTTAAAAAAGGGCCACGGGTCGTACTTGAACCTGGGTCGGCCACTCTCAGCCATGACTACAAGCTCATCCAACTGAGCTAAACCAGCGCCCTACTGTGTTCAATCACCAAAATTAGAGAGGGCATAGAGAGGGGATACCCTAACATATAAAACTGGAAACAACCACTGTGTATTATATTTATTTCAAAAAGGTAACTGTATTCTGATTACCACCTATTTAAACTGTAACTGTAATGGAATACAGTTACTCCTATTTTGTATTTTAAATACGTAACGCCGGTGTTCTGGGAATCCATCCTACCTGACAAACCATCCTACCTGTTGTTTCTGTGCATGCGCACAACACGAAATTAAGTGGCGAACCGTCCTACTTTTGTAAATATGAGCTAGAAGCATGCTTTAACAGCTAAAATTAAGTGGCGAACCATCCTACCTTTGTGAATATGAGCTAGAAGCATGCTTTAACAGCTAAAATTAAGTGGCAAATCATCCTACCTTTGTTAATAAGAGCTAGGACATACTCTGACGGGTAAAATTAAGTGCCAAACCATGCTACCTTTGTGAATGTTACCTACAAGCATACTTTAACAGATAAAATGAAGTGGCAAACCGTCCTGGTTTTATGACTATGAGCTACAAGCATACTCTGATGGGCAAAGTTAAGTGGCAACCCGTCATACCTTCTTAAATTTGCTGGAATTCGTCTTTGACAGCAGAAATGTGCATAAACTAGTTACGGTAGGACGTTTTGCCAAAGTAGGATGGTTGGTCAGAACACCGGTACATGTATTCTGTTACTCCCCAACACACACACACACACATATGTATATATATATATATATATATATATATATATATATGTTCGTCCTTTAATAAAAATAGTAAAATTAGGTCTACCTGTCATTCCATCATCAGTTGCTGGATCTGTAAGAGTCGTGTCATCAGCAGTAAGATTGCTCACGGCTGTCAGAGTTATCCCAGGAACAAAAGAAGGGGAGGCTGCCTCTAGTGAGATCCCAGGAGAAATAATTCTTTAGTGCCTAAAACGTGTACTTAATCAAACATTAAAAACCACAACAATAAACTTTTATATTCTGTTTTAAAAATCTTACCTGTAATTCTTTTTCTTCTTTGGAGTTTTATAGAAATAGGAGTAGATGTTGTGAAAATCCTCAAAGTATTCAGGTCTGATGGATTCCTTTTTTTAAAACCTAATAAATTTTTTGTCAAATTATAAAAATCAAAAAGAATTTCTTGACAGCTCATTAAAATTTTCACATTAAGAAACTAATATATTTGTTCACAAAAATCTACTTTTTTAGTCACTTTTAAAAATCTTACCTGTAATTCTGTTTCTTCTTCGGTCTTTCATAGAAATAGGAGTAGATGTGGTGAAAGTGCTCAAAGTAGTCAGATCTGATTGATTTAACAAATGTCAAAATGTGAAATTTAAAAATCCAAAAGATTTTTTTCATAGCTCAATGAAATTTCCACAGTAAGGAACTAAGAAATGTATTCAGTGTTATTTGTAAAATAATATCAGAAATTATTTCCAGTCCTGTACAATGTTCCCTCTATTTTTTCACGTGTCTGAGCGAACACACAAACTCCGTGAGCGATCCCTTGGACCACTGTGAGCGACATCAGACGTGTGCACTGTGGTCGCGCCGGCATCTAATCCATCCAAGTTACATGGTTTATTAAAATAATCAAATTACAGCATTTACATTTATGTTAGACTACTTTTAATTAACTGCTTTAGCCCACTTACAATGAAAATGTAAAAAAAAATCCTGTTCATGACCTGTGTAGTATGTTAACACTATTGGAAGTAAAAATAACTTGAACTCCAATTTTGAAAACACAACTTTCTTTCTTTTTAAAAAAAGCTCTGACTTGTATTATGAGTCTGTGGTCTGGGAGAGAGTCTGTAACTCTGTCTGCAAAATATAGTATATAATGACCAATGCTGGGCAATTGATTATATAGTTACTTCTTCAAAAAAGTAACTCAGTTTGGCAAACAACAAAGATTTTTGCAGCTATTTATTTTTTTTAATGCAGCCAAGGCGTTTTTTTAAATAAACATGTCAAACTATTTACAGAACAATCAGCTGTTCTGCATCAAATCTGATGCCACACAAATCATTTGTGCCTCTCCAAAAAATAATTTCTGTCCACTATGAGATAAAGGAGAACAACAGCCTGATACCTGCAGGCCTGACAACAGATGTATCACTCCTGTAACACCTGTAACATTCAGTACTCGCCTCATTGTTCTGACACACACAGAACAGAACACACTACACACTAACTACACAAGATTTGTGCTAAACGTCGCAAATCTCTCACATATCAAAGCACCGCCGTTACTCCTAAAACTTCCCCCCGTTCCTTAACAACTAGATGCCACGTTGCCATATCATTTTTTGATTGGTCAACATGGTACTTTTTTGGACGAATAGGAAAGGGAGAGGGGGGTGGAGTTTGTTTTTGCTCACAGGCGAGAGTGCTTTCCAGCCTTTTTTCTTATAAAACGCTGTTTTTACCATTTATTCCCGCAGTAAATATAAACAACGATAGTATTCAGGAAGAAAACCAAACATTGCATATTTCTTTTTATCACAACTCTGGTTCTACGTGGCCTACCAACACAATTTAAAAACTGGTATTGTGGTGGACCACTACAGGGCTCCACTCACACCCAGTGTTGAGGAAGTGTGTTCCTCTGTTTTGTGGCGCGATATGAGCAGTTGATGTGAGAGACTAATAAAGAAGGAGTGAGAACTGAGAGCTCTTTGTCGTTGATGCTTACCTCCACATTGGTGACCCCTGACTCGAGCATGCAACGGGCCGCAGATAACGCAGACTCCGCTATGGATGCATCAGCGGCCGCCGGTCCTCCGCCTCCTGTTGCAGCTATGTTCGCTGTGGCGCTGAAACTGCCGGACTTTTGGCTCCATGACCCCCCGTCATGGTTCGTACACGTGGAGGCTCAGTTCGCCCTTCGCGGCATCTCGGCTGATGACACGAAGTATCACCATGTGGTGGCCTCGCTCGACCCGCTGGCCACCCGTCGCGCGATGACGCTCCTCCGGGACCCACCCGCCCAAGGGAAATACGCCGCCCTTAAAGAGCTGCTTCTTCGGCGCTATGCCCTCTCCGACGCTGAACGAGCCAAAAAGCTCCTCAACCTGTCAGGCTTGGGTGGAGGTACCGCGCTCGAGCTCATGGAGAACATGCTATCGTTGCTCGGGCCGGATGACGGGGGATTCCTCTTCGCCCACCTCTTCCTCCGCCAGCTACCGGCCGCCGTGAGAGCTGTCCTCGCAAACTCCCCGCTCCTGCCTGCGAAGGATTATCGCTCCCTGGCTGAAGAAGCGGATCGCATTCTCCTGGCTAGCCGCACTTTCAACGTTCACGCCCTGGCTATGGACTCGCCGGCGGCGTCTTCCACGCCTCCACCTGCCTCCCCTGCCTCCCCTGCCTCCCCCTGCCTCCCCCGGAGCATCCGCCCCTTGCTGACGGCAGGGATTGCTACACGCCGGCACCGCGGAAAGAACATCTGTTTCTACCATCAGCGTTTTGGCGACAGAGCGCGTCGCTGCCTGCCGCCTTGCGCTTTCACGGCCCAGGGAAACGGACCCGCCAGCGCGCCGTAGCAGCCGCGACCGCTGGCGATACAGAAAGGCTGCTCTTCATAGAGGACTCGCGCTCCGGGAGACGTTTTCTCGTGGACTCCGGCTCCCAGAAGAGCCTCCTTCCCCCTACCGCTGCCGACGGACTAGCAGCGAACTGTGGACCGCAGCTCATGGCAGCTAATGGCTCTCCCATCAAAACGTTTGGGGAAAGGTTGGTGACTGTTTGTTTTCATGGCCGGGATTTCCAGTGGAACTTTGTTGTTGCCGCTAGCTCTGTACCTATTTTAGGTGCTGATTTTCTGTGCGCTCATGGACTGCTTGTCGATGTTGCTAACAGATGTTTAATTGATGCTCTCTCGTTTTCTTCGCTACCCTGTTTTACTCGGGCCGCCGAACCCCTGATTCGGGCTAATGTAGTGACCTCCGGGGATGCTTTTCAGCGTTTGCTTTCGGAGTTTCCATCGCTGTCTGTCCCTAATTTCTCTGGCACGGTAACGAAGCATGGGGTTGAGCATTATATTCCCACGGTCGGGCCCCCGGTGTTCGCGCGCGTGCGCCGCCTCGACCCCGCGAAACTGTCCGTCGCTCGGGAAGAGTTTGCAGCCATGGAGCGCCTTGGCATTGTACAGCGTTCGAACAGTGCATGGGCCTCTCCGCTTCACATGGTGCCCAAATCGGAGGGTCGGTGGCGGCCATGCGGAGATTTCCGCCGTTTAAATAATGCCACGGAGAATGACCGTTACCCCATCCCCCACATTCAGGATTTTTCTGCCAATCTCGCCGGAACGTCGATTTTTTCTAAAATTGACTTGGTGCGGGGGTATCACCAAGTTCCCGTGCACGCCGAAGACGTTCCTAAGACCGCTGTCATTACCCCCTTCGGCTTGTTCGAGTTTTTGCGCATGCCGTTTGGCCTGAAAGGTGCCGCCCAGACCTTTCAGCGGCTGATGGACTCAGTTTTGCGTGGGCTGCCGTTCGTTTTGTTTATCTGGACGATATATTGGTGGCCAGCTGCTCAGCGAGCCAGCACGAGTCCCATCTGCGCCAGGTTTTCCAGCGTTTGGCAGCGCCCGGCCTGATCATCAACCCTTCCAAGTGCCAGTTTGGTTTGCCTGTTCTGGATTTCCTCGGGCACCGCATTTCTGCTGAAGGTGTGGTTCCGTTGCCCGACAGAGTCCAGGCCGTTTCAGCTTTTCCGCGCCCCACGTCGGTTAAAGCGTTGCAGGAGTTCTTGGGGATGATAAATTTTTACAACCGCTTTCTCCCCAGAGCTGCCCACCTGCTACAGCCACTCTATGCTGCCTTAAAAGGTAAAACAGCCAAAGATCCGGTTGACTGGCTGCCGGAGCGCGTCCATGCGTTTTCCGCAGCCAAGTCTGCGCTGGCTGACGCCGCCCTGCTGGCACACCCGCTTCCGTCGGCGGAGATCGCGTTGACCACCGACGCGTCCGACGTGGCAGTGGGTGGGGTGTTTCAGGTCTCTGGCAACCGCTCGCCTTTTTCAGTCGTACGCTCCGGGATGCCGAACGCAAGTACAGTGTTTTTGACAGGGAATTGCTGGCCCTGCACCTCGCGACACGACATTTTCGTTTTTTCCTCGAGGGTCGCAACTTTACTGCGTACATTGACCACAAACCTTTGACGTTTGCGATGTCCAAGGTCTCTGACCCATGGAGCGCACGCCAGCAGCGCCAGTTGGCAGCCATTTCAGAGTTTACCACAGACATTCAGCACGTGGCTGGTAAGTCCAATCACGTCGCTGACTGTCTGTCACGTGTGTTGGTTTCTCCGGTGTATGTCGGCATCGACTACGCTGCCATGGCCGCCGAGCAACGTGCTGACCCGGACATCCTGGCCCTTCAGTCAACGAAAACGGGCCTCATGCTGGAGGACACCCCGGTGTGGGACGGCGGTCCGCACCTTCTTTGCGACGTTTCCCCTTTCGTGGCATCGTCGTGTTTTGACTCGGTGCATGCCCTCTCTCATCCCGGCGTCCGGGCCTCGGTCAAGCTGGTCAGCGCCAGGTTCGTTTGGCCGGGCCTTCGCAAGACGGTGAAAGAATGGGCGGCGGTTTGCATCCCATGCCAACGCTCGAAAATCCACCGGCACACGCAGGCACCCCTCGAACCTTTCCGTATCCCCGGTAGGCGTTTCGATCACGTTCATGTGGACCTGGTTGGTCCCTTGCCGCAGTCACAGGGTTTCACGCACCTTTTGACTGTGGTGGACCAAACGACCAGGTGGCCGGAGGCGGTACCCCTGGCGTCCACGACAGCGGCGACGGTGGCCAGAGCATTTTTGTCGACGTGGGTTTCACGTTTCGGTCCCCCTGCTGACATTACCTCGGACAGGGGCCCCCAGTTTGTTTCTGAGGTTTGGTCTGCCATGGCTGACGGCCTGGGGGTCAAGGTCCACCGCACCACAGCATACCACCCGCAAGCTAATGGGATGTGCGAACGGTTTCACCGGTCTCTTAAGGCTGCGCTCCGGGCTTCCTTAACAGGTGGCGACTGGGTCGACCGTCTTCCGTGGGTTGTGCTGGGATTGCGTAGCGCGGTTAAAGAAGACCTCGGGGTTTCCCCGGCTGAACTGGTCCTCGGCCAGCCCCTCCGGGTCCCCGGGGAATTCTTGCCTGAGAGCCCTCCCCCATGTTTTGATACCTCTTTGTTGCCTTTTCACCCCCCACGAGACTCATTTCCTGTTCCTGGTCCTGTGCACCACTGCCTGCCTGACACTTTTGTTCCGAGTTCGTTGGACTCTGCTCGTTTCGTTTTCCTCAGGCACGATGCCCATCTCCGTGAATCGCTACCTTATCGTGGTGGAGGGGTTTGTGTGTCACAGGGATCCCAGGGGCTATGTTGTCTGGGGGCTTTTGCCCCCTGGTAGGGTCTCCCATGGCAAATTGGTCCTGGGTGAGGGACCAGACAAAGAGCGATTCAGAAGACCCGTATGAAAAGAACATCGAGGGAACAGTTTACCCTGCCCGGGATAGGGTTACCGGGGCCCTGCCCTGGAGCCAGGCCCGGGGAGGGTGCCCGAGGGCGAGCGTCTGGTGGCCGGGCCTTAGTCCATGGGGCCCGGCCGGGCACAGCCCGAAGAGGAGACATGGGCCCATCCTCCCGCAGGCCCACCACCCGCAGGAGGCGCCATAGGGGTCGGGTGCAATGTGTGTTGGGCGGCGGCCAGGAGCGGAGGCCCTGGCGGACCGATCCCCGGCTGCCAAGACTGGCAATAGGGACATGGAATGTCACCTCTCTGGTGGGGAAGGAGCCTGAGTTAGTGCGTGAGGTTGAGAAGTACCGGCTAGATATAGTCGGGCTCACCTCTACGCATGGCTTGGGCTCTGGAACTAGTCTCCTGGAGAGGGGCTGGACTCTGTCTCAGTCTGGAGTTGCCCATGGTGAGAGGCGGCGGGCTGGGGTGGGTATTCTAATATCCCCCGGCTTGCTGCCGGTACGTTGGGGTTTTTCCCGGTGGATGAGAGGGTTTGTTCCCTGCGCCTCAGGGTCGGGGAACGGGTCCTGACTGTCATCTGCGCTTATGCGTCGAGTGGCAGTTCAGAGTACCCAGCCTTCTTAGAGTCCCTGGGGGGGGTGCTGGAAGGTGCCCCACCTGGAGACTCTGTTGTCCTACTGGGTTGAGACTTCAATGCTCACGTGGGTAACGACAGCGAGACCTGGAGGGGCGTGATTGGGAGGAACGGCCTCCCTGATCTGAACCCGAGTGGTGTTTTGTTATTGGACTTCTGTGCAAATCACAGTTTGGCCATAACGAACACCTTGTTCGAACATAAGAGTGTCCATAAGTGCACGTGGCACCAGGATGCTCTAGGCCGCAGGTCGATGATCGATTTTGTAATCGTATCACCAGACCTGCGACCATATGTTCTGGACACTCGGGTAAAGAGAGGGGCTGAGCTGTCAACTGATCACCACCTGGTGGTGAGTTGGATCAGGTGGCGGGGGAGGACGCTGGACAGACCCGGTGCACCTAAACGCGTAGTGAGGGTGTGCTGGGAACGTCTAGCAGAGGCCCCAGTCCGCGAGATCTTCAACGCACACCTCCGGCAGAGCTTCAACAACATTCCGAGGGAGACTGGGGACATTGAGTCCGAATGGACCATGTTCAGCGTCTCCATTGCCGAAGCTGCTGCATTGAGCTGCGGCCGCAAGGTGGTTGGTGCCTGCCGTGGTGGTAATCCCCGAACCAAATGGTGGACACCAGAGGTGAAGGGAGCCACCAGGCTGAAGAAGGAGTCCTATCGGGCTTGGTTAGCCTGTGGGACTCCAGAGGCAGCTGACAGGTATCGACAGGCCAAGCGGAATGCGGCTCGGGCAGTGGCTGAAGCAAAAACTCGGGTGTGGGAGGAGTTCGGAGAGGCCATGGAAAAAGACTTTCGGACTGCCTCGAAGAGATTCTGGCAAACCGTCAGGCGTCTCAGGAGGGGAAAGCGGTGCTCTACCTGCACTGTGTATAGTGCTGGCGGTGCGCTGCTGACGTCGACTGAGAAAATTGTCAGACGGTGGAAGGAATACTTCGAGGACCTCCTTAATCCCACTGACACGTCTTCCGAGGAGGAAGCAGAGTCTGGGGATGAGGGGAATGACCCGCCAATTTCTGGGGTCGAGGTCACTGAGGCAGTTAAACAACTCCTCGGTGGCAGAGCCCCTGGTGTTGATGAGGTCCGCCCCGAGTTCCTGAAGGCTCTGGACGTTGTAGGGCTGTCCTGGTTGACACGCCTCTACAATGTTGCGTGGAGATCAGGGGCAGTACCCCTGGACTGGCAGACCGGGGTGGTGGTCCCCATCTTTAAGAAGGGAGACCGGAGGGTGTGTTCCAACTACAGGGGGATCACACTCCTCAGCCTCCCTGGGAAAGTCTATGCCAGGGTGCTGGAAAGGAGAGTTCGTCCGTTAGTCGAACCTCGGATACAGGAGGAACAATGCGGTTTTCGTCCTGGTCGCGGAACACTGGACCAGCTCTTTATCCTCTCGAGGATACTTGAGGGTGCATGGGAGTTTGCCCAACCAGTCTACATGTGTTTTGTGGACTTGGAGAAGGCATTCGACCGTGTCCCTCGGGGTGTCCTGTGGGAGGTGTTGCGGGAGTATGGGGTGTCTGGCCCACTGCTACGGGCCATTCGATCCCTATACAACCGTTGTAAGAGTTTGGTTCGCATTGCCGGCAATAAGTCGGACTCGTTTCCGGTGGGTGATGGGCTCCGCCAGGGCTGCCCTTTATCACCGATTCTGTTCATAATTTTTATGGACAGGATTTCTAGGCGCAGCCAAGTGGCGGAGGGCTTTCACTTCGGTGGCCTCAGAATCTCATCTCTGCTTTTTGCGGATGATGTGGTTCTGATGGCTTCATCGGGTGGGGGCCTCCAGCTCGCACTGGAACGGTTCGCAGCCGAGTGTGAAGCAGCGGGAATGAGGATCAGCACCTCCAAATCTGAGGCCATGGTTCTCAGCCGGAAAAGGGTGGAGTGCCCACTCCGGGTCGGGGATGAGTTCCTGCCCCAAGTGGAGGAGTTTAAGTATCTCGGGGTCTTGTTCGCGAGTGATGGGAGAAGGGAGCCGGAGATCGACAGACAGATTGGTGCTGCGGCTGCAGTGATGCGGACGCTGCACCGGTCCGTCGTGGTGAAGAGGGAGCTGAGTGTAAAAGCGAAGCTCTCAATTTACCGGTCGATCTACGTCCCGACCCTCACCTATGGCCACGAGCTGTGGGTAGTGACCGAAAGAACGAGATCGCGGATACAAGCGGCAGAAATGAGCTTCCTCCGAAGGGTGGCTGGCCTCTCCCTTAGAGATAGGGTGAGAAGTTCGGCCATCCGGGAGGGGCTCAGAGTAGAGCCGCTGCTCCTCCACATCGAAAGGAGCCAGTTGAGGTGGTTCGGGCATCTGACAAGGATGCCTCCTGGGCGCCTCCTGGGTGAGGTGTTCCGGGCATGTCCCACCGGGAGGAGGCCCCGGGGCAGACCCAGGACGCGCTGGAGAGATTATATCTCTCGGCTGGCCTGGGAACGCCTTGGTGTTCCCCCGGATGAGCTGGAGGAGGTGGCTGGGGAGAGGGAGGTCTGGGCTTCTCTGCTTAGGCTGCTGCCCCCGCGACCCGACCTTGGATAAAGCGGATGAGGATGGATGGATGGACGATGCCCATAGGACTCCGCTGCGT
Source organism: Oreochromis niloticus (assembly GCF_001858045.2). Classification (NCBI taxonomy): domain Eukaryota; kingdom Metazoa; phylum Chordata; class Actinopteri; order Cichliformes; family Cichlidae; genus Oreochromis; species Oreochromis niloticus. Next base: position 21,149,360 of record NC_031970.2, read on the forward strand.
CCCCCATATGACGGGCCATACAGGGTTCTTAAACCAGGCAACAAACATTTCATTTTGGACTTTGGCGGTCGGCAGGAGGTTGTCTCTGTTGACAGACTTAAGCCTGCACATGTTCTGCATGAGGATCAGGTGGCCCCGGCCCAGGCCCCTCGCCGCGGCCGACCACCTGCCACCGGGCCGATGGATTCTGTTTTTTCCCCCAGGAGCGACCCACAATCAACGGAGTCTGAGTCGTCTGCAGCTTTTTCTGACCGCCAGTGCCAGCCTCGCTTCCGGGCTGGGTTGCCCTCTGTCAGTTCCCCACCCCCCCGGTTCAGCCGTTCCGGCCGTTTGCTTAAGCCCCGGGTCCTGGACTAGTTCTGCTGGGTGTTCGGGGGGGCATGTGTGGTGGACCACTAGAGGGCTCCACTCACACCCAGTGTTGAGGAAGTGTGTTCCTCTGTTTTGTGGCGCGATATGAGCAGTTGATGTGAGAGACTAATAAAGAAGGAGTGAGAACTGAGAGCTCTTTGTCGTTGATGCTTACCTCCACAGTATAAAGTCCACACTTTTTTTGTCAATTGTTCCGTCTGTCCTGCTCACATCTCCAATGGTTGTACACGTTGTCATTAACGTGGCTTCACTCCCCATCAGCCACGCCGCTTTGCCAGCTAAAACACCGGTGTCGGCACATAAGGACGCTGTCATAGCCTGTCAACGACGTTGATTAGCTGCGTATATACGAATGTAAATCGCATTATTGGCTGGACTAGGTGATAAGGTGGCATCGTTCTAATACAATATGGGAGCAGCCAGTCACTCACTGACTAACACTGCAAAACAGAATTGTTAAAGTATTAATTTTAATTTCAATTCAGGTTAATTTTTTTTGTGCGCAACACAGATTTTCTGTGCGCAGAGACCAGCAGTGCGCAATTGCGCACATGCGCAGCTTAGAGGGAACATTGGTCCTGTATGCAGCTGTTTCATTCTAATATGACATTGGCAATGGTAATTTTTATATATAGCATTCATTTCATGTAACTCAATTTGCTTCTTGCAAAAAATAAAAAATAAACATTAAAAAAAGGCCAGTGTCAGTATATAACGCCTTACTGCAGCTAAAGCAGTAAAACATAACAAAGTAAAGCAAATCAATCCAGTTTTTAGGTGATGACGTGACGAATCCTCCTTCCGGGCCCAAACTACTCCGCGTTTAATAAGGCTTTTGTGTTTTTAACGTGTTTTAATGCTTTGTATCTTGTTCTACTTAATCTGAACAAGCCCCTGAAAACAGTCAGTGACCACTGTCAGCCTCTCTCAGTTTTTTATTACCGCTAATCATTTTAAAGCTCAGTTTTTAAAACCTTACGATGTAACTACAGCCCAGACCCAGGAAGCAGTACATTAATGACTAACCTCGTATTGTGGATGAATTATCTCAGTTGTTCTCCTGACTGAAGTTTGGTCCGTTTACAGCAACCTGCCATGCGATTGCATTTGTCACTGACCTTCGAGAATCCTAATGTTAACTTTTATCGAGTGGAAAAAAGTTAGCGTTCATCATTTAAGACAACACAGCAACAAGATGCAGCGACCCAGTTTCCATTTAAACTTTGGTCGAAAGTGTGGCCTTCAAACTATGTACCAGTTTTTAAATTGTTTTGATGGGCCACGTAAAACCAGAGTTATGATAAAAAAATACACACAATGCTTTTTTCTGAACAAAACAGTGGTGTTTACAGCGGGAAGAAATGGTAAAAACGGCGTTTTCTAAGGACAGCGTTAGCAAACACTCTCCGCTTGCGAGTGAAAAAAGAAAAAGAAAAAACACCCCTTCCCTATTGGTGTTAAAGTGTACAATGTCAGCCAATCAAAAAAATGATATGGCAACATGTGGCACTTGGTTGTTTAGGAAGAGGGGGCAGTTTTAGGAGTGATGTCTGCGAGAGAAAGCGGGTGAGCGAAAGAGAGAGAGCAAGTTTTCATATGTGAGACATTAGTGACATTTAGCGTGTTTGGAGGCTATAGTTAGTGTGTAGTGTAGTCATTGTTTTGTTTTGTGTGTCAGTTATACTGCTGAATGTCACAGTTGCTACAAAAAAGCCACCAAAGGCAGATTCCAGTCTAAACGCTGTCTCCACATGGAAAACTGGACTGATACACCTCCTGCTGTCAGACCTGCAGGGTTTAGGCCTGTGGTATTCTCCTCTGTCTTATAGTGGACAGACACTATTTTTGGAGTGGCACAAATAATTTGTGTGCCTTCTTATTTGATGCAGCACACCTGATTGTTCTGTAAATAGTTTTAAATGGTTATATAAAAACACTTGAGGCCTTGGCTGCATTTTGAGGTAAATAGTACCATATAACTTTGTTGTTTGCAAAACTTGTGCATAATTTTAGAAATGTACAATTTATATTTGCATTTCAAGTTATGAAAATGATTCGTTAAACATGTTTGTGGTTGGTTTTTACAGTAAAAAATATAACTTTTTTCTACTCAGATTTTAATTTTTTTCTCTGAATTGAGATCAATTGTGCTAATATATTATGTCAAAACAAAAAAAGTAACTCCAATTTCAGATATTTGAGATTGTGCTGAAAATAATGATACCAAACAAGGCCAGATAAACAGTTTTTAAGGGTGAAATATAGAGGTAAAATCAAAAGTAGTCAAAAACTGCAAATTATACCCTGGACCCCAGAGGGTTAAAGACCAGAGAGCCCCTTTGAAGTGCAGGCCTGGGTGAATAAAAATGCTTTTAGTCTATGTTGGATATATTAACAGTTGTAATTGACCTCAGGTCAGCAGGCAGCTTGTTTAAAACTATCACAATAATTCAAAGCAGGCTCGGCACACATCCAATTCTGGGAACAGTTATAAGAGCTGCACCTGATGATCTGAGAGGTCTAACTGCACTGTAATACTGCGCAGTCCTTCCTGGTTCATTTAAAATGCAGCTGTGTAAAAGTCAGTTTTGGCTTATGTTTTTGACCTAAAACTATATGTGCAGACTGTGTGGAAAAACAGTACAGGCACTTACATTGTATACTAATGGAGGATATGATGCTGTGAGGAGACTGGTATTGTCCTCCTTTACGCTCTGTCATGTAAAAACATGCCACTTGAACCTCAGCAGGTGAACTCTGCTGTGCCATAAAGAGGAGCTCAGTTCCTGTAAGTGTCTGCTGACAGGAGATGGACGTAGATTTTCTTCTTCTCATAAAGTACAAAAAACACTGAGTCACAGAAACAGATGATGGAGTCTGACAGTTCACTGTGACTGAGTCTGTTTCTGTTATCACAGCTGGATTCACTGTCAGTTCAGGCCGAGGAGCTAAAAATGTAAACAGTTGTTGAGTTAAATAACTAAATATTGCATTTTTCAGAAAATAAAGTCAATGAGAGAAAATCTTTTGTCAGTTTTACTTTTTATATTAGTCATGAAAAATGTCTTTACACCTCACTTATCCTCTATTTTGAGAGCAGCTTTGTATATTGAAGTAATTATTTAGTTAAACATTCTAACATTAGCCCACTGTAAAAAAATTTACTCACTCTGTATGATGATTGGTGACATGTTACTGACTGGAGATTTCTGTATATTAAGGTAATAACAGGTCATGTCAAGTGTAACAGGTGAACTTTGACGTGTCCATGACAGAAATTCAGACCCTGTCAGAGTCTGCAGACAAGGAGCTGCTTTGGCAGTTTTATCTCCTGAAATGATGAAATAACACCAAGACACAGAAACAGATGATGGAGTCTGACAGTTCACTGTGACTGAGTCTGTCTCTGTGATCATCAGCGGGCTCACTGTCAGTTTAGGTGGACGAAGATCTGAAAAATTCAAGTATATGTTAGATTAATTAAATACATTTGCATACAAATTATATAATTTACATACGCTGTTTATGATAGCAGAGTGCACTGAGATATTAGTCATTCCAGCCCATAAGCATTAATAAGCATTACTGTCAGTCTGCCCCAGGGCAGCTGTGGCTACAACTGTAGCTTGCCTCCACCAGTGTGTGAATGTGAGAGTGAATGAATAGTGGAATTGTAAAGTGCTTTGGGTGCCTAGAAAAGCGCTATATAAATGCAATCCATTATTATTATTATCATTATTATTATTATTACTGAACCATAAACTGTTCATGGTCATTTCTTCACTCACCAATTATGTTGATGGTGGATGGCTCGCTGTCAGATGTACGTTTAAAAGTATAAGTTTGTAAAGTGTAAGAACATCTCACTTCAACTTCAGCAGGTAAACTCGTCTGTGTGATCTTCAGCAGCTCAGTCGCTGTCAGTGTCTGCACACAGGAGGAACCTTTGGACAGTTTCTGGCTTGCAATGTAGAAATCACACTGAGACACAGAAACAGATGATGGAGTCTGACAGCTCAGTGTGACTGAGTCTGTCTCTGTGATCAGAGGTGGATTCACAGTAATTTCAGGCCAAGGAACTGAAAAAAAAATGTAAACATTTGTTGAACTGAATAAGTAAATATACAAAAATAATCAATGCCAGAAAATGTTTAGGTGGTTTTACTTATTATATTGGTGATGAAAAATGTTCTCACACCTCACTTATCTTCCATTTGCAGCTTTGTATATTAAAGTAATTATTTAGTTAAACATTCTAACATTAGCCCATTGTTAAAGTGTTTACTCACTGTGTATGGTGATTGGTGACATGTTACTCAGTGGAGATTTATATATATAAAGATAGTAACATGTCAGTTCAACTGTAGCAGGTGAACTCTGACGTGTCCATGACAGAAATTTAGACCCTGTCAGAGTCTGCAGACAAGGAGCTGTTTTGGCTGTTTTATCTCCTGAAATGATGAAATAACACTGAGAGACAGGAAGAGGACTCTGACAGTTCAGTGTGACTGAGTCTGTCTCTGTGATCATCAGAGGGCTCACTGTCAGTTTAGGTGGACGAAGATCTGTTAAATAAAGTATACGTAAATTTTAATAAGTAAATTTGATGTACATAAAATATTTTTGACAATATATTTACAATACCAAAGTAAGCATGTAAATGTAAAGTATTTACATCTATAAATTTTTAACACATAATGCAAATTTCATGGTCATTTCTTCACTCACTGTTTATGTTGATGGTGGATGGCTCGCTGTCAGGAGAACTATGTTTTAAAGTATCAATTTGTACAGTGTAAGAACATCTCACTTCAACTGCAGCAGGTAAACTCTTCTGTGCGATCTTCAGCAGCTCAGTCGCTGTCAGTGTCTGCACACAGGAGGAACCTTTGGACAGTTTCTGGCTTGCAATGTAGAAATCACACTGAGGCACAGAAACAGATGATGGAGTCTGACAGCTCAGTGTGACTGAGTCTGTCTCTGTGATCGCAGGTGAACTCACGCTCAGTTCAGGTGGAACACTGGCTGAAATTTCAGATGTAAATATTTCATGATGAGCTATTGTGAAGATGTTTCAAAGTAACAAAGCAAACAGCTCATACACTGATTAACATATGTGTGTGTGTATAATTATTAAATTAATTACACTAACCTTGTACTTTAATTCCATGAAAAGAATCTGTTGAGGTTACAGAAAACATGTATAATGAAAATAATGAAAATAAATGAAAATAAAAGAATTTCACAGGAAGTTTAACTTACAGAGAAGGACAACGAGCAGCAGGACTCCAGCCATGATAGCATGAACGACTACCAGAGCAAACTAACACTAATCTGACGTTCACCAACATTACATGACATTACTTTCTTCCAGGAAAGCCAGAAGTAAACCGTACTAACCAGCCAGAGTAACACATTTTTTTAAAAACCCTCAGCCCATGTAACTGTGATATATTTAGATAAGCGCTGCCCCAGTGTTGAAATATAAACAGTTTATATTTCTCTTGCTTTGCTGTTACATCTTTTACACTGTACAACCTCATTAGTTCCCAGAACTTAAAAAAACTGCAAACTCGTTGCCTCATAAAAACTAAGTAAAGCTTACTTAAGATGACAATGTTAGGACAACTTATTCATTGCAAGTATGCAGTATGACTAAATAAGAATAAATAAGAATAACTTCATGTTTCTGACTGTGTAGTACTAACTTCACCTGATGTTTTATCATCTTTGAAATTTCTAGTACAGCACTTATATTAATATAACACTGTATGCAAGTATGATTAAAAAAGAATAATTTACAACACTTCTTGCAATGGCGTTAAAATCAGCCCAACTTTTATTTTCAAATGTAAAAAAGTACATCGGCCAACATACTGGACACTGTTCTACTGAACAACAACAATTATATTACCATCATTGTTATAATCTTACAATGAAACAAAGTCTCGGATTTAATTATTCTTAAAGCTAAATTTAGGCTTTCCACAACTTTGTTTTACAAGTTACAGTACTTATGTAATCAAAATAAAATGTCTTTATTGTTCAGTCACAAGTGCAGTCTCTAGCTTAAACAACAAATTTGTTTTACATTCAAACACAGAAGTTTGGTATGTTGTAATGCTTTAAGGATGGCTTGTTTCCAGTCCAGGCATTACTGCCTGAATGACTGTCATGGATTTAGGTGTTAGTGCAGAAGAAAGTCTTTAACATTGTCCCAACTTCCCTTAAGCACAGTGGCAGTGGATGTGGGTTGGAGATGCAATGACCTTGAACCTGCAGGTGACCATCCTCACTGACACCATCTGTGACGGAGGATTCATCTCTCCTGGTGTCCTGCAAGCAAACAAACATATTCTTTAGAACACCAACTTTTTTGCTTTCTTAAAACATTTTTTTCTGCATTTGCTATAGAGCTGACCTCAGTTTAGACAACCTCAGGCTCCCTCCCAACTGAGAGAGGTGACATTCAATGTCCCACTTGTCAGTCTGGACAGCTCTGACCACCACCCGACACACAATGTCATGAAAGCATAATTTTAAAAAGGGCTATGCAAACATGGCCAATAACTTTTCATTCTGATGATCTGCAAAATAATTTTGGGACACAACAAATTTCCCTGTTCAAAAACTTGCAGACTTCGCTATATACAGTTTAGACAGTGTGGACACTCTAAACCAGGGGTCGGCAACCCTGGGCACGCGTGCCACAGTTGGCACGCAAAGGGTTAACTGATGGCACGACCATAGCTGGACTGGCCATCGGGCATACTGGGCATTTGTCCAGTGGGCCGATGATGATTTTTCGTTTTTATGGGCCGATGTTTTTTTTTTCTTTTTGTAACGGTATAAACAATGAAAGACAGTGTACATCACTGTCACAACAGCGTTTGTTTTCATTCAAAGGCTTTATGGCTTTTCCTATAATACCTGGTGGGCCGGTCTCTAGTCAAAATGCCCGGGCCAATTTTTTGTCCCGGTCCAGCCCTGGGCACGACACGCAGTGAATTAATCTGAGAAGGTGGATTAAAAGATAAATGGCCAGGCCAGCGGTGCACATCGCAAATTAGCTCGCATAGACACATTAGTTGTGCCGGTTCTTAATGACGATATCTTAGCTAACAACCCCAACTACCAGATTCAACTTGTAATTGGCTAAAAATCACTTAGCCTACTGGTGAGAGGGACGTTGCTAGCTGTCGGTTTTTTCAAGCGATGTTGAAATTTCCACATTCCGACACTTCAAATGCTTCAGGAGCTGCCCGCTCAGCGCAGCAACTGTTAATATAGAGCATTATTAAATTTATTGCCAATGCAATTATATGGCACATTGACTTCTGGGGAAATTTTAGATGGCACTCGTAATCAAAAAGGTTGCCTACCCCTGCTCTAAACTAAGTTTGTGAGATATGACTTTCAAGAAATGCAGATCAAACTGTCGTTGTTTGTATTTACTTACTGTCTCGTAGAATTTACTGGAGTCACCAGCAGCAGCATAGAGCAGTCATATCTCAAGTCTAATAACAGAAGACAGGAAAAGATTAGTAAAGAAACCACTTGTTAGGAGTCCTGGGTCACTGACCCCGAGTTTTGAGTTTACATTGTTATTGTATTTTGATTTTGATATCATTTATCTTTTCTAGTCTTTTAGTTACTTTATTATTGTTCTGCTTTCTGGTTTCTGTCTGTGTTCCTTAGTTGCTCTGTCTCCCCTGTCTTCTGTATCCCCTTGTCAAGTCTGCGTGTCTGTGTTTCCTGTGTTACTTTGAAGTCCGTATCTCAGGTTATTGTATCAGGTTTTGCTTCCCTTGTCTCGTTAGCCCTGATTTGCCCCAGCTGTTTCCCTTCTGTCTCTCATTCCCTGATTGCTCCCTCTGTGTATTTAAGCCCTGTGTTTTCATTTGTCTGTGTCGTGATCTAACCTCATCTCATCTCTCGGTGGTCCGTCTGCCTGTGTAAGTTTATTTGTATTCTCAGTTTGGTTACATCTGAGTTCATGTTTTTGCCTCTGAGTGTCTGCACATTGGGTCCTCCTTTCCACCACTCCTGCCTGCACACAGCCTTCACATGACACAACTTCCTCAAACCAAAGCACAAATGAAACACTAAGTAAAACAGGTTCATCTAAAGCACGTGTCAAACTCAAGGCCCGTGGGCCACATTCAGCCCGGCGTACATTTATATCCGTCCCGTGAGATCATTTTATATAGATTTATTATTATTGTTACGCATGGCCCAGCGATATGAGGCGCTAATAACACACAAACTACAGATGCGATATTGCAGCGCTGCAGCCTCCTTGCCGAACGCTTGGCTACCTGGGAACATTCCTGCATCAATCAAGTCAAACTTCTGTTATTGTGAAGCTAGTCCCTCACAATGGCGAAGAGAAAAGTTGATTCTGAAAACAGAGCCTTTCAGCACCAATGGGAGGCTGAATATATGTTTACAGACATTGCTGGTAAACCCGTGTGTCTTATGTAGAAATGTTTAGCTTATTTTAGAGTTTAGACATGTAGGAATGTTTAGTTTGTTTTAGAGTTTAGAAATGTGTTAAGATAGAATGTAGAATTATGGTAGAGACACTGACACTGCCCTGGATATAAATAAAGGCCTGACTGTGTCATGAACTTAGGAGTAGATCTTAGGAGACCCTCCCCAGTTGAACTGTGAAAGTAAGACAAAGAGGAGTTAATGCTGAGTGGAAATTCCCCAGAGGATACCTGTGTGGGGGTCTCAACATGTAACTTGATAACTGTGGTCTGGAAGGGAGATGGTTTTTATGGCCCCTAGGAAGAGACACACACCCACAGTGTTTTAACTGATATACTCACACATCCACATGCACACTCACTCACGTGCACTCACATAGACACGTGGGTACGCGCACACACAGGCACTCACGTGCTCGTGCATACACACACAGACATACAGAGTTTCCAGCACACCATGGGGGATTTATGATGGGGTCGCCTCTATAAAGCTGGCTGGAACTAACAAAGGGGTGAAGATTGTTACAGAGGGACACCGGCCTCGTCTTCCCTTCTAGAAGTCCATGCTTAAATGAAGATGAATAAAGATGAATAAAGATTTTGTAAAAATAACTACTGAGTTCCGGTGCCATCTCTGGATCCCTCGACGAATAAAAGAACCGGGGTAAAAACTGATTTCGCAACACTTATTTGTGGAGCTAGTGTGGCTGTAGTTAAGGAATTTAATTTAAGGCAGCACTACGAGACAAAACATCAGGATAAGCTGAAAAACCTAAATGCAGAGCAGAAAATACAGAAAGTAGAAGAGCTAAAGAAGAATCTAACATTTCAGCAGACGTTTTTCACCAGAACAAAATCACAAAGTGAAGCTGTTGTGAAAGCAAGTTTTATTGTCGCAGAGGAGATAGCCAAATCAGCCCGGCCATTTACCCAGGGAGAGTTTCTGAAGAGCTGCATGATGATGGAGTGCGACGTCTTGTGTCCAGACAAAACGCAGATTTTGGCAAATGTGAGCCTGAGCAGAAATACGATTGCTGATTAGGTTTGTGAGATGGCCACTGATTTAAGAACACAGTTGTGTGAAAGAAGCAAAGACTTTGTTGCATACTCTCTTGCTGTGGATGAAAGTACAGATATGATCAGGGGTGCACATAAGTGGTCCGCAGATGTGCATTCCCTGTCAAAATAAAAGACGTGCACCAGATAAGAAGTTGCAGGATGTTGGCAGGATGCGAGCAAAGATGCAGAAGAACTGTACCGGTGAGTTAACAGCATATGACTGCATCATACATCAGGAAACGCTGTGTGGTAAAGTCCTAAAAATGGAGCATGTAATGATCACCGTGACGCAAACCGTAAATTTTATCCAAGCTAAAGGTTTAAATCACCGTCGATTTCAGTCTTTTATGCGGGAAACAGATTCAGAGTTTGCCGACATTCCTTATCATACAGAGGAAAAAGTTCTCAATAGAGTTTTTGAGCTCAGCAAGGAAATCTGTCAGTTCATGGATATGGCATGTATGATGTGGCGAAGGCCTTTCAAGTGAAGCTGCTCTTGGGACTCACAAGTGCACCAGTGCAACTTGCTTCACTTTCCCTGTTGCCAAGTAATGTTGAACCAAGTTGGCGCAACAGCCTTCCCAAATGTGCACTTTGCTCAGTTCGCACGGCGCTTTGGTGACTTTGAAGCACAAAAAGAGAATTTCGAGCTGCTTCGCAACCCATTTACAGTTGACGTGGAAACTGCACCTGTGCAGATTCAGATGGAGCTGACTGAGCTGCAGTGAAATGGGACACTCAAGTCAAAGTACGACACTGAAGGGCCCGCACAGTTTATTCGTTCCATTCCTGAAGCAATGCCCCAGCTCCGTCCGCTCAAACCTTGTGTATGTTTGGTAGCACATGTCTGTGTGAGAAGCTGTTTTCAGTGATGAAGATTAACAAAACAGCACACAGGAGTCGTCTCACTGATGAACACCTGCAGTCCATCCTGAGAATCCTGAGAATCTCTACAACACAAGATCTCACACCAAATTTAAACGAACCTGTTGCCAAAAAAAGATGCCAAGCATCCAGCTCTGACAAAGTGGCATAAGAGCAAAGAAAACTGAATTTTATGATTTGTTGTTATTTTAACTTTTGCTGAAAAGCAGAAATTTTATTTATATTTCCATTTTTTTGCATCATGTTCATATTTTGAATTTGTATCTTTTTGAGAGGAGATATTTTTATGAAGAGCAAAATAAAAAAAGTTAAAGTTTGTTTATTCTAAGTTTATTTATTGTGGAATAATTTTCCTGTCTGTTTTTATTCATATTTATCTTTAAAAAACATTGTTTTAGTGTGTTCAATAAATGTTTATCTTGTTTGGCCCGCGACCTAAAGTGTGCCTTGAGTTTTGGCTCCCTGTGCAATTGAGTTTGACACCCCTTGTAAGCGCCAGACGTCTGCTTTATATTTTTATTTATGATTGAGTTCATGTTTGTTTTATAATTCATAGATTCACTACATAAGTCATCTTTTCAGGATTAATAAATGTGAAAATATATGTGTTTACATAAAGTAATTTTAAGTTACTGTTTTGGGATTGGAACCTAAAAGGGGGTACCTCTCACTTTAAGTATGTACGTACAATAGTAGCATAAAACCCTGTGTGAGAAGGAAGGGGAGGAGCATGGACAGAGAGGTTAGGAGTCTCACAGTTTTCTGACCGTGTGCACAGGTACTTCTGGATAACTGCTATATTTTGGAACTTTCAGGCTTTTTTTGGAAGGAGTTCATTGTTACATCCTCAGTTTGTAATAAATAAACAGTCTTCAAATCAAAATGCAACTGGAAGCATTTCTTTTGGAAACCAGGAACACGCGTCAGCCATAGACTCCCTTTTTTGAACTTGGTTTATTGGAAATTACCCTACACCCCTGATCTAAAGTATGATTAAAGTTCAGCCTGATTAATATAAATGTCACTGACAATTACAAATATAATGGAAAACCAAAGTACTTGCCACTCAGTTGATGTCTTTCTGTTCAACAGCTCCTATTCTAGACTTGATGCCATCTTAGGTCAACTGGTCACATGACTGCATCATATGACTAAAATGCGTCATCATTTTCAAAAGCCTCCATTTTCGCAGTCCACACTGCGACGCGAAAGCTGAGTTTTCAAGTTTATCCACTTTGTAGAGCATTTTCCAAAAGCTCAGTTTTCCTTGACCAAAAACGCCGTCTCAGTGTGGACCAAAGGCCAAAACAGAGAGAAAAAGATGCATTTTCAAACGAAAACATATTAGTGTGGACATGGCCTCAGTTGACTGCTCCTTATCCATACAATACCTCCCTCTCCGTCTGTTACAGGGTCCCTTTCGCCTCTCCGTCTCTCGCTGTGACACCCTCTGTGACCCAGTTCCCTAGGGCCGCTGTTCTCATTTGTGAGCCATTTCTGGCTCAAAAATGAGACACAAAATGTGACCCAAAAAAAGTGTGGCTGTGCAACCATTATGACTAACAACAAAGAAGGTTAATGTAGACCTCATACAACCAAATTAGACTAGCACATATGGTACCTATTAATAAAAATAGTAATTTAAAAACACCATCTACTGCTGTGTCTGAATGTGTGGTATTGCCACTGTCATATATACATTAAAAAAAGAAAAGACTACCTACACATTTTTAACAAAACATATACTATAGTTATTATAATTATTATTACTATTACTATTATTATTATTATTTAAAATGTAATTAAACAGAAATAATCGTTAAATGTAAAAGCAATATGCTTATGCTGCTGGCTAGACGAATGGCTAGATTTGACATTAATAGGTACCACAGATGTTCAAAAGCAACCACAAAGCATTAAAATAAATACAGCAGTTAAGAATATAAAGTTCATATGTCATAAAAGCTCATATGGATTGAAAACAAGCCCCCAGCCCTAACAGCTACACCTTCTGAAAATGTTTGGTCTGGGCTCTTATCAACTAGCTGCTCACTTTTCTCTTTCCAACAATCAACAGAAAATTCAACTGAGAGATTTTTATGTAAGGCTTTTAAAGCTGTGGGGTTAATTTTTAAGTAACATGAGGTGAGAGGCAGGAGCAATACTAGGCTAACACTAGCTAGCTAGCAAGTTTATAAACCTGGTGTTAAACTGAGAGAAGGCACAAAAACAGTTTGAATAAGATTAAACATTTGCTCAGCAAATCAGTGTATCAGGTTAAGATTCACAGCAATGCCAACAATGATCTCTTGAGCTGAAGCTTCTCCAGCTGAACCAAGGCCATGCAGTGATTTTTAAAGGGGGGTGCCCAAAGTTAAAAAAGGGGCATATAGAACCAGACTGAAGAACAACAACCCACACATATCACTGTCATCAGGTGGGGCCAATGCAAAGCAAACACGACCTATGTTTTACCTGATGGGGTACAATGTTGCTGTTGGGGGGTTCTGCTCCTGCTGCTGGAGGGCAGGGCTGTGTTGATCTGAGACTGCAGACTTTAAAAAGTCCATAGGAGAGATGGTAGCTGATTAAACAAGTGTTATGAGATAATAATAAAATGCAGATTGGTGACAGCGCTTCAACCCATAAGGCAACAAAACTGTGAGAAATAAACTAAGCGCTGCCTGTGAATCACTCTTTGCCTCTCTTCCTCACCTCATCTATCCATCTCCACCTGCTTTTCCATCTGAGAACAAGGCACAATTTGTTATTGCATTAATCTATTATTTAAATATCCACAATTAACAACTCTTGCACCTAATCCATAATAAAGTAATAATAGAAAAATGTTACAGAACCAAAACATTGTGTTTATTATTGTTTTTATACTTGAATACCTCTGCAATGCAACAACTGGTACATGTGTTATTGTTACCTGTGCTCTTTTTAATCCATCTGGTGAGGGATCCACTGCAGCCTCACGCAGCTCCTTTTGTCACTATTTCCTCCTCATGTCCTCACAGGGCATGTTTGGACAATGTTATAGCATGAGTAGTAATTTTTGTAAAAATCTATACACATAAAACACGTGCGCACACACACATACACATGCACATACAGAGACATTTTATACCTTCTCCAGAATACTGTATATACTATGGCCACAAGTTTGCATCATGGGGCTGATCCAGAATCCTTCCATTGTTATTTATGCCTAGTGCTATATTAACAAAGTAATTAAAATAAAAAAATAAGTAATAAATATAAAATAATGTATATATGAGGTTTCAGTTTGTTTGATTATCCACTCTGTGCAGACAGAAAGCTTTTTAAATGTTTAAACTCAAGATACAATAATGTTGCTGCTGTAAAATCACCATTTTGTCATATTTGAAATATAAATCTAATATATTCTGTTTCTTAATGTATACAGTGTTATTTCATCATATCATAACTATAATAATAGGGCTTTGGAGTGTGATGTCATGGAGGGGGCGTGGCCACGATTTTTGGTCGAACCGCCTGTTAGGTTTAATGTATGTGTTGTAGGTTGCCATTTAAAAAGCTAGAATGCTTCTGTTTGCTCTCTGTGTAACCCACGCATATGAGTGTGTGCACAACCTCGATAAGGGGAACAAGCAGCCTTGAGAAGAACAGATTCTATTCAATGAAGGGAGCCACCCGGCTGGGACGAGATACCGACAACATCCTGGGAGAGCTGCACTCCCATCATATAACCACACATTGTATAACCATGCTTGCACAATTACACTTTGTAACCAGATATAGTAATTTCTCATAGGTAATATAGCAACAGGCTTTATGAATATTCATGTGTGTAACCAATAAAAACAACTTGCAGGGGGAAAGCAAGTTGAAGTGGATTGGAGACAACTGCTTCCCTCTCGCGAGTGAAAACTTGAGCTCTGTGTGACCTCGTTCCTGAGTGAGTTTCTGTTTATCCAGCAGTATCAGGGGTAAAACTCTGACACCGCCATGTTAGTAGGCCAAACAAAGGGCTACAGGAGCAAAAGCAGATGGAAACATCAGCTATGGCTCGTACTTGCTGTGTTGTCGGTTGCAATGTTAGATCGCACGATCGGGAAGGGAATAAGCTGAAAAACCTGGGCTCTCTTTTTACCGTTTCCCCTCCTGGAAGCAACGTGAGGGATCTCATGTATGTTACCAAACGAAGACAGCAGGCCTGGATAGTAGCGGTGAGACGAGCTGATATCGAGTTCTCTGCCATCCCCAGTTTTTTGTTGGTGTGCTCACGACATTTTCATTCCGGTAAGTTCTAAAGAAATTCATATTGCTCTTTATAGGCTTTTAGTTTTATTTTCAATGCACTGAGGTCATAGAAAATTAGAACAAACATCTTAATATTTGATGCAGCAGAACTATGTTCTGTTTATGGAGTAGCTTATCGGTGACAACTCCAGAGTAGCAAGTGGAATTTGCCTTGTTTGCGGACGGCTCCTTTTGCCTTTCACTGCAGATGGTGTGTTTATGTTTTCATCTAGAGCAATTTTTGGGGCAGCTGCTGAGGAGAAGTCAATGTTATGTGCAACCTCTGGCTGTATCTTGGTCATATGGTCAACGTACTCACAACGTGGAGGCTTAAAAACGGCCAAATCTTGTACCCAACCGTTTGTGAATTAGATGTGCGCCTCCAGGAATTTATAATTCGCCGTGCATGCGCTGACTCCACAGACAAGGTACGCGACGATATCAGGATAGGACTATGGTGGTAGGTCATCTGGGTTTCCACTCCACTGCCTTATTTCATACGGGTCCACATTACCGATGCACGCTATTTTTTACAAGTACCGTCTCTTGGCGTCTGGGCGCAATCGGTCACGATACAGCCCTTTGTGTTTTGCGCTTATTTTAAGCATGGTTTGTTTCTCTGTTGCTATGCAATTAATGTGCAAAACTTGTCACCTGTGGTGCTAACACATATTGTCATCATAGACAATTGTATGGAAAATGATTACCTCACAGTTCACATCTTAGCCTGTTTTGTTTTAGTTTTAATTTTAATTTTAAAACTCGTGTCAGGAGTTCAGGTAACATTCTTTGCTGATTCTAACATGTGTATCACAGAGGACAACAGTACAATTTTACATGATTCAACCTTGGTCTCAACCAAGGTATACTTGACAAGTTTAGAGCTTTACAAGCTATAAAGCTCTAACACTTAAAAGTTAGTTTAGGAGTATGCAGCTGCGGTATGTTTGCCTCAGAAATAGAGGCATAATTCTACACCACAGAAGCTGCTTCATGTATCTACTTTTTGATCCTACCTCAAACATATTTCTTAAACATTTGTGAGACACTTAATTTTGAAACTGTGCTCATTTGTCATGTGTGGTTGACAAAAACTGCAATGTGATATTGAAGAGGCTGGCCAAAGTAGGTGTTCAACTTTAATGGTAGTTAACTCAGACACTCTTATAAAGTTTCAGTCTTTGCAGGAATGTTGAACTACTAACAGACAGTGTAAATGCTTGTTGCTTTGCTCCATTACCTGCATGGAAAACTTCCCTGTGTCTTCTGTTTGCATATACTGGTGAAGAAATCCTGCCATGGGAGTGGTGAGCAAACTGTGACTAAGAGAAAGTATATGTGGAGAAACTACTGAGGAGATTCACTACAGTGGATTTCGTGTTGAACAATTGTTGCACTATTCACTTTTAAATAAACTCACTGTATCGTTTAAGAGAGTCTGTGATAAGTTCTGATTTACCACTGGGCTCAGTAAGAAGAAGAATGTAAAAATTCCCCAAACTACCAATGTTAGAATGATACATTGTATGGGAACCATGAATGTGCATGACATGCAGCACAACATAAAAGGTGCTGTGTTTTATTGTATATGTGTGGCTTGTGTACTTTTGTCACAGACTGATGGAGAGTAGACCAAAATGCACAACACTGAGGTAGGTAAAATAAACAAAAAAACAAACCTTTGACGATTGAAATGAATGAATCTGAAAAGATGGAAGACTACACACACACACACACAAACAAGGTGGACCGCAGACAGGTGAGGTTATGACAGCGATGGAACTGGATCAAAAGCAGGAAAATAAAATCACAACGAAGCAAGAGAAAACTGAACTTTGTTACAAAGATCACAATGTAGAAAATGTGTTTCGCACACACATTTATTTGGATTTTAGGAGATCTAGTGGACCATGGTTTAACATTTTAATCACAACATAGTAATAAGACAGCATCATAATGGTTTCAGAGGCAAATGTGTTAGAAAGAAAACAGCTTAAAAAGTTAAAAATGAGCTCTACAAGTGACCATGAAAGAAACTCTATTCTAGCACTGAGAGCAGGCTACATAATTATTTCTTTTTTTAAAACAAACTTGTGAGCAATACAAGACCATAGTCATGGTTATCAATGTCATTCTAGAAAGGGAGAGGTATTTACTTAAAAGAATAGGAAACTTAATCTTAATCTTGGATTTCCACCCTGCTGGATAGCTCTTCTGTTGGTTGGGAGTGAATATTCAAACTGAGTCGCAGGAGCACAACTCTTGATCCATGCCCATGTTGCTTCCACCATGCTGGCCACCTCCTGACTGAAGATTTTCTTTGTACCACTTCCTTCCTTCCCCTACATTTGTGTCTCATATACACATATCACAAAAAAGGCATACGTTGAATGGGTAAAGGGTGTTTGCATCTCCCTCAAACTTTACATGTGTTTTTCATTAGTTTATTTATTTTTTGACATGTAGTCTAAGGGTGAAACACGAAATTATCATAAGCCTATGTTTGTTTGTTTTTTTATCAAAAGAATTATAACATGTGAAAGCCTACACATCTCTCTTTTTTTAAAATCTTAAAACAAGCTCAGTTTCTAGCAATTCAGTAAAGTTCAGGTAACAAAAGAATTGTGTTTTCGAAAGTTGCACAATCTGTTTATGAGCGCTGTACAGATGGACGGGGTTTGAAGTGCAGCGATCACTCTACAGAAAAGAAACAGATGAGTACAAATTATTTTTTTTTACATAATTATAATTATTTTTCTTTATTACACAAAGTATGGAAGGAAACTCACCAGTGTTGCTATTGTAGGTGATGATACTGAAGGTGTCGTTATAATCAGCCTGTGAATTATTTCAAAAACATGTTATGTGGAAGGGACAGAGACAGAATAATCACTGCAAAATGTTTTCAAAAACAGTAGTCCTCTATTTTTCACACTTACCACAGATTTCCACTCATCTTAAACAGAAGACAAAGCACAGTACCGTGTGTTTAATGAGGATGTAAATATTGCATTAGCAGTGCAGTGAATGTGCATGAACAGCATGTGGTTTGATTTACCTGTGATGTTGCCTTTTTGTCTAAATGAAAAAAGAAAAGTTTTGTAAAAAATGTTTCATTTTGTGGTTTCTTCATTTTGTGGCTAAAAATGGAATGTGTTTGCAGAAACTTACTAATTCTTCCATTGTATCACTGCTTTATCACTCAAAACCATCACATACGTTAGTAAAATGTTAAATGATAATTATTTATTATTTGAAATTTCTAAATGTAAACTGAATGTTTAATAAGCGCAGCTTTTGGCTCCATGTTGCTCTCATCATATGTTGTGATTGTGTTGTATAGTTTTCCAAAAATCAATTCAAACATTTGACCTGAAGTCAACCCAAAAGAGATCAAGTCTGTATAAAGGGGATGACGCAGTTATTTATATGAAATGAGCTACATAGAAAAAAAGTCACACAAGGTAGTCAAACAAAATTAAATTTCTTACCTCTTGAAACCACATTTCTCTGGAAAATGCCACAAAAAAACAACAACAACCAGCTTTATCAATGTCGGCTTTAAAACCAGACAGTAATGTCAACTCAAAACTAAATTGTAATTAAATCTGAAATTATAAGGTGGGATGTTTAGTCTTACCAGTTTTACTTTGATGAAGGACAAGAGGCAACAACAGCAGGACGACATCCACTGTTATGACTGCCCCAATCATCAATATCATGTTTTGTGCTTTAAAAAAGTTAACAGTTAAGGGGACAAAAAAAGCCTTTGATGGTGGTGTGAGACACAATGTTAAGTCACATTAACTGCTTTGCATTTGTTTAATAAAGATTTAGATGATTTAGATGATTTAGAGTGTGCTGGTGTTTTTGGAGGAATAAAATCATGACAGTAATATTCTATTGCAAAAAGAAAAAAAGTTTAACATTTTCTTAAAATGTTAGTGTGAATCATTGAGAAAATTACATGACAGTTTTGGTTGATCAACTTTAAATATCATGTCCTGGAGACAACATAGTGCTACATAGTAAAAACAAAGCACTGAAGTAAACTATTTGCATCAAACACCCCATGTATTTGGACTGCAGGGCATTTAGCACATTTACTTAAAATAGTTCCATCTCTTAGGGATTTTTTTGCGTGCATTGGTAAAGAACACAATTGTGTGGGTGGTATCTTTAATAATGTTACTGAATAACAAATATCCCATTTAAAACATGGTTAATTTAGTTACATAATGTTGGCTTTACAGAAGTGGTAGGACTGAAAGCATCGGGACTGCTGAGACTTGATTTTACTAGATAGATGCACAAAACTCATTAAAAAGCAAATGCAAACCGATATAATAGCAATACATATAATAAACCCAGTGGTTTATCATGTGGATATCATGTTTTGCCTGTCCAGAGTGTGAAACGGGTATGCATGCTTAATTTATTTACCATACCATACCATACCATACTATCTTTATTTATTAAGCACTTTAACATAAAACCAGAGTTCACAAAGTGCTGTACATGCAAATAGTATAAGCAAAATAAAAATTGAATAAAAATAAGATTTAAAAAAATGATAAAATAAAATAAATATCTAAATAACTAAAATAAAATAAAACATGATAGAACAAATTGAGTCAACCCCTTTAAACAGTGCCAAAGGCTTCAGCGAATAAATATGTTTTAAGAAGACTTTTAAACTCAGAAAGAGAAGAGGCCTGTCTAACGTGCAAGGGCAGATCATTCCACAACTTTGGAGCAGCTACAGCAAAAGCAAGATCACCTTTAAATTTATACTTAGTTTTCGGTACCTTAAGGAGCTGCTGATTGGCAGACCTAAGGGAACGGGCAGGTGTATATGGTTGTAGTAGCTCTGAGAGGTAGGGAGGAGGCCAGGCCATTAAGAGATTTAAAAACAAATAAGAGAAATGTAAAAACAATCCTAAAATGTACAGGTAGCCAGTGGAGTGAAATTAAAATGGGGGTAATGTGCTCAGACTTTTTTGTTCCAGTTAAAAGACATGCTGCAGCATTTTGCACAACCTGCAGACGCCTAATGGATGCATCACTAACCCCACAATAAAGTGTGTTACAATAATCCAGCCTAGATGTAACAAAGGCATGTATTACTGTCTCAAAAAGCTGTTTACATAAGATGGGCTTTATTTTGGCTAATTGCCTCAGATGAAAAAAGCTAGATCTTACAATAGCTCTGACCTGGCTTTCAAGTTTAAGATCTGCCTCCATTTTAACTCCCAGATTAGTGATGACTGGTTTAACATACTGTGCCAGCGAACCAAGATCTATAGAAGTGGTCTCAGAAGCGCCACCAAAAACTATCACTTCTGTTTTCTGCTCATTAAAATGTAAAAAAGTTCAAAGCCATCCAGGCACTTATTTCATCAAGGCATCTGAGCAGAGGGTCTACTCTACTGAGAAGCCATTCATCTTTTTAACCCTTTAAGACCTACCATAGAACCAAGCTTACTTTATATTTTTACATGCTGTAGTGCCATTTTGGGGAGCATTTCAACTATAAATCAATACAACTGTTATAGCCCAAAGTTTAATAATATGTATGCATTAAGTCACTACATAAATTGCAAAAAAGTGCAATAAACTACAAAAAAATTGAAAATCTTTTTTTTTTTTTTTTTTTTTTACATATACTTCTACTTAGAAAAATTTAAGAGGTTTATCCCTCAAAACTTTAAATATAGAAAAGTTGCAAAAAATAGTTTACAACAACAGGAAATTTATTTTGAGTGTCTTCATAGTTTTATTTTTGCGATACACCAATTTTTATATACTGCAGAAAAAACGAAAATAAATCCATCCATCCATCCATCCATCCATCCATTCACTTCCACTTATCCTTTTCAGGGTCGCAGGGGGTGCTGGAGCCTATCCCAGCTGTCATAGGGCAAGAGGCGGGGTACACCCTGGACAGGTCACCAGTCTGTCGCAGGGCTGAAAATAAATCCTATAATGCAAATTTGCAAAGAAAACAGCATGTGCATCAAATTAAACTATTTCCAGCAGTGCAATTTGAGTTCGAAGCATCCCAGAAACTATTCAGAAAAGCATGAAGTCAAACATGACTTTTAAAAACACCAGTATAGGCTTATAAGGCCCCAAAAGTAAAAAACTACATTTTCCGTGAAAAACGACGTCACTTCCGGTTTTGGGCAGGTAATGGCGGACATGCGATAGTTCGCGCTGACGTCTATTTCAATGTAGGAAGTGTTATGAACACCCAATCGGATCGGAAAAGCGTGTTTCTGGAATATTATGTTTTTGTTGCCGTAAGTGCTTTAATTTGCAGTTTTTGCAAAGCCATATGTGGAAGGAAACCGTGACCTAGGACAAGCTGATGGCATAAGATGTACGTACAACTCCTCCGGTTTCATATTCAAAAAAAATTATTGCGCTAGCTTACGTGGTTCCGGTTCTACAGGGATGTAAAAATAGTTACGCAAAACGGAGCATGCCCGCTCCCACCGGTTTTAAAGGGTTAAGTGGGAAATAAATCTGGAAGTCATCGGCATAACAGTGGAAAGAAATCCCATGTTTCCTGAAAATAGAGCCAAGGGGTAGGAGATATAGGGAGAAAAGAAGCGGGCCTAAAACTGAACCCTGTGGGACCCCACATTGAAGAGAAGCAGCAGAGGATGCAAACTCACCACGTTTCACAGAGAAAGTTAGCTCTGCCAAATAGAATCTAAACCACTGCAGTGCGGTACTCCTAACACCCACCAACTGCTCTAAACTAGAAGGGCAGATTCGGTACTATTTAGAGCTTTAAAACCAGATTGGAAAACTTCTAAAATACTGTGTTCTTCTAAAAAGGACATTAATTGCTTGTGAACTACCTTTTCAAGAATTTTTGAGATAAAAGGCAGTTTGGAAATAGGCCTGTAATTTGCAGTAATATCAGGATCAAGAGCAGCTTTCTTGAGTAGAGGCTGAATCACTGCATGTTTAAGATTCACAGGTACAACACCAGAGGACAGACTATTATTTACAATGGATTGTACAAATGGTGCTATAGTGAGAAAAACCTCTTTGAAAAATCGAGGAGGGAGAGCATCATAAGGGGAACCTGTGGGCTTCAGGTGAGAAACCAACTCCTGCAGGCAGAGCAAAGAAACTGGCTCAAACCTGTCAAAGACAGCAGAGCTAAGGACAGGGATAGAAGGGTTGAGAATGGAATGGGAAATCTCAGCGATCTAGTGTTCACCAATCCAAACCTGGTGGAGGTCAACGTGTTCGTGGCTGACTGCGAGTCTACCTATGGTGATGGTAAATGCTGATTTCATGGCAGTCATTGGTGATTCTTTTTCCAATATATTTAGAACAAAAGAAAATGGATTGGTGTAGAAATGAATTAACATGTAGGACTTTTTTGTTTGTTTTTTTGTTCTTGTTGTGCAATCATTTCCAAACAAAGCATTTAAAATGAAATGCACCACTTTAGTATCTGATATTTCTGCATGAATTACAAGCCTTTTAAAAAAAAAGATCCTCTTCCGCTAATCCAATTCAGGGTGCAGCAACCATAGGGCTAGAGGCAGGGTACACCCTGGACAGGTCACCAGTATGTCACGGGGCCAACTGTCATAGTTTAACAATAGAGCCAAAAAGTATAAGGAAATAAATAGAAAGTGTTACAACACTAAATATATGTAATACCATAAAATCTTCTTCATTTGTTTATTTATATGTTCACACAAATGTGTCTCCAAAGAAGGTGACCATACTTAATTTTCCTTGTCAGATGGATTTGTGCATTCATGTGTAAGTTTTTTTGTGCGTGTATGTTGCTTGTGAATGAGTGAGGATGTGAGCCTGCAAGTCTTTAAAGGAACATGGAGTGGCTGCGATGAAGAAGAGTGAGCGTATCAACTTTCTCAGGACTGCTGTTTGCCCTGTGCATTGATGGAACATGTACAGTTTGGTGATCGTCTCTTACTTTGTATGGTGATGGAGGATGGGTTACTGTGTGGTGAAGTCGAAGTCACAGATCCGTATTTCACAGTGTACAAACATCTGACTTTGATGTCAGCAGGTGATCTCTGATGTGAGATTAACAGCAGTTCAGTTCCTGTCAGTGTCTGTAGACACGAGATGACTCCGATACTTTGTTGCTCCCCAGTATGAAAATAACAGTGATAAACTGAGGCAGATGCTGGTGCCTGACAGCGTAATGTGACTGAGTCTGTCTCTGAGATCTCTGCTGTGCTCACTGTGAGTGTTGGTTGAAGAAGAGCTGAAAAATTAGAGTATTATCAATAAATTATATAACTTATGATTTTCTTTATTCCAATCTAAGTAAAGAAATTTAATTGTGGAATAAGACATTTAATAACGATAGTAGCTCAGAGACTGACCTTGCATCTGAATCACATGACAGGACACTGTTAGAAAAAAAAAATTAAGATTGCAAATACATGTGTTAATAAGTCATAAAAACAATGAAACTCCATTTTAAATTCTGTCATATACAGGAGTCAAGATCAAGCTATGGGATTGTTCTACTGAATAAAGTAGCTTTTGGCTCCACACTGTTTAATAAATTCACAAATAAACAGAGCAAAACAATTACGCAGTGAGTCAACATTATAAAAATCTACAGAGGTTCAACTTACAAATGAGGATGACCAACAAAAGGTATCCAGCCATGATAAAACTCAATAACACTGCTGACTGCACAGAAGCTGATGTGTCATTTTGCAGAACTTGTTCACAGAAAAACCACACGAGGCATTAATAAAGAATGACACATCAAGGCCACAGAGCTACACAGTCAACAATCGCTTAAAAGTTCCTGTAAATGTCTTGTTGAGAACCACAAGGCAAAGAGAAGTAAAGATGACCAAAGCAGCATGTACTGTATGTTGATCATATCTGCTCCTTTGGTTGTGTTTCCCAGTTATACATCATGTTTCTGTCATATTAGCAGGTACACAAACGCTTAGCTTTTGTAATAGCCCACTTCCTTTTTGCTATGCAGTCCATGTGCAACACTTGTCACCTTTGGTGCTACTAAGTACAGATCATCATCAAAGAGAAATGCATGTTAAATTGACTTAAATTAAAAAATTCAACTTTTCAGCAAACTTTGTCCTTAGCCCTAAGAATAAACAATGTGTTGTTCCAAACAACTATAATGTGATTATGAAGGGGACGGCCATGTGGTTGTTGGTTTTTGTTTGGTTTTTTGTTGTTCAGTTGTCATGTTGTGGAGTACTTGGTAAAGACCCAAATGCAAGATGCAGTGAGTTAAACAGTAAAAGGTAAGCCATTAATTTCTCTAATAAAGGCCCAAAATAAAGGATTTAGAACAGAGGCCAAGAGATATACTACAAGATAACATATATCCACATAGCACAATGAAATACGCACAAACACAAACAAGCTAAAGCCTGAAATACACAGGAGACATATTTAGGAAACTAACTAATCAAAGGCAAGGATACTGAGTAAGTAAGACTAGAAACAAGACAGAAAGGACACACAGCTACCAAAATAAATCAGGAAGTCAGAAATTATACCTAGATACTTCCTGGGTTTAAAACAGAAAATCTAACAAAGAACTACTGCACAAGGTACTAAAGAACATGAAAATGAAATAAGAAAAGCAAACAAATGAAGAACCAAAAAGAACTTCAAATAAAAAGACAATTTAAGTCTAAAAAACTCTGAACTCAGGGTCAAAAATCCAGGACTATGATATAAATCTGATAATGGTGAACTCAGACATTCTTGTAAAACAAGGTAAGGTAAGGTAACTTTATTTATACCCATAGGTGAATTTGCTTTAAAGAAAAATGATAGCATTTGGCATCCCTTCAAAAAACACATACCTAATACATATAAACCTCACTGTAGCACATATATAGTAATTTAACATTTCGAATCAAAAACAAAAACAGTTCTTATTTAATTCAGTAACAGCAACAGGGACAAAGTAGTTTTTATAACGCTTTGTCCTGCATCTTGGAAATAGAAACCTCCGTCCTCAGGAAAGAAGCTGAAATTCACCCCGTAGAGGATGGGAACCATTTTTAAGGATTGATAAAGCCATCCTCTGTACCTGTTTAGAATACAGGGAGGCTAAACAACACTGTGGCTCACCTATCAGACAACTGGACCATCTCACTATCTGATTCAGTGAGTTTTTCTCTGTGACAGAGGTCTGACCGAACCATGCCACCAAACAAAAGGATAAAACAAACATTAGTGATATGTAGAATCATGCCCTGGTGTTTTAAACTTGTGTCTTTCTAATTAATTTATTTTGTTGTGAAACAGTTCTAATGAAATACAAATTCCAATATACAGTGAATAGACAAGTACTACCTGACATGTTATATTCTGCTGTCACGGCACTTAAAAATGACCTGCTAATGTTATTAACATGAAACAGAGCAAGAAGAAAACCAACTAATCCAGACCAAACCATGACCTTTATTAGGATTAGGGTCACTCTGTGTGGCATTAAATACATTTGGTTATTATTATGAACCTTAATTGGGTAAGAGAGCTTTTGTAATCACAAAACAGTAATAAAATACATCAAAAGGTTTACAAATGTGTATAAAAAGCCAAGGATCTTTGCACCTCAATTTCAACTTTGAAAATATTTCTTTTTACTTTGTATATCTTAAATACAGCAGGATGGACTGGCTTAAGGGATAAACACTGTCAGCAATCATGACATGTGTTACAGTCTACACATGCTGACCTTAAAACAGACATCAGTTTCTATTTCAAAACTTCAACATTAAAAAGAAAGAAAGAAAGTTTAACAATAAATTTCCCAGGCCTGGAACAGCTGGATGAGGGTGTGAAGTACAGCAATCATACTATAGAAAATAAACAGAGAGGCACAAATGAACTAATCTTAGTTAAATATAATTGTTTTCTATCATTATGAAAAATGTGAAGTATTTCATATATTTTTCACATATATTGTGTCAAAACAACTTATTGTCCATGTCACATGTGAAACATGCCTGTAGCATGTTTTTAGTTTCAGTAGAAGAGCTCCTGCCTTTGTTCAGCTCATCAAAGCTGCAGTTATAGGTGACAGTACTGTAGGTGTCACTATCAGCCTGTAAATTATTTCAAACAGATGTTGGGTGGAAGGGACAGAACTGTGACTATGACTACTAACTGAGTAGAAAGTTTTTGAAATATTCTTCAACTTTTGAGACTTACCATAGACTTCCAGTTATCTAAAACAGAACAATAAAATGGTTTAAATAATCAAGTATGAATAGACTACATCACTGCAGTGAAAGCAAATGAGTAATATACATTTTGTGTTACCAGTCATGTTGCCTTTGTTTCTATGTGGAAAAAAAGAAAAAGAGAGTTTTTGTTTTTTTAAAAAAAGGTTTCTTCATTCCAGTAGAAAGAAGACAATACACTCATTTCGTGTCACTGAAAATCAAAGCTTAATTTGTTCTTGGCTAACATCTCTTCCCAGTTTTATCACTTGAGCACTGGGAAAATAACTGTTCACTTTAATGCAGCTCATTAAGGCTAATTTATAAATGGCTAGTTTAAGGTTGACTTTGCACAAAGGGGATTTGGAGTGCACTAGCCTCATTTAAAATGTTCAAAAACATATTTTCCCTGGAGAGAAAAAAAGCAATGTGGGTCCTGAAGAGCTGTCAAAATGGATGTGAATTAGCACAAAGATTAAAATGAGGGTGCAGACCTGCTAACACTTGAGAAATAGTACTGCTTACCTGTTAGAACAACATTTCTGTGGGGGAAAAATAAAGGCATAATTTAATAATCCCCAATAAAGCACTGTTATTTTTTATTATCAGATGTTAGCTCTTTTTCATTACGTTTGTGACTACAATGGTAACTATAGGCTGGACTGGGACAAAAAAAAAAATCATTGCTGGCATTTTTGGTCCAGTTGGCCCACCATGACATATCATACATGCACATATTATGTATTCATTTAATTTCCTTTGATTATAGATATTGAACAGCTTTTAAACCGGTTGCTACAGTTGTTGTGTCAAGGCTGTGTGCGGGCAGGCAGGATAAAGGACCCAATATGCAAACTCATGGAGGCAGAATGCAAAGTCCACTGCTGTATTGCAGGCCAAATCAAAAAACAGAACTAGGAGGTCTGGAAACTGAACTGAAAACAAAACACACAGGCCAGCATGAGAATAATCCTGTAATCCTTTAATTGTCCCACAAGGGGAAATTTGGTTGTAACAGCAGCCAAAAAGACACATATACAAACAAACAAACAGTGCACAGGACACAGAACAGAAACATACACAATTTTTCTTACATATTTACATTAAGGACAATGGTTACTATATACAGAGAGTACTGTACAGTTATTAAATTAAATAAAAATAGCTACAGATAAGAGGCAAACCAGGTTGTAGTGCGAATCGGTTGATTAACTTATTGCAGTTACAGCGCTGATGTAAACATCTATGATTGTTGGGAGCAGTTCTGATTGTACAGTCTGACAGCTGCAGGGAGGAAGGACCTATGGAAACGCTCCTTCATGCATCTAGGATGCAGCAGTCTGTCACTGAAGGAGCTTTGCAGTTCAGCAGCATTTCCATGCATGGGGTGGGAGACTCTGTCCATCAGAGATGTTATTTTGGCCAGAGTCCTTCTGTCTCCCACCACCTGCACTGGGTCCAGGGTGCATCCCAGAACAGAGCTAGCCTTCCTGATGAGTTTATCCAACCTCTTCCTCTCAGCTGCCGATAAACCGCTGCTCCAACATACAACACTGTAAAAAATGACAGATGCCACCACAGAGTCATAGAAGGTCTTCAAAAGCGCTCCCTGTACTCCAAATGACCTCAGCCGCCTCAGCGGGTAGAGTCTGCTCTGACCCTTCCTGTAAAGAGCATCAGTGTTGTGGCTCCAGTCCAGTTTATTATTCAGGTGAACACCCAGGTACCTATAAGAGTCCACTATCTCAATGTCCACTCCCTGGATGTTCACCAGTGTCAGTGTGGTGGGTCTGCGTCTCCGGAAGTCCACCACCAACTCCTTGGTTTTCCCGGCGTTGATCAGCAGGTGGTTCTGCTGACACCAGTCAACAAAGTCCAGAGTCCACTGTCTGTACTCTGAGTCGTCCTCACCTGTGATGAGGCCGACTATGGCAGAGTCGTCAGAGAACTTCTGTAGGTGGCAGCGTGGGGAGTTGATGGAGAAGTCTGCAGTGTAGAGGGTGAAGAGAAACGGTGCCAGCACAGTTCCCTGTGGGGCCCCCGTACTGCAGACCAGCGTGTCAGAGACACAGCCCTGTGACCTCACATACCGTGGACGTTCTGTGAGGTAGTTCAGTATCCACTGGGACATGTGGTGGTCCACTCCCGATAGCTCCAGCTTGTCCCTCAGAAGTCGTGGCTGGATGGTGTTAAAAGCACTGGAGAAATCAAAGAACATGATCCTCACAGTGCTTCCAGGCTTCTCCAGGTGAGTCAGAGCTCGGTGCAGGAGGTAGATGACGGCGTCCTCCACCCCAATGCCAGGCTGGTAAGCAAACTGCAGCGGATCCAATGAAGACCTCACCAGGGGGCGCAGATGGTTTAGAACCAACCTCTTGAGGGTCTTCATCAGATGTGACGTCAGGGCTACCGGCCTGTAGCTGCTGAGGTCCTTGGGATGGGAGGTCTTTGGTACCGGTACCACACAGGAGGTCTTCCACAGCTGTGGTACTTTCCCCAGTGACAGGCTCAGGTTGGACAGATAACCTAGGATGCCACACAGTTCATCTGCGCAGCACCTCAGGAGCCTGGAGCTGACGCCATCTGGACCTGCAGCCTTCCGCACCTTGATCTTGCGAAGCTCATTCCTCACTTGAAGTGCTAAGACAGAAAGAGTGGATTTTGGGGGAGGGGTGTGTATGTTGGAGTCCACAGAAGCCGGGGGTGGATGTAATGACTGGGAGCTGGGAGGTGTGAAGCTGAGAGGTGTGAAGTCCTGAGATGAAGGACAGGCAGTCCCTGAAGATGAAGGAGATTGCAGCAGGGGGGAAGATGCTGTGGGAGGGGTGGGTGGTTGATCAAACCTATTAAAATATTTATTTAGGTCATTCACCCACCCCAAGTCTCCTGCAGCCTGGGGGGTTGGTTTTTGTCCTGAGATTGTCTTCAGGCTGTTCCAAACCCCTCTGATGTTGTCCTGTTGCAGCTGCTCTTCCATCTTCCATGAGGATGAGCAGACATTAACGACGCAACAGAGAACAAAGGAACACACAGGGCTTATATACACAGAGGCCTAATCATTTAATGGGAAACAGGAGGGAGACACAGCTGGGAGAAATTAGGGCTAATGGGACAGGGGGAAGTAAAACTGAATACACTGACATAGGTTTGGGACTATCAAAATAAAACAGGAAACATGAAGCAAATCACAAAGATGCAAACTTGACGCTGAACTAAACCTAGAATAATAATCAAAATAGCACAACTTAAAGAACCAGAACATAAATCATAATACAGAAATATACCAAAATATAAGAAACTGAAAAAGCTGGGTCAAAATGACCCAGAACCATGACATGTTGGGTTATTTCTTAGCTGCAGTGCTGTAAGTGCCAATAATTAAAAGCCATACTTTAGTGATTAGCAATGGCTCATGGTCAAAGAAGCCATTCATTTTACCTGAATCCCTAATTATCTTCTTCCTTCTATTTTCTTACCACATTAATTTAACCTTCCTCTTTCTCTCCCTAGCAGCAGCCTCCTGTGACTTTGAGGCCTGGTTACTGGTTGTTGCTGGTACCGCTGTTCACAGTGTAGCAGCACTACCTAACAGTCAGTTAATTTGACACATTTTGTTGCATGTATTTTTAGCTTCTTTTAGCTTTTCAGCTCCACCTTCTCGCCACTTCTTCCACACTCAACTTTTTCTACAAGCTGCTGAGCACCAGTGATGGGAATAACGGCGTTACAAGTCCATGAACAGGGCCAAGGGGAGGAAGGGCTGTGGCTCGGGTGAAGCAGTGCAGAGTGACTGCAACAAAAGGAGTGCAGAGAGTCAGCTGGGTTCCAGTGATTAATGGTAAGTAAGGCTGGAAGTGTTTCTAATGGCTTACTCGTTGCAGGCGGAGAACGATGTGGAAGGAGGGCAGTCCAAAAAGGTCCAGGTGAGTTTCCAATCCGGGGTGAGTCAAAGTCCAGATCCAAATGAGTTCCAGAAGCCGTGACAGGAAGGAAGGCAGGTGATGTGTAGAGAGGAATGGAGGGTAACCAGACTGGGTGACTGCAGCAAGACCGACGTCCTAATTGCTTTTATGTTGCTTTTTACTCTACTGTGTACAGCGACCTTGAGTGTTTTGAAAGGCGCTTTCAAATAAAATGTATTATTATTATTATTAATGAAGGTAAGTATTGCTCAAGAGTGAAGCGTGGTGACCTGGTGGGTTACTAGAACAGAGAGACACAGGTTAAGTGAGAATACTACTTTCAATGTAGCCTAACACTAACACTGGTTAGCTGTAGATCTGGAGAAGACTTGTTGAATGTGCTGGTCTTAAATACTGGTAGCTTGATTGCAGACAGGTGAGACTGCTGAATGGAGACTCCATCCAGAGGTGGAGCCCCAGCTCTATGAAAAAACATCTCACTCACCCAGACCATGACACTTTGGCAGATGAACTCTGATGTGAGATCAGCAGGCAAAAATTATGACAAAACAAATTCTGTGATCACTGCTGTTTCATTGCCAGTTTCAGACCAAGACATGTTATACTGAACACTTAGATGTTATGTCACATAATATGCCTGTCTTCCCCCCCCCCCTTTTTTTCCCCCATTTAAGCAGTTATACATTACCCAATCCAATCATAGACTAATCATGGAATAACATACAGTGACGACACAACTCAGCAATAAAGACAGTAGATCAGAGACTGACCTTGTACTTGAATTACATGGAAGGACACTGTTGAAAATATATGTCAAGAACATAAATAAATCTATTATTAAGTCTGAAATAACTTTAGCAAAATATGTCTTTCAACTGTGAACTTACACGAATGTTGAGAGATCACATTAAATATTGCAAAATCTGCAGGATGTTTAACTTACACATTAGGACAGCACACCAAAGGCATCTGTTGAGAAGAAGATTCTGACGTTACTGACGACACAGAAGGGGATGAATCATTTTGTAGCAGTTGGTCACAGGAAAACCACAAGAGGCAGGAGAAGTACTTCATCACATATTGAGGCCACAAAGCTACACATATAAAGAGCAGCTAATTAAAAGTACCTATGTATGTGTTATTAATACCAGCCACCACAAAGGGGGTGCTGGATAAGAAGGGGTATTTTACTGTTATTTTATCATCAGCATTATCATTGCATCAGAATCATATCACAAGCATTGCATTAAGGCATTTATTGAAGCTATTGACATTACATTAAAGTTTGTATTACAGTGACTGTTATAACCTCATGGTAATCTTCTATTTACAGGTGTCAGCATAATCATATAATCTTTCATTGCAGGGGTAACCGTGATCATCTTTATACACATTGCAGTTTTGTGCTTATTATAGAGTTGTGCTCAAGTTAGTAAGGGTTAAAAGCTACAGTCAGCGGGATGTCTGGCTGATCTATTGAGGTGAGTGACTTCGAGCATAGAAGGCCGCATGCACTTACAAAACACTGATATCATGTTATTCTTTGTGATCTTTTATTCAGTTATATCTTTTGTTAAGTTTTAAGTAGTGGCAGTTGATTAAACAACATTCATTTAATATTACATACCTGATTCAGATTATTACACACGAGCTAAGAGGTAAAAGAGGGTGTAGTTGGAGGTTAGGACATACACACACAGTTAGTGAGTTCAGGGTTAGGTAAGAGACCAACTAACACTCTGCAAAAACCTTGTACCTGCAATGTCGTGTCTCCATAAGGGACAGTTGGCTCCAGGAGATAAGTGGGAGTCAGTGCCTGCCCTCGAGACGGAGAGAATGTTCCTTTGTGGTGTCAAGAGTTGTCAACATTGTTTGTACTGCACCTGCTTTACGCATGAGGGGGCTTTCTAATACCCTGATTTCATAAAACTATTGTTGTGTGGTTTTTTGACGAGAGATCTTATGCTGTCTGCATGCAGTGTTCATCTCCCACACGTGTGTTCATTAAAATCATCGTTTGACTCAACCCGGCCGGACCAGTGTTGTTATTGTGGTTTTCCTCTTGTATCCATGTCCAATACTTTGAACCCTTAACAGGGGCTAAGTTAAGATGACTAGATTTATATGCTACAGTATCATTTCTGTTGCTTTAGCGGTTCCTCAGATGAAGGTCAATCAAGGTACAGTGCACAAACTTGATAGTACAGTAGGGGTCTTAATTCCTAATGCTACTATGTAGCATTAGGAATTAATATACATATTTCTTGATATACACAATCAAGAAATTGTATATATTGTGACACAAGTATTCCAGAGTTCAGATTTTAGACTATATTTTCATTTATATTATTTATAATTTTACAAATCAACCAATCAATTTAAATAATGTGTTTAATGTGTGACAACTAGAAAAGTTTGGTTTAGAAGACTTGTGCCGGCAAAATGTATGGGGCCTGTAATAAATTTTAGATCACTTTAATAGTTCATTGCAATACTGAGCCCTCAGAATAAAATGATTAGAAAAGATATAGATTCACATGACTGAGAATTGTTTGTGCAGACTTAGTGAAAGGAATGTGGCAGTAACAAGAGTGAGGCCACAGACAGTAACTCTCACAGATAGATGCTACTTTAGGTGCATGAAACTGGGTAACAGCTCAGTGAAATGTGTGTGTGTGTGTGTGTGTGTGTGTGTGTGTGTGTGTGTGTGTGTGTGTGTGTGTGTGTGCCTGTGTGTGCAACCAGCTACAGTACATTATTCTTCCTGTATTTTTTCACCCTCATATTCTTTGGCCTAAAATGGTTTTGTGTGCTGACCTAAAAACTGCAGCTGGTTGGTGGGCTGAGGGTCAATTATATGTTGCATGTTGCCTATTTTTACAAGCCTGTGTGCAGTCACAGCACGTAACAAAAGACTAACTGCTAATGTTATTGTCACAACTCAGAGTAGCAGAGCATCATCTACACAAATTTATATACTGGAGTTGTATTATATGGATAGATTCTCAGTACTCTCAGTACTAAACAGCTTTATTTGGCTGTGGAATAACAGAGGGTACAGATAAGATTAAGGGGAGATGTATTTCACGGCCTTCAGTAAAGATAGAGATTCCTCTCTTAAAGTCTTTCTGGCCGTGACAGATGTTTTGAAAGAAGAACATCAGACGGCTCACATGAGCATGAAAAGAGCATGATTGCCTTGAAACATTGGTTATATGTAAAACCAGCATAAATAATACAGTAGCAAATGTTGTCATACATGTGTAAATGTGTAAGTGACACAGTATCCAGTTACAGAAAGTTATGTTAAACATTAAGAAAATACAGGTACAGGTCCATTTCTTACATGGTTCTTTTGCATGGTTTAAATGGAAGAATTCTGGATACGTTTTTAGGCATTCAAAGCAGTCCACAACTTTTCACGGGTGGAGATATGTACACTAACTTTATTTTTATTGCACAAAAGGGGGAGTGCACGATGGTAAAGAGGAAACTGCATCCAGGAAAAAAACAACCGCAATGTTTTTGTAAGCATCTGCACAGACAGAATGCTAACACATAGCTACCCTAGACGGAGCTCCTGATCCTGAACTTCTTATTTCTACAGTAGAATTTGCAATAGAAAACTTTGAAGTTTCTTTGGTTTTTATCTTTTGTTTTGTTGTCAGTTTTGTGAAAGACTGTTTTTTAATTAGGACAGTTATTTGTGTTGGTGTGTGGGACTGTAGCGTAAAGTCTATATTGTTAATTGGTAATTATGAGACAATGCATTTCAGGTCATTTTACTGATAATGAGAAAGTAATGTAACAAGAAGTGTAACAAATTACTTTCTCTATGGGCAGAAATCTGTGCCATCAGAAACTGAATTTGAATAAGTTAAATTCGAATTTGAATTGCTCGGATTGAATCTGAATTGTAACTTCAATAAATGCTTTTAAAAACTGAATATGAATTAGCCTAATTTAAAATTCAATTTATTGATTTGAAAATGATCATCACTAAACTGAAACAGAATTTTATATTTTGAAAATGAATTCATTTGCTTTGAAACCGTATTTTATCCTTTAAAAATTTAGCTCTCAAATAATTACAGATTCACTTCTCACCATTCAGTTTCAGTTCCAAAATTCAGTTTTTTGGGACTTACATCCGGTTCCGGATATAAGTCCGGATATTCAAGCTCAAGATTTTTTGCAAGATTACATCTATTACTTTGAGATCATTTACTGTAGATGATTTTAGACATTTTACTGACAACATCACCAAATATGTTTTAGTGTGCATTCAGCATGCTCTATATCGTGTCCTGTGAATCTGGTGCATCTGTTTCTTCAGAGATGGTGGCGTACACATGGTAAATGTCAGACTACAAGAGAAAGACAGTAATGTCCTTTTAGTCAGTAGCATTGATTAAGATGAGAAGCGAACATATTTATTACTACACCAGGTCTAACTTACATCTTCATTTTTTGTCTCTTGCAAGTTTAGTTTCTCCTCCCCTGAAAGAGAACAACATTGAAAAATTAGCTTTCACTCAGAATTAAACACACACACACAAGTGCAAGACATCATATAGTCCAGTGGGTTCACAAATTTTTTCTTGTAACTGTATATGTCATAGTGCTTTTAAAAATGTGAACATTTTAAAGGCTCTTTAGTGGTCAAGTAAATGTCTTTATTACAAGGTAGTAAAATGTTATCAAAGCCAAAGCTCCCTTGTGATACACTGGAAAAAATCAACTATATTATTGAAAGTTAGTCAGCGGTGATAACTACATATGCTATAGATATGGAACAAAGGTTTGAGCAAATTAAAATATTACTGTTAAAACAGTCATCACGTTCTTGTGCTACTTGTACAACAATTTCACCATCAAATTGCCCTCCATCTTGTACTACACTACATTCAGGTAGATGCTAGAAAAAACACAGCTTACTAGTCAGATAGTTGTCGTCAGGTACTGAAGTGATCACACTGGAGCCTCCATCATTACCTGCAGGTAACTTAACACAACAGGGGAAAAAATCAACTTTATATCCTGGGTATTTAAATTGATTGTTTTAATTTAGTGTATGTTTCATTTGACAGAAACATTTTCATTTCGATTACCATTCTTCCCTGGTTCATTTTAGTCATTGATAAAAAATCACCTGTAACAAAAGAAAAACTCACTAAAAAATATAATACATGGATTGATAGTTTGTAATGCTGCCTGACAGATAAATGTATACAATACCTGGTGATGTTGCCTTTGTCCTATACATCAATAAAGAAAAAGTTTGAAATAATTTAAAAAAAAAGCTGTATGCATTACATTACACAAGAAAAAAGTGTGTCTGTTGTAGAGAATTAGAAAAAAATATTATGAGACATATTTATTAGGCGTCCTGCCCTCAAGCAAGGCATGTGATTCACTACTGCTCCAGTGATTCTGTTCACTGGCTTAAAAAGAAAAAGTCTGAAGTAAATAAGTTCAACTTCTGGTTGTCTCAATGATGATAGAAAAACAATTTATTAAGGTTTGCTGAGAAAATATTCCTTACCTGCTTTGAGGACATGTTTCTGAAAAGGTAGTGGTAAAGAAATGTCTGATCAGCATCTGATTAGCTTTAAAGTCACAGATTCATCTACAGTTATGAAACTGATAACATTTTTTCACGTGTATAAAGTAGGCATGATGAACTTAGGAAAGAATCACTATATTAATAGTGTAGTTAATAAATAATAATAGTTAATAAATTTCATGAGTTCCAGGTTCTCAAAGTGGGCATGAATCCCTGTGATCCCTCATAATTTTGTACTATAAGTACAGGAAATAGCCACATTGATTTTTCAGAGCTAATGTTTCATTTGCTTGTTTATGACATACATTAAGTGAAATAATCTGTCACGGCTTGGAGGATCAGCGGGTCGCTGAGCAGTAGTTTCTTTTGCCTTTAGCTCTCTCTTTCTGTCTCTCTCTCTCTCTCGACGGGGCGGAACTCATTGCATGTTCACGCCCTCAGCCCATGCCCCTCAGAAGAGGAAAGACCTGGGCCTTATTAGTGCAGCCAGCATTTAATCCGGGGAGTGACTGCTATTCATCGCTGGATCGTTGTGTGTGACTCGCGTCAATGAAGTGAAGTTCTCAGCAAGTTTATTCTCCTGCCTCAGTGCCTATGTACTAATGTACATTTCCTCTG
Organism: Oreochromis niloticus; assembly: GCF_001858045.2. NCBI lineage: Eukaryota > Metazoa > Chordata > Actinopteri > Cichliformes > Cichlidae > Oreochromis > Oreochromis niloticus. Next base: position 21,185,796 of record NC_031970.2, read on the forward strand.
AATATAGTTTCCCTGGACCCATTCCCATGTTTTCCGAGTGGTGAGCGTTAGGAGAGAGAGAGTGGTTGCGAGTATGGAGTGTAAGAAGAGGAGCGAGTGTCTTGTCCCCCTGGATTCCCTGGAGCCCTCATTCCCATCACAACTTGTATATAGCACTTCCCCTGCACTACCTGTATTTACACCTGGTGAAGATTGCAAATAAATTCCTTTGTGTGCTTCTGAGTTTCATGCGTGTGAGTCCTCAAAGTTAACTATGCAATAATCATTGGTACCATGGGCGCTTTATCTGTTTTCTGAACACTGATTAGAGAATTTTTTAAAATGCATATTTTGGTTAAACTTTCAAAGGTAATATTATCTTATTTTTGGTTGACAGGCAGATTCTATCTCTAAAAAATATAAACATAAAAAGTTGTATGCTTTCATGTGTGCCCTCACCACTTCTTCTTTTGAATGTGAGAAGCCCCAGCACCAGTAAGATGACACCCATGGTTACTCCCAATCCAGTCACAGCTACCGCCAACTTCCATATCGATGCTTCTGCTTTGAAAGCCAAACAAGAGTTTCACTTCTAACTCAAAACCAAAACAATTAAAAGTAGACACAGTTGGTCCAACTAAACTGCTTAAAAAAACACTGTGAGACATTAATAAATTATTGTTGTTTTTATTAATTCTATTAATAACTATAATGCCATGTACAAAGTGAAAGAGTTGTAGACATTGTCTTTTCCCTACCTGACTGTAATATTTTTGAAGAGGAGTTTACTTTATTGTCAGGCTGGCGTGCCTGACCTACTAAAATGAAACAGAAACATTGACAAGTTGTGAAACTCATGTGATAACATCTTTTAAAGGTCATTTTTCTTTCAGTTCTTTTTAAAGACACTTTTAGGATAAGCAATAACTGATCCTTTAGGATATAAATACATGATAAATATTACAATGTTATATACACTATATCACCAAAGGTTTTATTTATATGGTGTTAAATTGCAACAAGAGTACCTTTATAGGATGCCCCTAATCTAGACATGAAATCTCCTAGCTACTATATATTCCACAGTCTGTTAGTGGTATTATAACAAAAAGGAAACAACTGGGAATGACAGCAAAGTGGTGGGTAACATAAAATCAGAAATTTGGGTCAGCAAATGCTCCCCCTGTCCTGTGTGCAGTTTGTCTAGTTTTGTGTCCCCTTGTCTCGTTAGGTCTGATTTGTCCCAGCTGTGTTCCCACCTGTTCCCCATCCTTTCGTTATCCTTCTGTATATTTAAGTCCTTTGTCTTCCTCTGTTCAGGGTCATGTCATCTGTTGGCTTTTGTGCCATGTCTCATGTTCCAGGTATCTTTGTATCCACGCTATGTTTCATGTTTAGGGTTTTTCCTGTTTATTTTTAGATTTCCCAGTTTAGGTTATTGTTTATTCTCGTCTTTGTTTGCCTTGCGCCTTGCTTTGTATTTTTCCATCAGCTTCACTTTTTGTTAATTCAAGTTTTGTTCCACATTCCTTTGTGTTTGCATTCGGGTCCACTATACACAATACATACAGTCTGCTTCTGCATACTGTGACACATTTTGAAAATTTTCATTCTTCCAACTTTGTGAGAACAGTTTGTGGATGTCCCCTTCCTGTTCCAACATGACTATGACCATAAAGACTTGGATGGGTGAGTTTAGTTTGGAATGACTTGACTGCCCTGAATAGAGTCTTGACCTAAACCTGACTGAATACCTTTGGGATAAATTAAAGTAGAGATTCCAGGCCGGGCCTTCTTGTCCAGCAGAAGTGTCTGATCTCAAAATGTGCTAATGGAAGTTCCTATGAATGCATCCCTAAACCTTACAGAAAGCTTTCCTAGAAGAGTTGAAGCTGTTATGGCTGCAAACAGTGGGCCAACTAAATTTTAAGCCCTGTGGTGTGAAAAATCACTCCACAGGGTTTAAAATGATTAAGAATGGGATGGCACTCCAGTTCATATGGATGTGAAGGCACTTTTTATAATTGCAAAAAAGTTGATTTTTGTTGAAAAAAAGTTGAAACTTTTCATCACTCATTCAAATGACTTCTCAGCTGACTGCAGGTTTCAATTCAATTCAATTCACTTTTATTTATATAGCACCAAATCACAACAAAAGTTGCCTCAAGGCGCTTCATAGTTACAGAGGAAAAACCCAACAATCATATGACCCCCCTATGAGCAAGCACTTTGGCGACAGTGGGAAGGAAAAACTCCCTTTTAACAGGAAGAATCGGCCATCAGCTGCGACCGGTTGGGGTGAGAGAAGTAAAACAGGATGAAAAACATGCTGTGGAAGAGAGACAGAGGTTAATAACAGATATGATTCAATGCAGAGAGGTCCAATAACACATATTAGCTGTGTCCCAAAACGTTGGCTGCATCCTTCGGAGGACCTGGCCTTCGCGGTCTACGTGGGCCGGGTCCTTCGAAGACCGAGAAGGCCGGAAGTGCGAGGCTGTGAAATGGGATGGTCTAGCCTTCAGATTTGCGTCACCGGTGTGTCAGTGGAGTTTAATAAACTCGGCCGTTTGCTCCTTGCTATCTAAAATATAACAGGACATTGGCGTAAATTCTCGACTGTCTCACACTTCTGTTTAATCAGTTTTCTGTTTGACGTTTATTCAGCTGTGTGAAAATCCCGGAGGAACCCACCCGATGGATTGATAAAGTTTTATTTAATCTAATAACTTTGATCTCAGCCAAACCGATTTACTCCGGAACAAATAAAACACAGAAAAAAGCCAAACAATTACATTTTTAAGTTATCCGAGTGACTTATATATCATGTTTAACCTGAGTAGCGAAAGAGCGGGAGTCTGAAAACAATGAAGCCGGGAGTCCGCTGCTCTCACCGGCTGGAGTGACCATTGAACCCCCCGGCTTGCTATCGAGCGGGTGGGTAACAGACGTCTCCGAAAACGTCGGCACACTTTTGCAAATATACGATGTCTTGATAAACCAAGCAGATATTTGTAATTTACACAGCTACTTTCTCGCCTGAAAATATGTTAAAAGTTTATTTTGTGACCCAGAAAGATTAATAAGACTAATTTTAAAACTTAGTAGCGGCCGCCATTGTTGGCAGCTGAAATTTGGCTGGGCCGCGCTATGAATTCTGGGATATGGTGGGCCACGAAGGACACACCCGACCCATCCTTCAAATTCGGGGAAATGAAGGACGCATTTGTCGGCCGCATTTGAAGGAGTCGACGAATTGGGACAGCCTTCGCCGCCTGGCTGTGACGTAATCGGCCTTCAAATGCAGCCTCTGGAGGATGCCGCCGACGTTTTGGGACACAGCTATTGACTGAGAAAGGTGACTGGAAAGGAAAAACTCAATGCATCATGGGAATCCCCGGCAGCCTACGTCTATTGCAGCATAACTAAGGGAGGATTCAGGGTCACCTGGTCCAGCCCTAACTATATGCTTTAGCAAAAAGGAACGTTTTAAGCCTAATCTTGAAAGTAGAGATAGTGTCTGTCTCCCGAATCCAAACTGGAAGCTGGTTCCACAGAAGAGGGGCCTGAAAACTGAAGGCTCTCCCTCCCATTCTACTTTTAAATACTCTAGGAACAACAAGTAGGCCTGCAGTGCGAGAGCGAAGTGCTCTAATAGGGTGATATGGTACTACAAGGTCATTAAGATAAGATGGGGCCTGATTATTTAAGACCTTGTATGTGAGGAGCAGGATTTTGAATTCAATTCTGGATTTAACAGGAAGCCAATGAAGGGAAGCCAAAACAGGAGAAATATGCTCTCTCTTTCTAGTCCCTGTCAGTACTCTTGCTGCAGCATTTTGGATTAGCTGAAGACTTTTCAGCGAGTTTTTAGGACATCCTGATAATAATGAATTACAGCAGCCTGGAAGTAATAAATGCATGAACTACTTTTTCAGTGTCACTAAGAGACAGGATATTTCTAACTTTAGAGATGTTGCGCAAATGGAAGAAAGCAGTCTTACATATTTGTTTAATATGTGCGTTGAAGGACATGTCCTGGTCAAAAATGACTCCAAGGTTCCTCACATCGTTACTGGAGGCCAAGGTAATGCTATCCAGAGTAAGAATCTGGTTAGATACCATATTTCTAAGATTTTCAGGGCCGAGTACAATAACCTCAGTTTGATCTGAATTAAGAAGCAGAAAGTTAGCGGCCATCCAGGTCTTTATGTCTTTAAGACATTCCTGCAGTTTAACTAATTGGTGTGTGTTACCTGGCTTCATGGATAGATAGAACTGCTTGTCATCTGCATAGCAGCGAAAATTTATGCTATGTCTTTTAATGAGTCCACTGTCAGAGGCCATAAGAAGATCATTTGTAACCTTCACTAAAGCTGTTTCTGTGCTGTGATGAGCTCTGAAACCTGACTGAAACGCTTCAAATAAGCCATTCCTCTGCAGATGATCTGTTAACTGTTTGACAACTACTCTTTCAAGGATTTTTGATATGAAACGAAGGTTGGAGATTGGCCTATAATTAGCTAAGACAGCTGGGTCTAGAGATGGCTTTTTGCGTAAAGGTTTAACTACAGCCAGCTTGAAGGCCTGTGGTACATAGCCGATTGTTAGAGATAGGTTGATCATATTTAAGATCGAAGAATTAATTAATGGCAGGACTTCTTTGAGCAGTTTAGTAGGAATGGGGTCTAAAAGACACGTTGATGGTTTGGAGGAAGTAATTATTGAAGTTAACTCAGAAAGATCAATTGGAGAAAAAGAGTCTAACTTAACATTGATGGTACTAAGAGTAGCTGTAGATAATATTACATCTGTGGGATGATTATTGGTAATTTTTTCTCTAATGATAAGAATTTTATTTGTGAAGAAGTTCATGAAGTCATTACTAGTTAACGTTAAAGGGATTGTTGGCTCAGTAGAGCTCTGACTTTTTGTCAGCCTGGCTACAGTGCTGAAGAGAAACCTGGGGTTGTTCTTATTTTCTTCAATCAGTGACGAATAGTAAGATGTTCTGGCTTTGCGGAGGGCTTTCTTATAAAGCAGCAAACTATTTCTCCAGGCTAAATGATGATCCTCTAAATTTGTGACACGCCATTTCCTCTCCAGCTTACGAGACATCTGCTTTAGGCTACGTGTTTGAGAATCATACCACGGAGTCAGGTACTTCGGATTTGAGACCTTAGTTTTCACAGGAGCTACAGTATCCAGAGTCGTACGTAGTGAGGAGGTAAAATTATTAACAAGATAATCGACCTCTGTTGGGGTAGCATTCAGATAGCTGCTCTGCTCTATGTTGGTACAGGGCATTGAAGATGATAACAGTGGGTGGATTATATTCTTAAACTTAGTTACAGCGCTTTCAGAAAGACATCTACTGTGATAAAGGTTTCCCCAACCTTATAAACAGTACATCTGTATAATGACTGAAACTAGCACCACTGACTAACAATAGGCTCTGAGTAAGATTCACTTTTGGTAATATAGTGTATGTTACCATTTTGTTTAAAAAAAAAAAAAAAAAGATACCTGAGGTAGCAGTGGCATGGGTGGAAGTATGACACCAAGTAAAAGTTGGACCTGGTGAAAAAAATGTACTTTTGAAATAAAAAATAAAATAGATGACTTTTATAATATTCTGGTTATTCTTTTATTGTACTTTGTCTTACTTTTGACTGTAGTAACTGTCACTGTAGCACTAGTCTTGTATGAATCTGTTTAGAAAAAAAAATATTTGGATCAAAATTTAAAAAAGCTGCCTAAGGTTGTTAGGTAAAGTGCTTTTGCAAAATCAGTTTTAAATAACATATACTGCAATTGCTGAGTGTCGGTTTGCTTTTTTTTTTTTTTTGAGTTGGTTTGCATTAATGTAGAAATATATTTGTAGAAGATATTTTACACTATTACTGTCCATGCAGTTACCTGAAGATGAATTCACAGACGTGGTAAGACTGAAAACACTAGGACTGCTGAAACTCGAGAATCGGTTTCAAAAAATGCACAAAAAATGAGTTTCTTTAAAGAAGTTGTGTGTGATGATGTTCTGGACTGTATTTCAATGTATTGTATGTCCTATCAGTGGCCAGACTAAATGCCACTTTTGTACTGGCCATTCTTGATTCTCTTCCCAAAATATCTACAGTTTAAAAAAACAACTATGATCATGAATATTCATAATAAAGAATATTAAACACACAAAATATCTCCAGATAAAATGCATCTGGTGATTTGCATCAGTGTTGGAGACTAAAGGTTAGTGCCAGCAAAATTAGTAACTTCATTTCAACATCAACTGGTGACAAAGTACTGCCATTTATTTAAGATGCTGAACATGGTGAATATTTACTGTTCCTGATGAACATCAGAATTTTAGAGTGAACGTTGAGATTTTTTTTAACATTCTGAGAATTTAATCACACTCATTGTATGCATGGTCAATAGATCAGTGTCTGTCCTGCTGAAATAAAACAAGGACATTTCAATTTATCTTGACATTATCGATGCACTCGGTCTCACCTGTGGTACTGTCTCCTGATGTTTTATACTGAGTTGTTTTGATAGGAGTGTTCACACCAGTTGTAGGGCTCAGATTAAGAGCAGCAAATCCTTTAAGATAGAACAATATCAAATAAATACTATAATGTCACATATGCTGCTATTCTCTGTAAAGAAATTCATGCTTCTTTTTTTATTACATTATTCAAACCAAGTAAAGGGAATGAAATGCCAAATGGTGTTTCTTGGTGTATGTCCGTACCATAACACTGTACCTGACAGTGAGTTCACTGAAGTGGTAGAAGTTGAAGCACTGGGTTTGTTGAGACTTGAATCTGTTCCATTAATGTTCAATAAAATGTTAAAGAAATTTTAAAGAAGTGATGTGTGATGATGCTCTGGGTTGTTAGTTAAGTGTACTGTATGTCCTACCTGTGGTCATGATAGATGGCGGTTTGTTGATCTTTGGTGATTCACTTTCCAGAATAGCTACAGTAAAAGGAAATGGGTTTGAGTACAAATAAAGGCTTTGTTATTAATGCAGTCAATTCAAAAGTGATTCAAAAATTTTGAAAACACATTTACTGTTTTATTAAATGTCCCCTCTGTCCCAATGGGAGTGTCAGGTGAGCCACTATTTTTGGTCTATACTGAAATATCTGGTAGTGTTGTTAAATTTAGTGGTGTGCGATAATGCATATTTTGGTATCGATCTGATACCAAGTAAATACGGGCCAGTATTGCCGATACCGATACTTTTCAATAAATAAGGTGGATCCGTCATTGAATTGCTAAATCTCAATTAATTTTCATGAATTTAAGTGTTTTTTGACATGTTTCCTGTTTTATTATTTGAATAGTTAAAACCCAGGACATAATTAGGACAATGTTTATAATTAAATAGAAAATGCTTTATTATTTTGGTGGGGCGTGTGAGATGGACTCACCTGCACGGCATCTACCGTCACGCCTCGCCAACTTAAAACCTGTGCTCTGCTTGTGTTGTTGTTGTTTTTGGTGGTGATGTGTACGGCTGGCAGCGGGAGAGCTGCAGCCGGTGAATGTACTGTTACAGCAACCGTGTGATTATTGTAAGGGTGGACAGCGCACGGGCAGGACCGGCTCGGAGTGAACCGGAGGCTGGCACGCCAGCGGGACCTGCCGAGCTGGAGATGGATGTCGAGGTGCGCGGGTGTCCTGCCACACCCGAGGGCGGGGTGCTGTCCGGTCTCTTCCAACAGAGGCCAACACGCTGCGTGGTCCTGCATGCCAGCTGCCTGCCCAGCTGCCTGTGAGCCCCAGCTCACTTCTACGCCTGCTGCGCTGCCGCTGCTTGCCACATGGGTGGCCATCGGACCAGCTCTGGGGCTGCCACTGGAGGCGCGGGTGGCCCCAAGAACCACCTCATCACAGCGCCGCTGGATGCGCAGGCGACCGCCAGAGTGGGCCGGGGCATTCGGCGCGGGCCGATTCCCTTGCCTGCTCAGTGAAATGGGGAGTAGGTTCGGCCGTGGTGAGATGGACTCACCTGCAGCGACATCACAAAGCAATCATGCCTCGCTGGTTTAAATATGTGCTCTACTCATGTTGTTGTTGGTGGTGTGATGTGTACGGCTGGCAACAGGAAAGCTCCAGCCGTTGACTGTACTATTACAGCAGCTGCGTGATTATTGTAAGAATAAATGATGCTGCGCAGCATGAAAATGCCATCAGGTCTGCCATGGTGGTTTTGTTATCAAGTTTTGTTGTTGTTGTTTTTTAAAGATTTTTCTAAAAAAGTTCACGCAAACAAATTAAAGCAAGTACTGTTGAGAAACTAAAATGCAAAAGTTACAATTAAAATTTTCAACAACAAAAACAACTGGTGAAAAAATAATTAATATTGTAACGTTCTCAAGAACCAGACGTTTTGATCTCAGTTTGTCTGTTTATTCGGTAACACAGGCAAACGGGCTGTTAACTCCAGGGAGAGTGCTCTCGTACAACACCTCACTTCAGCCCCGCACAGTCACACAACAACAAGGACCCCCCTCCCCTTCCTGCACACATTAACTCCCTTTTTCCTGCAGCACAACCAAACATGTATCTTAAAGAAATAACAACAGTGTGCAGAGATAACCAACGTGTCACTGTGAAATAACATTTAACCATCGTTACAATATGTAAACAACTTAACAACCCCCAAAGCGTCTAACTCACGTCACGTGACAGCGCAACACCTAAACACAAGAAGGGGGAGGGGGAGCAAAGTGTGCCTGCTCTGTGCTGATACAGTAGTGATGGGAATTCCGGCTCTTTTTAGAGAGCCGGCTTTTCAGGTTGTTTTGTTGCTTTAATTAATTTATTATTAATAACAATATAAAATTATGCACAAAAGGAATTACTAATGTAAAAAAAGCATGGTTTTATTTATATATATTTATATATAAATATATACGGTGGCCCCTAGAGACAAAGCACGTACAAACTAGCATTAACTGAACTTCCAACCGACACATCACTATGATACAGGAGCGGTGAGTCCGGCGACCTGGCTTTTTCATCTTTGCCGAAAGCACAGCATTGTAAATAAGAGCAGAACTTAAAGTAAAGAATCAATCTCACCAGGCTCGTATCGATATCGATAGTATCAATACAATTGATATTTGGATCCATCCGCCCACCACTAGTTAAATTGCTAGATTTTCATGGCCCTAAGATAATGAATACAAATAAGTTTAGGCATTAAACCAAATTTTATCCTAAATGTTTAGTGAAATGTGTAATGCTAACAAAATGTGCTCTGTTTAAATTTCTCCCTTCAAGTCCTGTTCTGATCACATTCACTTGATTTTATAAAGCACAACCCCATGAATTTTGAAAACGTACTTATACACTGTAGACTCTGCTGCTAATGAAACTTTCTTTATTCACCTAAATACAATATTAAATTTGTTTTAGGTTTAAAATAATTGACCAGCTGTAGACGTGGAAACACATGCTTTAGCTAGCTTTCAGCTTTGTCCTTTTTAATTTTATTTATTTATTCTTTAGATACAATTATAGAAAAAAAAACTTTCAACAAATCTTTGAAAGGTTGATGAATTTTGAAACTTTAGGGGTTTGTTTTCCTAACAAACTAAGTATCATGAGCAGGGTCATGTGTATTCCCACGCTCAGATACTACAGTTGCATCAGGAAGTGTTTTCAGTTCTAGAAATTCATCCCACACCAGAAATGTTATTTTTAACCTCACAAGGTTATTGTAATTAGGTAGACAGGAAAATTCCAATTGCCTAAATTCAGTTCTTAATAAATACAACAATAATGACAACAATGAATGAATGAATCAACGATGAATGTTAAATCCACATAGAGACATCTGAACATGTGGGTCAGTGTAAGAAACCAGAGGTTTCTGACTAAGTACCTGCAAAATTAATGACTTCCTGTATACCTCAGCTCTACATCTCCTTAATACTATGTAAGATGTTTAAAATAGTATATATTTTACTTTCCTGCTAAGCATCTGAAGTTAGGCATTAGAACTTTGACCATCTTAACAACCTGGAAAGTGTTGGCTGCATATTGTAGTGGTTTACACATTCACCTATAAATAGATGCCCAGATGCCTCCTCTCCCAGGAGAAGATATAAATCCCTTTGAGGATGTGTCAGGAAGGGTGTCTGGTGTAAAAACCCTCCACTGTGCCACCCACTTCTACGGTAAGCATGTTAATATACTGGCAATATCATCAAAGTTCAAGTCTCCCTACGTTCCAAGAGACTGTAATCTGGATGTATTCTTTTTCACATCTAAGATTGTGGCCAATGGCATGAAATGAAAATCTTGGGAGTAACAACTAAAAAATGTTTTTAGAGAAAAATTATTTGAATGCTTTTATCTTAATCATTTTCATTATTTTAATTAATTAAAGTAGCATCTGTATTATAAAGTCTGTTTATCTTTGACTTACCTGTTAAGTTGTATTGATCACTGCGAGGAGACAAAGACCTGGGTTCCCTTTTCAAAGTGTAATCACAGCTGGCTTCTTTTTGTTGAACAAAATGTAGATGTCTCAAAAAATCATCAATTGAGACATAAAACTGGCAGAACCTCTGTTTGGTTTCTGTGCTGCTTTTCTTCCAGACAGTTGCTGTCAGGACTGGACGACTTGCTTCTCCAAAGTACAGATTACATCTTGTATTGTATTTCACAGATCCAGGCAGAGAGCAAACAAACTGAACTTGTTCTCCATTAAAATGCTGCACACTCATCTGTGGTTTCTGACCTGTATGAAGATCAATGGAGTCTCATTAATATGCAAGAATATTGCATGTTTTACCAGTGCAACAAAAACAATGCTCATAAAAGCTGAGCTGTAACAGTCATTGTATTTTCTAATTAACTGTAACTGGTCACGTTTAGAATCCTGTGTGCTGTCTTTGGTGGTGTAAGAAAATATGTAAGAAAAACACTCCTAAAAAGATTTTCTCAAAGAAAACCTGCAGCTTTATAAAGATAAACATGTCTAACACACTGTATGATAACTTATCCAGTCACAGGAGGAGCAGTCTCTCACTTTGTATGGTGATGGAGGATGGTTCACTGTCAGCAGACGTTGAATTTATTTCTGCAGTGTAAAAACATCTCACTTTAACTTCAGCAGGTGAACTCTGATGTGACATTAAAAGCAGTTCTGTTATATTTAATACTCAGTTTCATGACTATTATTATGAACCTGAAAGTAATTTTTGGTTTAAATAAAAAACAAATACGCAGTCACAGAAAATCTATGTGAAAAGTGGAACATCGATGACTCACCTTGTGCTTGAATCTCATGAACAAAAGCTGTTGGAAAGAAAATTTGTTAATGTATTAAATACACATATTATTACGTATTAAAAGCTCAGTAATACAAACAAATAAGATCACAGGAAATTGTCCTGGTGAGAAAGCTTTAGTTTTTGGTCATGGTGAGAATCCTGTGTGCTATCTTTGTTGGGTGTAAGAAAATATGTAAGAACAACACTCCTAAAAACGTTTTGTCAAAGAAAACATGCAGCTTTATAAAGATAATTATATCTAACACACTGCATGATGAGTCATAGGAAGAGCAGTCTCTCACTTTGTATGATGATGGAGGATGGTTCACTTGTGCGCAGGCGTTGAATTTAGGTCTCCATATTCAGTGTTGGGAAGGTTACTTTTAAAATGTATTCCACTACAGATTACAGAATACATGCCCCAAAATGTATTTTGTAACGTATTCCGTTATGTTACTCAATGAGAGTAACGTATTCTGAATACTTTGGATTACTTAATATATTATCATGCTTTTACAACTACATGAATGTACTATTGCTGTGTGATTTATTACTATTACTGAAGGTTATTCGCCATACCAATACCAACTAGATTTTTTAATCTTAACATAAAATGAGTAACAGTAGGGTGGACATTGGGTAAGGCTGCACTTTTTGCAGTGATCTCGTATAAAAAAAACTATTCCGCGCGTATATAAAACAGGTCCGTGGCTCCGAACCGTAGTAAAGGGACCTCTGGCTAATACGTCGGGTTCCGTGTTGGACTCATAGCCGAAAACTAGCTTTACTTTGTTCTCTGGGTCAACTTTGCTTGCGAGAGACAGAGAGAGGCGTTGAAAGGCTGCTCCGAAAGAACTTATTGTTTCGGAGGAAAACAGAAACACAGTGTACAGTCGAGTCTTAATAGCTTAGTTACAACTGGGCTCGTCAGGCACTCTTTTTGGCTGCAGTGGTTATTATTATATTTACATGCTTCCATCTCCCGTTTCTGGTCGGTGACAACTTGTACTTTTCCACTCTCCTTTTTCTCCCTCCTCGTGCTCACAGACACATAACGGGTATGGCAGTCCATTCTCCCTGCAGCATGGACTACACTGCCCATGAAGCTACATTGTTTAGGGCTATGCCTGTAACACTCTGCCTATTGCCTTCATATTAAACAATTTTTTGAATAATTTTTAAGAATATTTCTTCACGTCATTATGCGGGCTGCAAGTAAAGGTGACATGGTCTGTGAGATTGAGACACAGGCATTAGAGCCTCTTAATGTGTGTTTTGTTCGGGTTTCCACCGGCGTGAAATTACCAAAAATAGAGAGGGCATAGCCTAATATATGAAACAGGAAAAGACCGCCGTGTAATCCCTTTATTTCAACAAAGTAACTGTATTCTGAATACCACCTTTTTAAACGGTAACTGTAACAGAATACAGCTACTCCTACTTTGTATTTTAAATACGCAACGGTGGTACATGTATTCCGTTACTCGCAAACACTGTCCATATTTCACTGTGTAAAAACATCTCACTTTAACTTCAGCAGGTAAACTCTGATGTGACATTAACAGCAGTTCCGTTGCAGTGAAATTCTGCAGGTAGGAGAAGGCTTTGTGCAAGACTGTACAAAAGTTTTAGGCAGGTGAGGAAAAAATGCTGTAGGCAAAGAATGCTCTCAGAAATATAAATGGTTGTTTATTGACCCTAAATGTATTCTGCAGCAGGACAATGACCCCAAACATAAAGCCAAAGTCATTAAGAACTATCTTCAGCGTAAAAAAACAAGAAGTACTGGAAGTAATGGTATGGGCCCCACAGAGCCCTGATCTCAACATCATCAAGTGTGTCTGGGTTTACATGAAGAGACAGAAGGATGTGAAGAAGCCTACATCCACAGAAGATCTGTGGTTAGTTCTCCAAGATGTTTGGAACAACCTAATAGCTGAGTTCCTTCAAAAGCTGTGTGCAAGTGTACCTAGATGAACTGATGCTGTTTTGAAGGTAAAGGGTGGTCAGACTAAATATTGATTTGATATGAATTTCTCTTTTGTTCATTCACTGCATTTTCTTGATTGATGAAAATACGTGATTAATGCTTCAGCTGTTTAAAGCATTCTTTGTTTAATGCACCTCCCTAAACCTCCCTAAAACTTTTGCACAGTACTGTAGTTTTCTCCACAGTGTAGAAAAAAAACTGATGAACTGAAACAGATGTTGGTGCCTGACAGTGAAATGTGACCGAGTCTGTCTCTGAGATCACTGCTGTGTTCACTGTCAGTGTTGGTGGAAGAAGAGATGACAAATCAGAGGTAAAGACCTGTTATATCAAATATTATGTTTGATGACTATTATTATGAACCTGAAAGTAATTTTTGGTTTAAGTAAAGAACAAATATGCAGTCACAGAAAATCTATGTGAAAAGTGGAACATCAGAGACTCACCTTGTGCTTGAATCTCATGAACAAAAGCTGTCAGAAAGAAAATGTGTTAACAAAGTACTGAATGCACCTATTAAACTATTAATACTATTATGTATTAATGGCTATATAAACAAGAAATTACAAAGAATTATAAACAAGGAAGCACGACAAAGACACAAAAGTGGCGGTATAAATTTTACGCTGGTATAATCCTCAACCATGAAAAATGTAAAGCCTCTTCAATCATGTTTAAACCTCTTCAATCATAAAGCTACAGGAGGTTTAACTTACACATGAGGATGACAAACAGAAGGTGTCCAGCCATGATGAAGAGGATAACTGAGACTGTGCAGAACACATGTGAAAGTCTGACTTTATAAAGGTTGATGTTCCAGTTTAAGGAGCTTCACAGGAAAACCACAGCCACAATGAACGCTTTTACACAAGCGGAGCAAATGAACATGAACAGCCCTTTGAAACTACTTATAAGTTTTATATAGATCTAAGAACAAGAAAGGAAGTGCAATAAAGACAAGCATGAGTACATTTGTACCACTTCTGTTGCTAATGGCTTAGTTTCCCAGATGTCTGTGTGGCAACATGTGGCAGTAAAGAGCTCAAGAGTTTGTTTGTTTTTTAAACTTTTATTTAACTTTTTTCCCCAACAAATACAAGACTGGTTCACATCCAAAATAATAACACTGCACAGCACTAGAGTATTACAACATTATGTCCATAATTGTTGTCCATTAGGATCCAGTTTACAGGTTACTCCCAGTGCTTCCAGTGGTTTCTTCCATTTGTCCACAAAAATTTGAGAGCTCCCATCAATATAATGTCCCAACCTGATCAGAGTCATAACATCAATGATGAGCGACTTCCATAGAGAAATGCAGGGAGGCTCAGTCCCCACCCATCTCAACATAATGCTTTTCCTGGCCAACATTAAGTGACTGAATTACATGCTCATGTTGTACCAGTGAGACGGGAATATATCCCAATATACACATTAATGGGTTTTCTGTCACCTGATGACCAATGGCTGTACTAATATTGGCGCAGACCTCTTTCCAAAATGATTGAATACTAGCACATTCCCACAAGCAATGGAATCTAGTGCCCACTCTGACCTTACACTTGAGACAATTTGGAGATGTTCCCATATTATACTTACTATAAATATACGGAGAAATATACACATTGTGCAAAATTTTGTACTGCAGTTCTTTAAATCGGTTACAAACAGAGATTTTAGATGGAAGGAGCAGAATTTTGTCCCATGCCTGTATATCTATTTCACATTTAAGCAGCGTCCCCCAAGATTTTCTCAACCATGCCAATTTATCCACAATTAGGGCATAAATCTCTGAATAAAACTTTGATACAAAATGTTTATGCTCCCTATTATCCAGAAAGAGCATTAGCATTTTTTAACACATAATTTCTCAATTGCAAATAGTTATAAAACTCAGTCTTTGACATAGAATACTGGGACTTCAAGGATTCAAATGATTTAAACTCACCATGTTTAAAGAGGTCATAAAACCTCTTTACACCTACTTTATGCCATCCCACAAAGCTCGACCCTATGTTTTGCGGGAGAAGGTCTGGATTATTTATTAAACAAAATATTAAACGGAAGACTACTGTTAAAAAGTTTTCTCAGTTTTCCCTACGTCCACATAGCATTATATATCAGTGGGTTTTGCTTTATTACGTGAGGTAAGTCATTTAGATGTTTCCCTAGAAAGTTAACAGGTGAGGATGGTTTACATAATACTTCCTCAATATTTAGCCATGGCAGATCAGAATGTTCATGTATCCAGGAAGAAAGAATCCTCGCTTGTATTGAGAGAACATAATTTTCTATGTTTGGCACTCCCTACCCGCCCAGATCTTTCGGTAACTGTAGTGTCTCCAATTTAATTTTGGGTTTTCTTCCTGCCCAAATGAAAACCACCATAGCCTTATTAATTGCTTTAATATCTTCTGATTTCAAAATTGCAAACAACATGCCTGTGGGATATAATATTTTCGGTAGGATTACCATCTTAATGAGATTTATTCTTCCCAAAAATGATATCGGAAGTGCCCTCCATCTTGTCAGCATCTCTTGAAGATCTTGAACCAATCCATTAATATTTTCTCTATATAAGTGACCAACATTTGGTGTAACTTTAACTCCCAAATATAGAAAACCTGATGGTGCCAATGAAAAGGTTTAACATATAAAGGTTCAATGTCCCCTCCACTACACAGAGTCATTATAACAGATTTATCAAAATTTACTTTGTATCCAGATATAAGACCAAAGTCCTTGATACACCTAGTAAGAACAGGTAGAGAATTAGCAGGGTCAGTCAGTGTCAGAAGAATATCGTCTGCACAGAGCAGAATTTTATGTTGTCTATCCCCAATTTTAACTCCAGGAACACTTGGATTTTGTCTAATGGCCATGGCCAAAGGCTCAATGGCCAAAGCAAATAATAGTGGTGACAATGGGCTACCTTGTGCTGTACCTCTACTCAATGTAATTGGGGAGGATAACAAGCCGTTAGTTAACACAGATGCTATTGGTGATTTGTATATAATTTTGATCCACCCCAGAAAGTTTTTCCCAAACCCAAATCTTCTCATTATTTCAAACATATATTCCCATTCAATTCTATCAAATGCCTTTTCGGCATCCATAGAAACAACAACCGCAGGGATCTGATGAAAATTTAAAAAATGAATAATATTAAATAGGCGTCGAGTATTAAAGCCTGTCTGGTCAGCATGCACAATAGAGCACATTACTTTTTCTAGCCTAAGAGCCAGTATCTTTGAAAGTATCTTATTATCAACACCAAGAAGGCTAATAGGCCTGTAAGATGAGCATGACTCCGGATTTTTACCTTTTTTTAGCTATCAATGTTATATTAGCCTGGTACATAAATTCTGGGAGTTTCGATTCTTCAAATGCTTTATTAAAAACCCTTAATAATAAACTATTTAACTTCACTTTCATTACCTTAAAAAATTCTACTGGGAAGCCATCTGCCCCAGGACATTTCCCTGACTGGAGTGCAGATATAGCTTTATCCACCTCCATCAATGTTATGGGTGACTCCAGCAGGCTAACCTGATCTTCAGAAAGCTGAGGGAATGCTAAGTCGTTTAGGAAAAAGCCAGAGTTAAGCCTTGTTATGTCCATCTCAGACTGATATAAGTTTGTATAGAATTCTCTAAAGCACTCATTAATCTGACGGTTTCCTACTTGCCTTTCACCATTCACATCCACAATAGCTGTGATAAAAGAACTTGATGGAGTATTCCTTGCAAGATGAGCCAAAAAGCGGTTAGGCTTATTAGCTGATTCAAAAAGCCGTCGTCTGGCAAGAAGGACATCTCTTTCAGCCTTTCGCATTATCAAATTACGCAAAGATGTCCTTGCAATATTAAGCTCACTTAATGTTTCAGCTGATTTTGTTACATAATATTGTTTCTCAAGCTTTTTTATATTAATCTCGATCTCTAACTGCCTTGTTAATCGTTGTTTTCTTTTATGACTTGTGTATGAAATAATCATCCCTCTCATGTAAGCCTTATAGCTATCCCATAAAGTTCTCGTGTCTATCTCCTCTTTATCATTTATTTCTAAAAATAATGTTGTTTGCTCTGTTATGAAATGTATAAATTTCTCATCCAAAAGAGACAGTGTACTCATCTTCCAAGACATGGAGCGCTCAATATGTCTCATGGGTTGAATGGTTAGGACCACAGGAGCGTGGTCAGAGAGACCTATATGACCAATATTTACCTGCTGAACTAACTGACTAATACACTTGGACATAAAAATATAATCTACACAAGATGCTGACAAGTGAGGGTTAGAGTGGAAAGTGTACTCCTTAGTGGATTATAGTGTCGCCAGACATCTATAAGGTCAAGCTCATTTATAATTTGCCAAAGGGCTTTGGAATTTTTTGTCAAAGTAGATTGTGGGGGAAGTTTATCCATTTTGGGGCATAAAACACAGTTAAAGTCACCCACTAATATTATATTAGCACAGTCCATGTCCACTAATTGACTAAATAATACCGTGTAAAACTCGTCATCCTGTGCATTCGGCGCATATATATTACCTAGGAGAACAGTTTCCCCATGCAACATCCCTTTAATCAATATATATCTTCCTTCATTGTCCTTGTGAGTGGCTGTAACATTGAAGGGAAGATTTTTGTGTATAAGAGTAATAACCCCCCTTTTATTTGTGGAGTAGGATGAGAAAAAAATTTGACCAACCCATTCTCTACAGTATTTTCTGTGTTCATCATCTGTCAGATGGGTTTCTTGCAAAAAAGCAATGTGAATCAAATCTTTCTTCAGAGAATTTAGAATGGACTTTTTTTTCACCACATTGTTGGACCCTTTAACATTCCAAGTACTTATCTTAACTGACATATAGGAAAAGTAATATATATATTGTGCTGTTTACATATTTAACCAAATCTACATTTGACCAGTCTGAACCTATTAACCAAAATAATTGAGCATAAAACAAGAACACTGGTTCCCAGCAAAACCTGAACACAAAGCCTGGACCAATTTGGTCAGCCCCGTCAAAGTGACTGGGTTTGAAAATTTACCAGTAGTTGCGGGGATTATTCCAATTACTCCAAATAAGAACGTGGACTGTATTAATTACGTCCACTACAATGTGCTTAGGTTGGCAAACTTAACTTATGATGCAGTAGAAGGATTAGCAGAGCAATTAGGACCCACTTCTCTTCCCAACAATACCGCCCTGGATGGAACTGTGACCAGAGCACTGGAAGGCCTGAAGACCTTGTCTAACACTATGTATGAGCACTCAGGAGTCGACAATCAACAATGGAAGGGTTGTATCATGTCCATTATGGCTTTTTTATCTTTATTTTTATTTTTTATAACTATTTTGGTAACTTGTGGTTGTTGCTGTTGTGTCCCATGGATCCAAGCATTACTGGTAAGGCTGATTAATCGGGCTGATGGGGAATCTGATACCAAGGCAGACAACGTGATTATGCTTGATGACTTTCAGTAGTGTTGATCTGCCATGGGGGCAGATCAAAAGGGTGATTGTGAAATGAAATTATATGAAATTATCTGAAGTGCCTCAATGCTGTGCTTTATATTAACTAAAGTGTCTTATAACTGTATAGTACAGAACACTATAGAAGACACGGCCCTGAACAATAAAGGCTCCTACAGCGTGTCACTGTCTTAGAAGTAAGTTTGCATGAGGCTCTTGCCCATGCTTGGCTGCAAAAAGTAGAGATAACGGGAAACAGCCAGAGGAGAAGTAGGGCAAGGTCGCAGCCTTGCTGGAGCTGAGTAAAGATGTTTTGCAGCTAATATACAATAACCTCTGAGTAAGCTATGCAACGTGACTACTGAATGCTTGTGTAACACTGTTGTTTAGACTAGAGTGGGACAGCCTGTAATAATACTGTTAAGCGCACACCGCTATTTTGAGATTCACGGCAGAGTGTCATGCAGGACGCATCTCCCTTCTGGAAGTAATAAAAGTGTTAAGATGATCTACTGAGCAGTGTGTTGTCTTCCATCAGATGCCTATGAGGAATCAAAAAAACTTGGTGAAGTGTTAATACGTAACAAATGTACAAAAGCGTCACTCTATCCCAACATCAAACATCCAGCCATTCTACCAAAGAAACATTATGTCTCGCACCTACTCATCAAACATTTTCATGAGAAGATGCATCATCAAGGCTGAGGGATGACAGTAAATGAGATACAGTCCAATGGCATACGGATAATTGGCTGCAGTACTGAAGTATCGTCATTTATATACAAATGTGTCAAATGTAGAAAATACAGGAAATGCAATCAAGAACAAAAGATGGGTGACCTTAATGCACTCCGTTGTTTCATAGCAATACGTGTCAACGGAAATCAGATGCATTGTGATCAAGGCACCAATTTTATCGATGCAAGAAAAAGCTTCTATCGCGAGCAACCCAAGAGACGGTCGAAGAGCTTTCGAACTTTTGTTTTCAACCCACCTGCTTCTAGCCACATAGGAGAAGTGTGGGAGAGACAGATTTGGACAATAATTGTCACGGACCCGGTTCCGGGGACTCGGGGTCTGTGAGCAGTGTGGACTATAATTATTATAATTGTTTTGTGATGTGTGTGTTTTTCTGCACGATGCTGTCTTATCTGTGTTCCACACGTTATATGTATAGGCAGGGTGTGGGTGTGTATATGTGTGTGTCTGCGGGTGTGGCTGTAGGATGGAGGACAGGCACCTGCAGGCCTGATGGGTGTGGCCCTGCTGGAGGACTGGCCACACCTGAAGTCCCTGCAACACACCTGCTGCAGATCAGGGCTCGTCGGGGGAGCTATTTAGGAGAGTGTTGGAGCTCCCACCGGCACGGGATCATTGCATTACATCCCAAGTTAGTGTGTATCAGTGTACGGTAGTGCAGATCGTGTATGCCCACGGGGGTCAGTGTTGACGGCTGCTTCTGTTATTGTCCTGCAAGTGGAACGAGGAGCCAGAAGGACAGCACGCACAGGGTGTGCAGGAACACGACAGCGGGGAGCACGAGCATGGACGTCGGAGGGGAACACACACACGGGAGTCTAGGGAGCAAAGGGGATTTTGTGTGCATCTGTTATTTACCTCACTGTAAATAAACGCACTGTCATCACTAAAGAGTCCAGCTTTCGCGTCCTCTTTCCCCACATCCCCACGGTTTGCCCTGTCAAACCGTGACAATCCATTCTTTACCAGTCAGCTTCAAGATAATTGAGATATTGCCTGGTTCTGGCAATAGTGAATAGTCGATCACTAACTGTAGAGTCTATCAACGACCCTGTAGGACCGGAGCCATTGACACCCAACCATATTTTGACGATGAAATCAGCCGTGATCTCACCACCACCTGGAGAATTTGCTAAAGAAGATCTGTACCTGCAGAAAAGATGGAAACGTGTACAGTATTTGGCGAATGTATTTTGGACTAGGTGGAGAAAGAAATAACAGTTAAACCTGCAACAGAGAAGCAAATGGAATAAAAACAGAAGAAATGCGCAAATAAATGACATTGTGTTATTACAAGAAGACTGTCTTCCAAGAAACCAATGGAAATTCTCCAAAGTCGTGGAAGTCACTCCAGGATCTGACGGCAGAGTCAGAAAAGTTAAGTTTCTCATCAGTGACTCTACTAGAGACAATAAGGGGAAGCACACAACTAAGACAATTTTAGAGAGACCCATACATAAGACTATACTTTTACTTGAAGCAGAGTAAAGACTAAATATAATGTTTATTGGTTAACCTTTGTTAAGTTCAAGTGTTTCACCTCTGTATCAATACAATCGATATTTGGATCCATCCGCCCACCACTAGCTAACTGCGTTTTCTCCTTTTCCCCTCCAGACAGTTCAAGTTCCCTGTTCAAATTTGGACATTTAAGCTAGGCATCGCCCACTGGTAGAAATGGTCAGAAACGGTTCAACAGCACCACAGACTGCACCCTACTAAAGAAAAACATGCAGTCCACCAAAACACAGTTACACTGTTTTAAAAACAAATAATATATTCTTTAAAGGTTGGATTTGTTGCATGATTTTCATAAAAGACTTATGTATTTTTCACATTGTGCCATTTCGGTTTGGATTTTTTTCCCCTTTAATAATAAACACCTTCATTTAGAAACTGCATTTTGTGACTACTTGTTTTCTTTGTCTAATATTTAAATTTGTTTGAAAAATAGGAAATCAGGAAGGAGCAAACACTTTTTCCAACCACTGTATGTCTTGGTAAACTACCACTTCTTGGGAAATGACAACAATTATTGGATATTAACACAGATGACATGAGTGTAGGAGGTCAGAGGGTTGTGACCAAGAATATTAATGATTTCATGTCAACCTCAACCGCAGCCTTGCTTACCACTAGCACATGCCGAGCTAAATGCTCAACACAGTTAACATTTAGAGGATAGCAATAGCACTGTAAGCATGCTGACATACTAAGAATTTTATCATAGCTGAACTGTTACTTTATGCACAGCTCCTGGCTCAGCTGCACTTTTATAACTACCAGTTCAATTAATTTTGAATTTTAATGGACAAATAGGCTGAAATGCAATAAATTCAGTCAAATTAATCAGATCAACTACAAGAAAAGAGGGAACAATGATACAATGACTAAGGCACACTTTGTATATTTATGTCAACTTCAACATTCAGTAGTAATTTATTTAATTAATGTTTTATGAATTTCAAAAGTAGTATCATATAGACTAAAACAGGCTATATTTCTCTTTGACTTACCTTGCATGTTGTATCGATAACAGCAAGGTGACAAAGACCTGGGTTCATTTTCCAAAGTGTAATCACAGCTGGCATCCTTTTGTTGAACAAGAAGCAGATGCTTCAAAAAATCAGAAGCGGAGACATAAAACTGGAAGAATCTCTGTTCGGTTTTTGTGCAGCTTTTCTTCAAGACAGCTTGATTTAAGACTGGACGACTTGCTTCTCCAAAGTACAAATTACATCTTGTATCCTCTTCCAGGCAGTAAGCACATGATGAGAACAAATTCTCCATCAAAATGATGAACACTCATCTCTGGTTTGTTTACCTGCATGAAGATCAATGTACCATCAGTCACAAATACTGCATGTTTTAACAGTGCAATAGTAAAACGATGTTGACATTCACAGATGTCCTACTGTAACGCTCAGTCATTACATTAACATACCTGTGTGTAATGTTAGGAGAGTTTAATCTAAACTGAAATGAAAAACTGTCTGTTACTTTGTATGCTGACAAAGATTGTGTTACTGTGTGAAGAGGGAGAATTCACATCTCCATACTGCACAGTGTAAAAACATCTCACTTTAGGCTCAGAGGGTGACCTCTGATGTGAGGTTAACAGCAGTTCAGTTCCTGTCTGTGTCTGTAAACGTGAGAAACCTGTGATAGTTTCTTGCCTTCCAGTGTAAAAATAATGATGGTGTCTGACAGTGGCTAATGTGGCTGAGTCAGATCAAATGCAAAATGCACACAATGCTGTATGTTTCATACACAGTCTGGAACGATAATGCTTCATGCTAGCCACCAACAGAGCGCCCAGCCCAGCTAGCTGCTTATAGCTTATCCCAACAACACAGTTAACATAAATCATCTAAATATTCCTAGTATCCTCTTGGTACATTTGGAAACACGGTCAGTACAGCTCAATATACATATTTGTAAAGTTCAAAAGCAGAATTGCTAAATCATTACCTGAAAAGGGAATAAGTCAATGACGACGCTCAGACACGATGCTTCTCTTTTAGCAGCTTCATTGCGAATGAGGCATCGTGGCCAGAGCTCCCCCTTCCGGCAATGACAGACATAACGAATTGGTTACGACGAGTCGGTTCAAGGGTATCACAGTAGGGTACAAAATTTTCCAACCGGCAATCTTCAGTCCAGTAAAGGAGGATAGCCGATATATTCGCACATGTCATTTTTTGATGGGTGGAGCAATGTAATCATGCCCAGACAAATTTTTGCATTTAGAATTTATGAATTTTGTTTGGAGGGAATATTTTACTTTCTTGTCTTATTTGTTGTAGTAATTATATGACTACTTTTTAAATTATTAATTCATTAATTAATTTATTATTTTGAGATGCACCAAATGCACAAAAGACACAAAACACTACGTCTGAGAGAGGAAGAGACATAAGTGATTTTTAACTTAGTGGAGCCCCGACTTACGAGTACCCTATTTAATGAAAAATTCAAGTTACGAAGGCACTTAACGGCAATATTTCTGCCCGTGTTACGGCAAAATGCCCGCGTAACGAAATCCGCTGGCTCTGATTGGCTGAGCCCAGAATGCCTACAATGCCCACAATGCCTTCCGAATCATGTGACAACCCCCTTGGCGTTCGTACTTGCGCTTTGCTGTTCCACTTGAACGACGTATTGTTGTTCCAGTTACCAATTAGCCTATAGCCTATCGTTCACTCAAAAGGCGCGATGGGTGCTTCAACTTACAAAAATTTTCGACTTATGAAAGACCCTTGGGAACAAATTAATTTCGTAAGTCGGGGTTCCACTGTACTTTTTGTTTAATTTTGTATTTGTTGTTTGGTCAAGTGTGTAAGACAGATAAAGACTGGAAAAGTCTGTAAACACAGGTATAGTAGAAAAAAAGAAGCCAGTTTCTCTTTGTTTCCCTCCCCACCATTGTGGGGTTATTTATTTAAATAAAATGTTTGTTTGTTTGTTTGTTTTTTCTGAACATAGGCCCCTGCATATATTTCTTTCTGTTATGACTTTGAGTAAATGAATCGTTACATTTGGGCACACTCTGAGGAGGGTGCATTTTCTCGCAGCTGGAAGAGGGTGCCGTTAAAACAGCTCTATTATTTTTCCGTTGACTGCTTCTCTTAGCGTCAACCAATATTATTAGCAAACTTACTCATGGGCTAATAAATAAATACATAAATTTCTCTTGTAAAATCAATCGGTGAAAGGCTTAGCTTATCGTTGCGAGTCGATATATTCTTCCAATCGCCCAACCTTATTACATAGTCCTAATCTAGAAAGTGCTTTACAAACTCAAACATTACAGCTAATAGCTGGATTTTCCCTCTTGCGTGCAGATAGCCAAACAACGTTGAGCCAATTACTGTAAAAAGAGACAGAGTTGAAGTGGACAGTATATCCTCCCTTTCTTAACATAAAACTCATTATTGCAGCCAGGGGCAGCCCAAATGTGATCCCCTTAAACTGATTTGTAGATGTGAACATGAGATCACACTTGTGGCCTCTCTCTCTCATTGTTTTTGCACAGAGGTGGAGAACAGTTGAGGTTAGCGTCATAAGGAGTGCATGGAGCAACTTTAATGCAGGGGGGGAAAACTTCCTGTGACAGTTCTGTTTTTCTGATAGAAAATGCTGTCAAACATTTTCAATAATAGTTAAAGTTAGCTTAGATTCTTGCAGTCTAGACAAGATGCTGATTTTTTCCATATTTTTATTTTCATCATCATTATCATTATGATCAGTCCTCAGCTTTAGGAGATGTTTCCAGAACTGGAGTTTACTCGTGTTTACTGTTTCCTAAGTCATTAGCTGTGCCTGGGCCCAAACCCCAGTCCCTAAGTCCAACGATCACTGCGGCATCACTGAGAGTTAAAAACATCCTTTCATCTGTAATAAAATGATCAGCATTGCTGCTCTACCAGGTGCAACAATTAAGTTTAACATCCAGGCATCCACAAAAACCGAATTTATGAAATTTAATGGAGTTAGAAGTTAGCAGGAAGTTAGCTGGCCAGTTTCCATCTAAATATAATATACCATGCAGGGCTCGCAAATCGCTAGCCCGACGTCCGGGGCTAGCGATTTTTCCAGTCGGGCTACCAGAATCTATCTCAGCCCTGCCCGTCGGGCTATCATAGGAAGGAAAAATATATGTCAATGCTTTTGCATTCTATCGGAAATGTAGCTGGGTAATTATGTCATTGGCATCGATGAGCCTCTGTCAATATGTGACATATTGAAATCGCGTTTGAATTTGCGCTTGTTTTTTGCTTTCACTTTCCAATCGCGCGAACTGTGTATAGAGAGCGGCAGTACTGATTGGTAAGTGACGATCATTTGCGCACCAATTCCTCTGACATCGTCTTATCAATCGTTAGCTTACTGTGCAAACATGACAAGTGAAATCTCCCGCAGCAAGCTTAAACATGTGAGAGGTTGATCGCGCAGAGAATCGCTGACCTTTATGTGAGTGCGTGTGTAAAAGCAGCAGGATATATATTTTAGTTCTGCAGAGCCAAATAAGACAGGTCAGGGTGAAGAAGTGACAGCCAAAGAAAAGCTTACTACAAAACGGAAAAGTTATGACAAATCAGACTATAAGGCAAAAAGAAAGTGCAGCTTTATAGTTTCATGGACAAAAGAATTTCTGTGGCTGCAATATGACAAGCTAAATAACCAGGGATGCACATAAGTGGTCTGCAGGTGCGCATTCGCTGTCAAAATAAAAAACGCGCACAAGATAAGAAGTTGCAACGTGTGTTTGCCTGCATAAGATTTTCTGGAGGAGGACAGACATTTGTTTATAACTCTTAAAGATATCGAAGAAGCAAGCTCCTTTAAGCAATTACTTTGGTGTTCCTCCACCTCCAAAGAAATGTCAGAAGGAGTCCGAACCACAAAAGAAGCGCGTATTCTCTGAAAAGTGGTTGCAGGAGGTTAGCTGGCTTCAAACAAATGATGAACGCACAGAGATTTGGTGCAGGATGTGCCGTGAAAATCCCACTCTAGCAGACAAAAACAGTGCCTTTTATATGGGCGCAAACGCGCGTTGCAACTTCTTATCTGGTGCGCGTCTTTTATTTTGACAGCGAACGCGCACCTGTGGACCACTTATGTTTACCCGTGTAAATAACATAATGTTCTGCCGGGTGTGTTGTTGGTTTCCCTCGATTTCTGAGTCGACAAGCGCCTTTGTTACTGGGACCAGTAATTTCAAGAAAGGCCCCCATTAGAACCCATGAGAAATGCAAGAAATGCATTA
This sequence comes from Oreochromis niloticus, assembly GCF_001858045.2. Taxonomy (NCBI): domain Eukaryota; kingdom Metazoa; phylum Chordata; class Actinopteri; order Cichliformes; family Cichlidae; genus Oreochromis; species Oreochromis niloticus. Next base: position 21,212,071 of record NC_031970.2, read on the forward strand.
TTGCTCAGTCTGCAATATCTTTCCCAGAACAAACACCAATTGCAAATAACATACTAAAAATAAACCTAAAAAATCTGTTTAGAACAGCGTACTATGTTGCAAAGAGTGAACTACCATTGGCAAAATTTAGCAGTCTTTGCAAACTTCAAAAAGCAAATGGCCTCGATCTTGATTCCACTTGCCTCTTACCCGTGACTTCAGTGGAAATTTCAAATTGACAGACTGACACAGACTGATTCGTGTTCTGCACAGTTCTTACAAGTTCATAGAAATTTCTGTTCAATTAGAACCAAGTATTTGAGTTGATGATTGTAAGTTTTATACAATGTTGTAATTTGTGTTTCAACAATTTTTTGATTAATGTTTTGTTTCCGTTACAATATTATACTTTAATGTATAATATTGTAACGGAAACAAAACAGGAAACAAAACATCAATCAAAAAATTGCTCTTTTTTTTATTCGGGCTACTTAAATTTATTTTGGGCTACCAAAAACTGAAGAGTCCCTGCCTGAAGGGCTACCAGGGATTTTGAAATTTTGCGAGCCCTGCCATGTTCTGACTGAGAGATTTCCGAAACAAATTAAGACGTACAGCTCTGCTATAACTTCCAACATAAATGAAGACAGAAAACTAAACAGCAGTGACATTTGCAGGTTTACTGAAGTTTGGCTAGCTGGTATATAATGATGTGCTACATGATCGCTAGCGACTCAGCTATGTTAGCATAATATAAACAGTGAAGCTGGAGGATGAATGCTAACTTTTTACCACTCAACAATAGTTAACGTGAGGGTTCCCGAAGGTTCGGGACAAATGCAGTTGCATAGCAGGATGCTCTTTACGGAACAAACTTTAGTCAGGAGAACAACTGAGATAATCCATCCACAATACAAGGTTAGTCATTAATATACTGCTGCACAGGCTGAGCTGTTGTTACATCGTAAGGTTTTAAAAAACAAGCTTTAAAATGATTAGCGGTAATAAAAACCCAGAGAGGCCGACAGTGATCACTGACTGTTTTTAGGGGCTTGTTGAGATGAAATAGAACAAGATACAAAACATTAAAACATGTAAAAAACACAAAAGCCTTATTAAACGCGGAGTCATTTGGGCCCAGAAGCAGGATTCATCACGTCATCACTTAAAGACCAGATTGTTTCCAAGCATGTTTTTTTATTACGTGAGTTGCTCCTGCTGGTCATAACTTCCACTTTTAGATTCATAGATCATGTGTCATTCTGCTACATCTGCATTTCAATAGCATTTCATCTTATTCTCCTGTTGAGGTCATGGAAGGCTGCACTCACTAACTACACCATCTAGTGGCTCAAAGTGGTGTTACACAAAAGTGCAGGCTGGACCTTTTTGCAGAAAGTTGAAATGGTTCAGTGTCTGACTTTCACAGCAATGCATGTTTGCACTTTTGATGAACACACAAGAATATCACCTGTGATTCTGTCTCTTGATTCTGAACTGTATTAATAGGAGAGGTCACACTAACTGTAGGTCTGAGATTAACAGTAACAAATAGTTTAAAATGCAAACATATCGAATAACTATTATAATTCAGTGTATGTCACTAATTTCTAAAAATAAATAAATTTTTCCATTCCTTTTTTCAATATGTTGAAGTTGATGAAATCCAGCTTTGTTGTTTTTCAAAGTATTTTCTGTATACAGTAAACACACACTTTATTATTCAACTGCTTGTTAACACAAACACCTTATAACCTAATCAAATGCCACAAACTCAGTGCATTTAGGCATTTTTACACAGTCAAGATGACCCACTAAAGTTCAAACCGAGCATCAGAATGGAGAAGAAAGGTGATTTGAGTGACTTTGAACAGGATGGCTCTGTTGCTGGTGGCAGATGAGCTGGTTTAGGTAGTTTTCAAACTGTTGATCCGCATGTTCCACGGAAGAGAAATATTCATTGGGCTTCAGTTCTCTGGCTAAAATCTATTGTTGATCCTAGAGGTCAGAGGAGAATGGCCAGACTGCTTCAAGTTTCCAGGATGGCATCAGCATCTCAGGTTTTTGCTAGAGCACAGTATGAAAGGTTTAAATGTTTCAGTGTGCCTGCAGCATGCTGTACGTCATATCCTGTGGGACTGGTGTGGCTCGATCCTCAGAGATGGTGGCGTATACATGATAAACATCAGACTGGGGAAAACAGACAGTTCTTTAAGTCTGCAGCATCAGTTAAGCTCAGAAAAGATATTCATTTCTGCACCTCAGGCGTCACTTACATCGTCATGTTTAAACTCTTTCCTGTTCAGTTTCTCTTCACCTACAAGTAAGAGAATCACGTCCTAAAATTACTTTCAGTCAAGCAGAAACAGATGCATTCACTGCAGGTGATTCCCCTCTCACTAAAGTCAAAAGTAAATCTTAGAAAAAAACGTACAAATATTGTCTTGCAGCTTAATGTGTCATGAATTTGTCATTTCGCTCTTATAAAATTGTGCATTTAACAATCTTTAGTGCTCAGATATTTTCAAATTTAAAAGATGTTATAGAAAAACTTTTTGTTCTGATTGGTATTGTTGGTTTTTTTCATAAAATGAAAAAAGGAAAGCAACCATGTTGGTGTTATGCTAAAGAGTGATCCTTTGCTTACAGAGTCTTCCCTGACTGTCTACACCATCTAGTGGCTCAAAGTGATGTTACACAAATGTGCAGGCTGGACCTTTTTCAGAAAACTGAAATTGTTCAGATTTTTTGTTTGTTTGTATTCAAACAAATGATCAATAAAAACAAAATCAATATTCTATTTCATTAAAAGTAAATACTGACCAGATCTGCCTTGGTGGAGCTTTGACCTCCTGGAGTAAATGGTAAATGGACTGGTTCTTTTAAAGCGCTTTTCTTCTCTATCTTGAGCACTTAAAGCACTTTACACAACTTTTACATTAGCCCACGCCCATTTTTCCACTGCTCTACTGTTCAAGTGCTTCTTAAATAGCATCCACACACATTCACACTCCGATGGATTCATCATGTGGCAACATGGGGTTAGTATCTTCCGGTTAGTAGGTGACCTGCTCTACCACCTGAGCTACAGCCACCCCAGCCATAGAAAAAAGATGAAAAAACATGTTTTGTTAGTTTGTTACTCTTGTCTTTGATTATCAGAGCTCACATTCAAAATGTACAATTCTGTTGGAGCCAAAAAGGTTGATTCTCTTTTTCTGGACGTAGCATTTTCAGTGGAAGAAATTAAGAGGATGTACACATCTCAGACAGGGAGGAACGCTGGTTTGAGTGGGGAGTCAAGGAGTCCATTTACATAAAAAGGAAAAGACCATCTCTGAATCAAGGAGGGGGCCTAAGGGTACATCTTTTGCCATCTTACAATAACTGCAGCCAGTCCCCAGCTCTCTGCGAATGGTATTCATGGCCACTGATCAAAGCCCACTGATCGCTTTGATCAGTAGTTGTTGACAATTTGAATGTTAATTAACAAGGAACTGACCTCACGGCCCATTGTTCATTCCAATGGGCTAGTTTCAGTTATTTTGCAAATGTACTGTTTATAAGATTGGGGAAACCTGCAGTCAGCTGAGACTAAAGAAGTCACCTGGATGAGTGACAAAACATTTCTCCCACTGAAAATGCTACGTCCAGATGAACAGAATCAACCTTTTGGGATCTACCAACCTGGATGGTTGAACATGCATCAATACAATTCTTTCAGAGGCTTGGCTGACACATGAGGGTGACAAACAACACTTTGATAAAGCTGAATACTACAGTTCTCCATAAGCCCAACTGCATACACCAGTTTCATTTTGCAGAAATTGTTTACATTAAAAACCATGGGAAAAGGCAGCACTGACACCCACATACAGGCCACAAAGATGCACAAAGAACAGTTTTTTAATAAATATGTATACAGTCTATGTTGGAGTACGATAAAAGAACCACAGGGAGCGGTGAAATAAAGATAAGATGAGCATGTTTGTGCATTATTTCTGCTGTTTGGGCTTTGTCTGGGTAAAAGGCCTCACTATGTGCATGCACACACAATCATTGTATAATCATATTTTGCTTCAGTTGTGCATTAATTTCCACAATACCCTGACCTTATGTCAACCAAACATTTTATCTCCACATGATTCTGTTAAATGTTCATAGTCTCTGTTCTTGTTTACACTTTTCGTTATGTTAAAGTCGATTAAATCTGGCTTTGTTGTTTTTCAATGTATTTTCTGTAAATGGTAAACACACACTTTATTAGCTACAGCTGTTTGACTGCTTGTTAACACAAACATGTAATAATATTAATCTTAATCAAATGGCAGCAAATTAGTGTAGTTGAGCATTTAGACAGATGACCCACTAAAGTTCAAAATGGGCAGAAGAATGGAGAAGAAAGGGGATTTGAGTGACTTTGAACAGAATGGCTCGGTTGTTGGTGGCAGACAGACAGACTAGCAGACTGATTTGGGTAGTTTTCAAACTGCTGATCTGCATGTTCCACAGAAAAGAAAATATAGTGGGCTTCAGTCAGAGGCGGAGCCAGACCTTTTATACACCTGGGGCTTAGCCCTAAAGGGTAGTGTGCATGTGGGATTGGAGGGGTTGGGGGGGTTAGAAATGACTGAAAAACATGCTGTGAAGTTGAAGATTTATTAGGCTGTGTTTTGAGTTTTGTTCGAAAAATAACTTCATATAAGAAAAAAAAATATATCACATATGCAGGACACCTTAAACTAGTTTTTTAATTAAGCAGCAAAGCAGAACAAAATCAGGGCTGTATCAAGACACAGGGACTAAACCCCAATTCAACCAGACCCAGAACTGATCCGGAATTAAAACAGGACTACAACAGTTCAAAATCAGGACTACTTAGGGCTTAACCAAGACAGAACCAGAATCAAAACTAGATGAGAGTAGCACTGAAAATCATCATAGACCTGCACTACACTGACAACACCTCTTTAATGTGGTAACATGAGACTGTATCTTTGAGGCTTGAGTTTTGCGAACCTATCAATGACATTTTCAGGGTCAATATTATTTAAGTATTCCTTTTCAATAGATAATATGACGAGTTACTAGATGGTACCATATTATTTTTTAATTCTACCAAAGTACGCTATTTAGATTCAGATGATGGAGTTTGACAGTTCATTGTGACTGAGTCTGTCTCTGTGATCACAGGTGGATTCAGATGGAGGAATGGCTGAAATTTAGAGATACTACATTTAAGTTATATTAAATAGATAATAATTCCATGTGCCAAATCACCCTTGACAGAAAAATATAATGTTCAAGAATGTTCAGTATATAGTTGACACACTGATGACAGAAAAAAACAATAAAATAATAAATTAAAAGTCAAATGTGCAAAATCAAAGTCAGTGTCTTAATGGGTAACTTTGTATGGTGATTGGTGATATATTACTGACTGGGAACTTCTGAATAAAAAAGCAATAACATGTCACTTCAAGTGTAACAGTTGAACTTTGACATGTCGGCGACAGAAGCTCAGACACTGACAGAGTATGCAGACAAGGAGCTGTTTTGGCAGTTTTCTCTCGTGAAATGAGGAAATAACACAGAGGCCCAGAAACAGGAGTCGGACAGTTCAATGTGACTGAGTCTGTCTCTGTGATCACAGGTGGATTCATAGTCAGTTCAGGTGGAAGAATGCCTAAAATTTCATATGCACAGATTTTTATGTCTAATAGTTAATAGTTACCAATGTCAGAAATCATAAGGTGATTAGATTTTTGTAGAGAAACTGCAAAGAAAATATAGTATGCAGAAATAGTCTAAATAAATAGCCAATACAATGGTGACAGAAAAAAAACACGAAACTTAGACACTGACCTTGTGCTTTAATTTCATGAAAAGAATCTGGTGAAGAACGGTAATATGAGAAAAAAAGTGATGATACAGCTGTAAAATTAACTGACATAATAACTGAATAGATTTTACTTAATAGGAAACAATAAAAATTAGACATGACAAAAAGTTTGACTTAAGAACATTTGCTAAATAATGTCAAAGTAAAAAGCTCATAGAAACATAAAAGCTTAGAGACTGATCCCGTACTTTGTTACAGATAGTTAAAAATACAACACAGAAGCAACAATGTACGAAATTTCCTGTCTAGTGTTAGCATCCTCATGTAAAAATGCAACATGCTAACAGTGATACCTAACTGATAAATCAGCTGAATGGCCTACATCAAGTACCAGCTTGATATGAGAAAAATTTTAACTTACATGCAAAGGCCACCACCAGCAGCAGGAGTTCAGCCATGATGAAACCATGTGAACAGAACAGACTACTACAAACTGCTTTGACTTTTGCCTGAAATAAGTGACATTTTCAGAAGTTGCTTTCAGGAAAACCACAGCATCCGAAGTGAATCACACTAACTGGCCACAGTAAGACATACTTCACAGATGTTTTTCTCACTCTGTCCTGTACATTAATGTGCAAAGTCTTTTTCTTCTTTTTTTTCTTAATTTTATATATATTCAGGTAAATAAATGTGTAGAAGGAACAACACTAAAAATATTCATATACAAATCAGTCTATTTCTGATTAACAATTGTTCTACCTAATATAATGTTCCTAGGAGTGGTGTGAGTGTAAACGCTGCATCTGCTGAGACTCCATTCTTCTGAATAAAATGTGCAAAAAAGTTAAAGTGGAAGTTCTTTGTGAGAACAACTGATGACCAATGAATAATGAGTTCCTGTTTAGCTGTTTTGTATGTCATACCTGTGGTCATGATACATACAGATTTCATGTTGAACATTCCTGTTGCTCTTTTCACAACATCTAAAGTAAAAGATAATAATTGTGGTCGTAAATAAATGAACATTTGCATCTGCTGTCTGGTTGACATCTGAATCCCCCAGAACACCATCTGTGTGTGGATAGTAGGAGTTATTTAAGCGTTAAGACATCAGGGAAATGTCTTAACACTTCCTCAGCTAAAGTCTAAACAGAAGGAGCATATTACCCCAGTTTTGGCCTCACTGCACTGGCTTCCTGTTCCTTACAGGATCCAATTTCAAATTTTACTTTTTGTTTTTTTTTGTTCTTGTTGTTCTTTTTGTTTTTTTTTGTTCTTTTGTTCTTACCTTTCTGAGCGCCTGTTTATTTATGCTCCAGAAAGAACCATGAGGTCCAGGTCAAAACTAACCTTAACTATTACACGGTGTAAACTTAAATCTCGTGGCAACAGAGCCTTCTGTGTGGCAGGTCTTAGACTCTGGAATAATCTTCCCCCTCATATTAAATCTGCTCAAACGCTTGAACATTTTAAATCGTTACTAAAGACAAATTTTTAAAGCCTGGCTTTTAACACACATTGACCTAAACATTTTGGTTTTAACAGCCTTAGTTGTTGTTGTTGTTTTAGTTGTTTTTATTGACTTATTTTTGTTTATTTTTTTATATTTTACTGCATCACCAATGTGCATTTTATTTATTTTAATGGTATTTTACATTGTTAAGCACCTTGTGCAGTATGGACTGTTGATAATGTGCAATATAAATAAACTTGACCGTCCCTGATGAAATTACAAAAAAAAGTAGGCTGTCAGACACAGTTTTATTAAGAAAATGTGCACCTATATTGTTGTTTTGTGACTGTTAATATATGATATAAATATCATTTTATTTGGTGCGATACTTTTTTTAATGATCAAATACTGTACCTACACAATTACTGACATTACTGCTAATTACTGCTAATGTCGCTGAACTCTTACAGACATCAAAAAACAAAAGTGGTCTGTAGGAGCAACTTTCTTATTCATTTTGAAATACTCAAGAAAATACTTGCTAAAAACCTCAAGAGACATTCTTTATGTAGAGAGAGATTAAAATATTTCTTTGTGATGTTCATAACACTTTTAACATTCAGTAGTAATTAATTTGTTTTTATTTATTTATTTGATCACATTTTCACATTGTAGATATTGAAAGAAAATATGTGAAAATATATAGAAATTAAATTTATTTAGTTAGTTTGTTAGTTATTTAGTGTTGGTAATTAATTTACCAAAAAATGCACATGCATGGATAAGAGAGTTTGTAATAGTCAGTGTATAAAAGCATACAAAAATTGTGCAGTTATTTAAGGTATCACATGTGTAGTTATTCATACATAGTTATTTTGGCCGACTTACCTTTCAAGTTGTATCTTACACTACGATGAGACAAAGTTGAGCATGCTTTTGTTAAACATCTCAAAAAATCATTAATTTTGACAAGAAACTGGCAGCACCTCTGTTTGCTTTTTGAGCTGCTTTTCTTCCAGACAGTTGTTGTTATGAGAGGACAACTTTCTTCTCCAAGTACAGATTGTATTTGCTTTATTGTTTCACAGATCGAGGCAGAGAGCAAGTGAAGTTAACTTGGTTACCAATAAAATGCTGAACCATCATCTGTAGTTTTTGACTTACATGAAGATTAATGTACACAACTTACATTAAACATTTTGCATCAGTCTGCAATCAAGGAAACTAAGATTCTGTATTAGTATTTGAAATCATATTGACATTCACAAAAGCCCTATATTATCACTTATATTCTACATGACCTGCAATGTAACAATACTCTTTTTTGTCATTTTAGGTGATTTTAAGGCAAATAAAATACAATATAGAAATGTCTTTTTGTCAATAAGAAGGCTAAGTCTCACTTCTACTTTGTGTTACGGCCGAGTGGCCAGACCAGGTGAGAGGCCTCAAATGCAGACAGAGACAGAGACAGAGACACAAACTGATGTGAAGACAGTGCTTTATTTACAAAGTGAGACTAAACCTTAGGGTGTCGACTATGAACTGAGAACTTACGAGACAACCTAAAAAGTCAAAACGCGAAGCTTAATCTTTGAGTTAAAGTTAATTCTAAAGTCCATGAACAGGGCCAAGGGGAGGAGGGGCTGTGGCTCGGGTGAAGCAGTGCAGAGTGACTGCAACAAAAGGAGTGCAGAGAGTCAGCTGGGTTCCAGTGATTAATGGTAAGTAAGGCTGGAAGTGTTTCTAATGGCTTACTTGTTGCAGGCGGAGAACGATGTGGAAGGAGGGCAGTCCAAAAAGGTCCGGGTGAGTTTCCAATCCGGGGTGAGTCAAAGTCCAGATCCAAATGAGTTCCAGAAGCCGTGACAGGAAGGAAGGCAGGTGATGTGTAGAGAGGAATGGAGGGTAACCAGACTGGGTGATTGCAGCAAGACCGACGTCCTAATGAAGGTAAGTATTGCTCAAGAGTGAAGCATGGTGACCTGGTGGGTTACTAGAACAGAGAGACACAGGTTAAGTGAGAATACTACTTTCAATGTAGCCTAACACTAACACTGGTTAGCTGTAGATCTGGAGAAGACTTGTTGAATGTGCTGGTCTTAAATACTGGTAGCTTGATTGCAGACAGGTGAGACTGCTGAATGGAGACTCCATCCGGAGGTGGAGCCCCAGCTCTATGAAAAAACATCTCACTCACCCAGACCATGACACTTTGGCAGATGAACTCTGATGTGAAATCAGCAGGCAAAAATTCTGACAAAACAAATTCTGTGATCACTGCTGTTTCATTGCCAGTTTCAAACCAAGACATGTTATACTGAATGCTTAGATGTTATGTCACATAATATACCTGTGTCTTTTTTTTTTTTTGTCTTTTTCCCCATTTAAGCAGTTATACATTACCCAATCCAATCATAGACTAATCATGGAATAACATACAGTGACGACACAACTCAGCAATAAAGACAGTAGATCAGAGACTGACCTTGTACTTGAATTACATGGAAGGACACTGTTGAAAATATATGTCAAGAACATAAATAAATCTATTATTAAGTCTGAAATAACTTTAGCAAAATATATGTTTCAACTGTGAACTTCCACGAATGCTGAGAGATCACATTAAATATTGCAAAATCTGCAGGATGTTTAACTTACACATTAGGACAGCACACCAAAGGCATCTGTTGAGAAGAAGATTCTGACGTTTCTGACGACACAGAAGGGGATGAATCATTTTGTAGCAGTTGGTCACAGGAAAACCACAAGAGGCAGGAGAAGTACTTCATCACATATTGAGGCCACAAAGCTACACATATAAAGAGCAGCTAATTAAAAGTGTGTAATAACACCTATGTGTGTGTTAATAATATCAGCCACCACAGGTAGGTGTGTGTATATGTATGTGTATGTGTGTGTGTGTGTGTGTGTGTGTGTGTGTGTGTGCACTTTCTTTATCCTAGAGAAAAAGAATACGCGATAAATACTGTGGCTTATTACCTGAGTTAGTTTATGTGTAATAAACAGGAACCAGAAATGGAAAATGAAAAACTACATATCTCTAATACATCTCACAGTGATATTTCATACAAATGAAACCTAGAACCAAAAACATACATCTCTATTTCCTGAATGTAAATTTCAGATCTTCCCCATTGTTTTACTTCTGTTACCTGTGTGGATACAAAGTATCATTATTATCAATAAATGTTTTATGTCACATGATTATGTTACTACAACTAGGCAAACTGTAGCAGCTGTGCAGTACAGCAACCAGCTACAGTACATTATTCTTCCTGTATTTTTTCACCATCATACTCTTTGGCCTAAAATGGTTTTGTGTGCTGACCTTAAAACTGCAGCTGGTTGGTGGGCTGAGGGTCAATTGCATGTTGCCTATTTTTACAAGCCTGTGTGCAGTCACAGCACGCAACAAAAGACGAACTGCTAATGTTATTGTCACAACTCAGAGTAGCAGAGCATCATCTACACAAATTTATATACTGGAGTTGTATTATATAGATACATTCTCAGTACTCTGAGTACTAAACAGCTTTATTAAGTTGTGCAATAACAGACAGGGTACAGATAAGATTAAGGGGAGATGTATTTCATAGCCCTCAGTAATGATAGAGATTCCTCTCTGAAAATCTTTCTGGCTGTGACAGATGTTTTGAAAGAGGAACTTCATGCCGCTCATATGAGCATGAAAAGAGATGCTCATTACCTGATTGCCTTGGAACAGTGTTTATATGTAAAACCCCATACATAATACAGTGGCAAGTGTTGTGATACATGTGTAAATGTGTAAGTCACATACAGTATCCAGTTACAGAAAGTTATGTTAAACATTAAGAAACAAAATAAAATAGTAAATCTATAATTTATTTATTTATTTGCTTGTTTCACTGAATATGGTTTTCCATTTCTTACATGGCTCTTGTACATGGTTAAAATGGAAGATGTCTGGATACATTTTTAGGCATTCAAAGCACAGGATTTATGAGAAATTTCAACTGAACTAAACTAGAATCAGTTCTTATAAAGTAAAGCCTTTACAAGAACATACGGGAACAGTCAACAACATTTCACAGGTGAAGATATGCACACTAACTTTATTTTTATTGCACAAAAGGGGGAGTGCACCATGGTAAAGTGGAAACTGCATCCAGGAAAAAAAACAACTACAATGTTTTTGCAAGCATCTGCGCAAATTAACACAAAGCTAGCCAAGAACCCAGAGTGATGGAGCTGCCAGATCCCTTTGTATTTCTACAGTAGAATTGGTGTTGCAATCACTTTGAAGTCTCTTTGGGCTGGTTTCCATCTTTTCTTTTTGTTGTCGGTTTTGTGAAAGAGTGTTTTATAATTAGGATAGGGATTTGTGTTGGTGTGTGGGACTTTAGCCTAAAGTCTATATTCTTAATTGGTAATTATGAGACATTGCATTTCAGGTCATTTTACTGATGATGAGAAAGTAATGTAACAAGTAGTGTAACAAATTACTTTCTCTGGCAATGAACATACTGCATTATTTTATTTTTTTTAAAGTAAAGTAATGTGTAATACATAATACTTTTTTTGTAACGATCCCTACACTGAAAAGTATACATTGTTCTAAGCTTGGAAATGACTCAGGAGTTTTGACTGTCATCTTCCAACTTACAATTACTTTAAAACAAAACAATAAATATCTAAGAGCCCTTATTAAAAATACTAAAGCCGAAATCATCATCATGTCAGTTATCTTTAAATACAAAAAAAATCTACAACAATTCAATCTCAAGATTTTTTTGCAAGATTGCATCTATTACTTGTCACACTTTCCTCACTTTGACATAATTTAGATCATTTTAGACATTTTACTAACAACGTCACCAAAAATGTTTCACTGTGTTTCAGTGTGCATTCAGCATGCTGTATATCATGTCCTGTGAATCTGGTGGATCTGTTTCTTCAGAGATGGTGGCGTACACATGGTAAATGTCAGACTAGAAGAGAAAGAGTAATGACCTTTTAGTCATTAGCATTGATTAAGATGAGAAGCGGACATATTTATTACTACACCAGGTCTAACTTACATCTTCATTTTTTGTCTGTTCCAAGTTTAGTTTCTCTCCTGAAAGAGAACAACACGGAAAAATTATTGCTTTCAGTCAGGATGAAAACACACACACACACACACACACACACACACACACACACACACACACACACACACACACCAGTGCAAGACAACATATAGTCCAGTGGGTTCACAAAGTTTGTTTTGTAACTGTATATGTCACAGTGTTCTTCTCAATTTGGACATTTTAAAGGCTCTTTAGTGGTCAAGTAGCTTTCCTTATCACAAGGTAGTAAAATGTTATCAAAGCCAAAGCTACACTGGAAAAAATCAACTATGTTACTGAAAGTTAGTCAGCAGTAATAACTAAATATGCTACAGATTTGAAATAAAGATTTGAGCATATTAACAATATTACTATTAAAACAGTCATCACGTTCTTGTGTTACTTTCAGAAACAACTAATGCTACACATAAATAATTTGTACTCCATGTACCACAATTTCACCATCAAATTGGTAGGCAGGTAGATGTTTGAAAAAACACTTACTAGTAAGATAGTTGTTGTCAGGTACTGAAGTGATCACACTGTAGTCTCCATCATTACCTGCAGGTAACTTAACACAACAGGAAAAAAACTTGGGTATATAAGTGATTTTTTTAATTAAGTATATGTTTCATTTGACCGAAACATTTTTTTAGATTACCATTCCTCCATGGTTCATTTTAGTCATTGACAGAAAATCACCTGTAACAAAAGAAAAACTCACTAAAATAAAAAACAAAATACATGGATTGATAGTTTTGTAATGCTGCCTGACAGCTAAATGTATACAATACCTGGTGATGCTGCTTTTGTCCTAGACATCAATAAAGGAAAGGTTTAAAATTATTTAAAAAAAAGCTGTATGCATTACATTACACAAGAAAAAAAAAGTGTGCCTGTTGTAGAGAATTAGAAAAAAAATATTATGAGACACATTTATTAGGCTTCCTCCCCTCAAGCAAGCCATTTAATTCACCACTGCTCCAGTGATTCTGTTCACTGGCTGAATAAGAAAAAGTCTAAAGTAAATAATGATGATAGAAAAAAACAAATTAAGGTTTGCTGAAAAAATATTCCTTACAGCTGCTACGGCAGACGTGTTTGGTTATGAATGAAGGAACCAAGATGGAGGCACTGGCTGTGATGCGAGTGAGCTTTTATTCCAACAGGGAGAAAACACAAACAAAAGCGACGATGGCCAGAACCAAACTAAAAAAACCTAAACTGGGAAGACCTAACAAACAAAACCCAAAACCATACACACAGGGAGAAACATGGGTTAACACGCGAAGAAACAAAGGGCATGATGAGCAGAGGAATGCAGACGGACCGACGACGAACACAGGAGAATACACACTAGATATACACAAAGGTAAACGAGGAAACAGCACACAGGAGGGAGACATGGCTGAACCTAACTGACATAACGAAACAGGGAGGACGCAAAACAGAACACACCGACATCAGACATGGACCTTCAAAGTAAAACTGGAACACACTGAGTGAACTCAGAAACACCACACTGACAAAGCAAAGAGGGAACACGCGGGCAGGGATCACTAGACACTAACCTAAACCTACCCTAACTCAATAATAATAATAATCAGAAAGCACAACAGGATCAGAACTTAAACCATAGTACAGAATAATACAAAAACAAAAGAAAAAAAAGATGCTGGGTCAAAATGACCCAGAACTGTGACACTTACCTGCTTTGAGAACTTGTTTCTGGAAAGGTAGTGGTAAAGAAATGTCTGATCAGCATCTGATTAACCTTAAAGTCACAGGTTCATTTTAAACTATGAAACTGAGAACATAAAATAATTTTTTAATGGTGTATAAAGTAGGGATGATAAACTGGGGGGAAAAAATCCAGGAGAAATTAAATGCCTCCCTTTTGTCCTCCAGAATAAGATTATCTTTTTAATGTACCATTATTCTAGTATATTTCATGCAGCTATGCAAAATGTATCACTATATTATAAACATTTCATGAGTTCCAGGTTATCGAAGCGGGGATGAATCAGAAATCTTAAATGTACTGTTTTGTACTCATTTGCACTACATTTTCTGAATATTTGATCCCTCATAACTTCTATAAGTACTGTAAGTACAGGAGATAGCCACATTGATTTTTTCAGAGCTAATTTTTTATTTATGGCATAGATTAAGTGAAATAATCACTGGTACAGTGGGTGTTTTATCTGTTTTCTGATCATTCATAAGAGAACAGTTTAAAATGCATGTTTTGGTTATACTTTGAAAGGTAATATTGAATCCAAATGTGTTATTTTTGGTTGACAGCCAGATTCTATCTCTAAAAAACATAAACATAAAAACGTTGTATGTTTTCACGTGTGCCCTCACCACTTCTTCTTTTGAATGTGAGCAGCCCCAGCACCAGTAAGATGACACCCATGGTTACTCCAAATCCAGTCACAGCTACTGCCAACTTCCATAGTGCTTCTGTTTTGAAAGCCAGAAAAGAGTTTCACTTCTAACTCAAAACCAAAACAATTAAAAGTCGACACAGTTGGTCCAGCCAAAATGTCTCAAAAACTGTGAGACATTAATAAATTACTAATTTTATTTTTATACGTTTTATTAATAACTATAATACCATGTACGAGGTGAAAGAGTTGTAGACATTGTCTTCTGCCTACCTGATCCTAATATTTTTGAGAAGGAGTTTACTTTATTGTCAGGCTGGCGTTCCTGGGAATGGGTCGCTGTAAGGAACTCAATGAATTCTAGCGTGCTACATTTCTAGGATGCCGCTTAGTCTAGTCAGGAAATCTTCTCACCATTAAATATTCCACAGTCAACTGTATTGTATCAACATAGAAACAACTGGGAATGTAAAGATGCCACTACAAGGGAGCCAGCAAAGACAAAGCCTCCTCCTCGCTTCATGGTCTTCAGACTCTGATTCAGCTGAGGAAGCCCTGTGTGACAGGGCCCAGAGTTTGTACAGAGCAGAATCCACCATCAGCGAGACAGACTGCTCGCTGCAGTTGTGGTCCAGTCAAGCAGGGACCCACCCACAGCTGTCTGTCCTGGCCCACAAGTATTTGATTAGTCCTGCCACTTCTGTCCCATGTGAGAGACTGTTCTCACTTGGTCACATAGTAACAAAAAGAGAACTGCCTTGAGCTCTGAAAATGTGAACAAGCTAGTCTAAGTACCTGGCTGAAAGAGACGGACAGTAAATAAGCATGGAGGTATTGTGAGTCCAGTGAGTTTGTTATTTTTTGCAATAAACGGTTCAATGATCACACTGTTTTAGCCTGATGTACAAAATGATGTTGGCTAAAGTGACTCAGAGTTTAAAGGTGAAGCTGGTCAAATAACCTTTTATGTTTCTGCCTTATTTTTTTAAGAAAAAAAACTGCACTTTATGTTGAAATTCTTATTATTATAATCATTTAAAGAAAATACAATTTTGAAAATGTACTTAAAGTACTTAAAATAACATTTTTAAGTCTGCCCAATTTTGGCTGGGGATATTATTTTTATTTCTCTGTTTTGAATTGAAATGCAGTTTTTTTTTCTCCAGAAATTAAAAAAGCTTGATTTACAATAGTCATATCCATGTCTATTATTTGATTCTGTCGCCCACTAAAACCATATATATGTATATATATATATATATGTATATATATATATATATATATATATATATATATATATATGTGTGTGTGTGTGTGTGTGTGTGTGTGTGTATACATATATATTTAAAGGACAGAGAGAGAGAGAGATGTTGTTACCTGAGGTAGCAGTGGCATAGGTGGAAGTATGAGCCGAAGTAAAAGTCAGACCTATGGAAAAAAAATTTACTTTTGAAATAACAAATGAAATACGTGACCTTTTCTGGTTATTGTTTTACTGTACTTTGTCTTACCTTTGACCGTAGCAACTGTCACTCTAGTATTAGTCTCATATGACTCTGAAGATTGATTTGGATCTGTGAGCCGATACAAAATGAAAAGCTGCTTCTTTAAGGTCCACAGCGTTTGCACAATTACTTTGAAATAACATATACTGTACTAGTCGTTTGATGTGTTAGCTTTTCAAATATCTTAAAACACCATAACCGCATTGACGTAGCAAATCTCTGTTAGTGAGTTAATGCGGATCGCCCCGTGGGTGGGGCTGGACGGCGCTAACGCGTTAACTCGCTAAGGGAGATTTGCTGCGTTAATGTGGTTATGGTGTTAATGTCATTTTAACGAGATTAACGCTGAAAGCACAACTTAAAATATTTTACAATACTACTGTCTTTGCAGTTACCTGAAGGTGAATTCACAGAAGTGGTAGGACTGGAAGCATTAGGACTGCTGAGATTCAACTCTGTTTCAAAAAATGCACAAATATTGAGCTTCTTTAAAGACGTGGTGTGTGATGATGTTCTGGATCATATTTCGATGTAATGTCCTACCTGTGGACAGACTAAATACCACTTTTGTGCTGGTCATTCTTGATTCTCTTCTCACAATAACTACAGTTTAAAAGAATTGATTTGTGTAGAAATAACTTAATGTGTCAGATTTTTTTTTCTTTTTTTCTTTTTCACTACAGCATGAAGCTGTAACTAAAAACTGCATAATTCTGTTTAGCACAGCCATGCAATGAACATTTCTGTCTTAATGGCACTGTCAGCTGGTCAGTTGACATTAGACTGTTGTATTACTTTTAATTTGGTGTGCACCAGTAAACTAGCACTTATTAGGAAATGGCAACAATTATAATAATCAATATTCATTATAACATATATTAAACACAGAACAATATCTACAGATAAAACATATCTGGTCATTTGCGTCAGTGTTGGAGACTTAAAGGTTTATGATCAAGTGCCAGCAAAATTAGTAACTTCCTTCAGCATCAGCTATTGGCCTGCTTACAAAGTACTGGCACACGCTATTTAAGATGCTGAACATGGTAAATGTTTAATATTACTGCTAAACATCAGAATTTTAGAGTTAGTGTTCAGATCAATTTAACATGCTGAGAATTTAATCAAACTCAATATATGCATGGGCAATAGATTAATGTCTAACCTTATTAAATAAATCAGGAACATTTAAAGGGTTTAAAGCAGGGGTCGGCAACCCTAAGCACGCGTGCTACAGCTGGCACGCGAAGGGTTAACTGATGGTACGACCATAGCTGGACCATCGGGCATTTGGTGATTTTTTGTTTTTATGGGCCGATGGGTTTTTGTTTGTTTCTTTGTTTTTTGTAACGGTATAAGCAATTAAAGGTGGTGGATTGGACAGATGCTGGCCGATGTGTAAAAATAACTCAGTTGCTTGGTGGTGGCTATGGCGGAGCTTCCACAGAGGCCAGCAGGTGGATGAGGGAAAGGGGAGGAAGGAGGAGAGACCAGAGGCGGCCGAGTGTCAGGTGAACTGAACTTCAGGTAAGAAGTTATGACCTGCAGTCTATCTGGGTCAGATATAAACCAAGTTTAGGTGGAGTTTATTTTTGTTGTGCTGACTTTTTACAGTCAGTTACAATAACAGTTACACAAAGCTGGAGTTATTCTGTGTCTTTACGTTGAGCAGCTGCCTTTTCTCCTCTCATTCTCTCCCCCTCCCTCTCCTGTTGCAACTTCAATCATGAAACTGATCAATGATCAGCTGATCGGCTTTTCTCTCTTGTTAGTTTATCTCCCACTTTGCGCCAGAAAGAGGAAACCAGCGGATGTCGCGTTAAACAACAGCAGCATGTTTAAGCTTGATCAGCTGTTGTTAGAATTTACTTAATATTAACTTCTAGTATCAGCTGATGTTTGCTGGAGCCACAGCTGTAAAGCTGCTGGTCATGATATCGGTTGGGATATGTGGTGAGAGGGAAACATGAAGGTGAAACCAGGAGATGTCCTTACTGAACCATCAGAGCTGAACAGGTGATGGAGAAACAGGTTTACCTTTTAGGTGACATGAATGACTTGAAGGGAAGTTATGAACTGTTTCTGAGAGACAAATGACACCAGGATCCTTTTCTAAGTAGCTGACAGCAGCACATCACAAATTAGCTCGCATAGACACATTAGTTGTGCCGCTTCTTAATGACGGTATCTTAGCTAACAAGCCCAACTACCAGATTCAACTTGTAATTGGCTAAAAATAGGTCACTTAATCATAATACACTGGTAAAAAACTGCTAGCTGGCAGTTTTTTCAAGCGATGTTGAAATTTCCACATTCCAACACTTCAAATGCTTAAGGAGCTGCCCGCTCAGCGCAGCATCAGCACCACAGAAATACACGGATACATCTGTAGACTCGAGACAGAATTCACAATGCGTTTTCGGGACTTTCAGGTGTATGGACCAATGTTTTCTTTTCTGATCAAACCAGAAAGCTTTAATGAGCAGCTGGATTTGTCTCGCATTAACTGGCTGGACACAGACGACATCGAAATGCAGCTGATTGAACTGAAAAGCTCGACTCTGTGGGGGTCAAAGTTTGCATAACTACGAACGCAGTTGGTATCCACAGCTGTGTGTGTTCATGGAGCTTGCATTTTCACCTGCTGGACATCACTACCTCACAAGGTTAACTGTCTTTAGAACATTGCAGAGGCCTTATTGACAGTATTTGGCTCTACATATCTGTGTGAGCAGAGTTTCTCTCACATGAAGAGTGTCCTCAGGTAGCCGTATGAATGCTGGACACTCGGAGACCTGTGTCTCTGAGTGGGAGACCAGAGATGACATTAACATGTGTATCACTGTATCAACAAACATGCCATATTGGCCCAGTTTATTTTTCTTATCATTGTTGTGAGGAGACCATAAATAGCATTCGCATTTTCTGTTGTACAGTTCATTTGCTGTCATGGAGTTCTTGTTATGGATAAAAAGTGTTTTTTTTTGTTTCAAATTAGCTGATAACTATTCGCTGATAGCTGCCAACATCTGTGAACAAATATAATTCTATAAAGTTATTCTATATAGTGTGTAACTGTTCATATAGAGCGTTATTAAATTTATTGCTAATACAATCATATGGCACATTGACTTCTGAGGAAATTTTAGATGGCACTCATCATCAGAAAGGTTGCTGACCGCTGGTTTAAAGGGAACAATTTATCTTCACATTATTGATGCACTCAATGAAGTCTCACCTGTAGTTCTGTCTCCTGATGTTATATACTGAGTTGTTTTGGCAGGAGTGTTCACACCAGTTGTAGCGCTGAGATTAAGAGCACCCAATCCTTTAAGATAGAGAAATATCAAATAAATGCTATAATGTCACACATGCCACTAAAAAATGTTCTCCTTTGTTTCTTTTCTGTATTGAAATTACATAAAAGTTATGAAATGCCCAAAGAAAAGAATTCACAGAAATGTTTTCTGGTGTATGTCTGACAATTTTTGCATAATTTAAAGGAGAACTGTGTAAGCAAGTATTGTTAGACATTGTTTTACTCTTAAGTCTTCTGAATATTAATTTTTAAAAATAATATATACCACTAAAATTAAATGGCTTACCTTTAATTTGAGCAGGTTTACAATAATACAGAAATAATACTTGCTAATTTACTAACACCACATCGGTAATTTATTTACCTGATAGTGAGTTCACTGAAGTGGTAGAAGTTGAAGTACTGGGATTGCTGAGACTTGATTCTGCTCCAGAAATATTAAATGAAATGTTAAAGATATTTTAAAGAGGTGATGTGTGATGATGCTCTGGGTTGTTAGTTAAGTGTACTGTGTGTCCTACCTGTGGTCATGATAGATGATGGTTTGTTGATCTTTGGTGATTCACTTTCCAGAATAGCTACAGTAAAAGGAAATGGGTTTGTGTACAAATAAAGGCTTTGTTATTCATGCAATCAATTCAAAAGTGATTTTAAAATTTTGAAAACACATTTACAGTTACTAGTTTTATTAAATGTCAAATTTATCCCAATGATAGTGTCAACTGAGGCACTGTTTTTGGTCTGAATTATCTGGTAGGGTGTCGTTAAATTAGCAGACATTCATGGCCCCCAAAATAATGAATACAAATAGGTAGCTTCCTGTCAACCTCAGCCCTGAATCTCCTTACTGATATGATACTCAGAATATCATCAAAGTTCAACGAGGCTCCTCGTTGATGTCTCGTCTTGATGTAGTTTTATTTACATCAAAAGTCATGGCCAGTTCTGTTAATTTGCACTTTGGGTCCAAATAAACAGAATGAAATGAATTTAAAATCTTGGGAGTAACAACATTTTTAGAAAATAATACTATAATAATAATACTTTCTATACTTTTATTTTAGTCATTTTCATCATTTTAATTAATTAAATAAGCATCTTTACTATAAAGTCTGTTTATCTTTGAATTATCTGTTAAGTTGTATCGATCACTGCGAGGAGACAAAGACCTGGGTTCCCTTTTCAAAGTGTAATCACAGCTGGCATCTTTTTGTTGAACAAAATGTAGATGTCTCAAAATATCATCAACTGAGACATAAAACTGGCAGAACCTCTTTTTGGTTTCTGTGCTGCTTTTCTTCCAGACAGTTCCTGTCAGGACTGAACGACTTGCTTCTCCAAAGTACAGATTACATCTTGTATCATCACTTCACAGATCCAGGCAGAGAACAAACAAACTGAACTTTTTCTCCATTAAAATGCTGAACACTCATTTGTGGTTTCTGACCTACATGAAGATTAATGGAGGCTCATTAATATGCAAGAATATTGCATGTTTTACCAGTGCAACAAAAACAATGCTCATAAAAGCTGAGCTGTAACACTCAGTCATTGTATTTTGTAATTAACTGTAACTGGTCACGTTTAGAATCCTGTGTGCTGTCTTTGGTGGTGTAAGAAAATATGTAAGAACAACACTCCTAAAAAGATATTCTCAAAGAAAACCTGCAGCTTTATAAAGATAAACATGTCTAACACACTGTATGATAACTTATCCAGTCACAGGAGGAGCAGTCTCTCACTTTGTATGGTGATGGAGGATGGTTCACTGTGCGCAGACGTTGAATTTAGTTCTGCAGTGTAAAAACATCTCACTTTAACTTCAGCAGGTGAACTCTGATGTGACATTAAAAGCACTTCTGTTATATTTAATACTCAGTTTCATGACTATTATTATGAACCTGAAAGTAATTTTTGGTTTAAATAAAAAACAAATATGCAGTCACAGAAAATCTATGTGAAAAGTGGAACATCGATGACTCACCTTGCGCTTGAGTCTCATGAACAAAAGCTGTTGGAAAGAAAATTTGTTAATGTATTAAATACACATATTATTACGTATTAAAAGCTCAGTAATACAAACAAATAAGATCACAGGAAATTGTCCTGGTGAGAAAGTTTTAGTTTTGGACTCCACACATTAGTTTATCAATTAAAAATAAAAAATGGAAGCACTACAAAAAAGTGGCTATAAGAACGCACAACGTAAAATCACCAGCCATGAAAAATGCAAAGCCAACAGTGTGAAACTCTTCAATCATAAAGCTACAGGAGGTTTAACTTACACATGAGGATGACAAACAGAAGGTGTCCAGCCATGATGAAGAAGATTACTGTGACTGTGAAGAACACATCTGAAAGTCTGACTGTGTAAAGGTTGATGTTCCAGTTTAAGGAGCTTCACAGGAAAACCACAGCAACAATGAACGCTTTTACACAAGCGGCGCAAATAAATATGAACAGCCCTTTGAAACTACTTCTGAGTTTTATTTAGACCAAAGAACAAGAAAGGAAGTGAAATGAAGACAAGCATGAGTACATTTGTGTCATTTCTGTTGCCATGGGCTTAGTTTCCCAGATGTCTGTGTGGCAACGTAAGTAAGTAAGTAAGTAAGTAAAATTTTATTTATATAGCACATTTCTAGATAAAAGATCACAAAGTGCTTCACAAGGTATAAAACAGAAGCAGTCCAAAGTTAACAAAATGCAATTCTAAAAAGATGTGTTTTTAGCTGTTTTTTAAAAGTAATCAATGAGTCTGCAGATCTTAAGTTCTGAGGAAGAGAGTTCCACAGTCTGGCGGCCATAGTGGCAAAAGCTCTATCACCCTTGGTTTTCAGCCTAGTATGCTGAATAACAAGTAGTCCCTGATCACAAGACCTCAGGGACCTACTAGGGACATAGGGCTGTAAAAGTTCAATGATGTAGGCTGGTGCTTGTCCTTGAAGAGCTTTAAATGTCAGAACCAGTATCTTAAAATGGACTCTGAATTCAACGGGGAGCCAGTGCAGCTGTATACGGTGTCACATGAGAGTACTTAGATGTTCTTGTCAGAAGCCTTGCTGCAGCATTTTGGACAATCTGCAGGTGCTCCAGGGAGTTTTTGTTTAGACATGTAAACAGTGAATTACAGTAGTCCAATCGTGATGAAATGAATGCATGAATAACAATCTCCAGTTCAGTATGAGATACTATGGGGCTCAGTTTAGAAATGTTTCTTAAATGATAGAAGCAGGACCGAAGCAGAGATTTGACGTGAACGTCCAGGGTAAGAGCAGAATCAAAGGTTACTCCTAGGTTCCCGATAGACGATTTCACAAATGTTGAAAGAGGACCAAGAGCATTCATTATGTTAGGTACATGTCTGTCTGGAGCACATACAAGGACTTCAGTCTTTTCTTCATTAAGTTGGAGGAAGTTGTCAGCCATCCAACCTTTGATGGTTTCTAAGCACACATTTAGAATCTGCAGCTTAGAAACATCTTCTGGTTTAAAAGACATATATAGCTGGATGTCGTCTGCGTAGCAGTGGTAGCAAATGTCCTCAAAGGGGCTCAAAACATGCTGGAGAGGAAGTAAATATATTAAAAACAATAAAGGCCCCAGCACAGAACCTTGTGGCACACCATAGGACAGGGACGTAGAAGATGACCTGAACTTAGAGACATGGAGGTAAAAAGCTGTTTTAATAACAGGGACGCCATCATGGGAATTTAACAGAGAGAATATTTATTTCAAACCAGTACAAATAACACACAGTTATACTTGATTAAGACCTTAAGAAGTTATTTTACTAATAATAATTTTAAAAAAATATTCACACATGTTTGAATCCCAGTTCAGTATTGTGGTTTTCCTGTAAGCAGAGGTCCAGGGAATTACTTTGCCTTGCATGTACATCTCAGTTTTACACACACTGTTACTACAGTGCAGTTCAAACCAGGGCTGCACGGACAACCACAAACCACTGAAGAGAAACCCTCCACCATTACAGCCCAGCCACGGCCACTTTAGGCCCTCAGCTCTGGTCAAAGCAAAAGCAACAAAAACAAAAGAAACAAGCCCTACTGTTCTTAACCCAGATACAAAAGCAGCCTCCTGCCAGTGTCTAACAAATATTAGAATAAAATACAAAAAAATTGAAAAGGGGAAACAATATATACAAAAAATAGTTTCAGGAAAACTGCAGAAAACTTCTGAAGATGGCAGGTCTCTGTGCAGTGGCTGAAGTCAGTGGTGCAGCGGGTGAAGAGGAAGGGAGAGAGGGCGGTCCCTTGTGGTGCCCCTGTGTTGCTGATTACCTTGTCAGATGCACACTGTGGAAGACGCACATATTGTGGTCTTCCTGTCATTTCACTATTTTTTTCTTCAAGAGGACCTGAAACATCATGAGCTTGTCATGTCATCGTTTTCCTCATCACAAAGCAGCAAAATAATTTGTTGGTGTTTTTCATGCAATAGAAAAATAAAAGCAACGATGTTACTGAAAGATTTGCTTTTTCAGTGGTGCAACTCTTTATATGATATAGTATTCACTTTGTCATACTTTGAAAGAAACACCTTGTAAACAATTAAATCTGCAGACAAACTGAGGAATCTATTGTACATTCTCTATAAAGCTGTCAGGACTGCAGGGATTAGGGACACTGAGGGTCCTGCAGCAGCCCCTGGTGGATGGTGGATGTCCACAAGTATAATTAAAAACTGTGTAGCTGTGTGTTATTGCAGATAAGGTGCTGCCATATTTAACTTATTTTCAAACACAAGTCTCACCAAACATCCATAACAATGTACAATTTACAGCATATATATAAATATCTGTTTTCATATTGCTGTTGAGGTACCCCAGTTGTCACATATTATGTCATCCCTTCAACAACCTCTGCCCCCACATAAAACCTGCTATGGTATAATAATATAATTACAACATTGCCATTTGTAATTCCCCCAGTACTACAGTATTTAAGGAGGTGTAAAGCAAAAAAGGTTAATAAAAATAAATAAATAAATAAAAACAGCTCACCAGTAGCACAGCTGGCACCAGGTATTGAAGTGATCACACTGTAGGCTCCATCATCACCTTCAGGTAACTTAAAACAACAGGAAAGAGGACATTAAATGAAAAAATCCATTAATAATACATTAAAAGTTAACACACCTTTAATTATATTAGTTATATTAGTGTAAGATTTGACAAGCATTTTCATTTATTTACCATTCTTCCAGGGTCAATACTTGTCATGCACACAAAGTCATCTGCAGCAGGAGGTAAATAAATAAATAAGTAAATAAATACTGTACTGGGTATTGTATAAATTAACAACACATTGATGCTGCTAAATTAATCTAACACCTTGGATGATGGCTGTTGTCCTAAACATAAAAAAAGGAAAATTAATTGAAAAATTAAACAAAAACTAATATAAATGCTGATTATTCTCCATAGACCGATCGTATTACTCTGTTTGGTTAGTACTTTAAAGGCTGTTTCACAGGAAAGTGAATGGACTTTCTGCCCTGAAGTGCCCCACTGCCCCTGAGCAAGGCATTTAATCCACAACTCAATAATTCTTAGTTGCTGAATAAGAAAACAATCTAAAGTCAGTAAGTTTAACTTCTGCCTATACAAGTGATAACAAAAAAATACTTACTACTCAGGTTTGCTGAAAACAGGTTTCTTACCTCTTTAGAGAATATCCCTCTGGAACAAACAGCAATAAAGAAGTGACAGTTAGTCTGCTGGGGTCATGTTGGGCATCAGATCAGCTTTACAGCCTTTAATTACAAACTGACAAGCTCTGATTCAGTGAGACGTCTGTGAAACAGAAGAGCCTCTAACAACAAATCTGACTACAAAACTGCTTGTAAGAAAAAGACACTGTAGTCAGTATTAATCCACTCAGTGTGAAATGTTAATATTACACTCTAACTCTCATATACATCTGCACACTTTCACATATTAACTGATTGAGATTTCGCCAGTTCTTCTTTTAGATCTGAAAAGTGCCAGTACCAATAAGATGGCACCCACAGTTACACCAGAACCAACGACGACCAGCACAACAGTCAGTGTCCTCATTCCTGTTTAGGAAACCACAAACACATCTCATCTCTAACTGAAAAGGAGATTAATGTCTGCTCTGATTTATTATTAACTATTGTCACAAATAAAACATCAGTAATTTAATTACCTGATGGTGAGATGACAGAAGTGGTAGAAGTGGAAGCACTGAAACTGCTGAGACTCAATTCTGCTGTAAAAGCACCAGAAATATTTAAGATCTAAGATTTAAGAAGTGATGTGTGATGATCAGTGTTAA
This sequence comes from Oreochromis niloticus, assembly GCF_001858045.2. Lineage (NCBI taxonomy): Eukaryota > Metazoa > Chordata > Actinopteri > Cichliformes > Cichlidae > Oreochromis > Oreochromis niloticus. Next base: position 21,237,996 of record NC_031970.2, read on the forward strand.
TATTCACATGAATTGTATGTCATACCTGTGGTCAAGGTAAATCATGATTTTGTGTTTATCTTTCTTGAGACTTCTTCTACAATGTTTAGAATAAAAGTGTATATTTTGTAAAAATCTAAAGAAAACATTCAGAATGTTCTGTATGATACTTAGATGTATAGCCTGTCCTACCTGTGGTCATGGTACATGGTGAGTTCACTTTGGTTGTTGGTGATTCTTTCTCCAAAATATCTAAAAATAAAAAAACAAAAACAAATGGCTTTGTGTATATACATTAATGTGTCTGTGTTTGATGTGTGATTTTGTTGGTTGGTTTTTCTTTTGTTTCGGGCTCTTTTTTTTGTCCTAACATCTTTTCAAATGAATCTCTCTATACAGCTCTACTTGCAGCTGCTCATCCAAAGGCGACCTTTTAACTTTGAACAATTTTAACAAATTTTCTTTTGCAGAAGAGGATAAAGTGGCAGCGAGCCAGTTCTGTCAAATAGTAAAAGGTGAGTGGCTATATACCACAGGCCTTTAAGCCAACGGTAGCTAAACTGTTACTTTATGAATTTGTCAAAAATGCAGCCATTTTTGTGACGCAGACAGCAGTTTGTCAAGGTTTTGTCAGGTTAGGGTTATGATCCAGAGGAGCGCTCCTGGATCCCCCTGTTTCATTCTAGATCCTGAATTTTATTCTAGAACCTGTACTAACAAATTACTTTTACATGAAGTATCCTGACAAGCCTGCGTCATCCATTGATTGTAGGGGGGGGCACTGTTAGGAGTTGGGACTGCGCATGTTCTACTGTGTTGTGTCTTTTCCTTTTTTAGTGCAGGCGGGCATGGCTGCGATCTTCTGAGTTTCCCCAACATTCCCAACAGAGCATTGGGAGTCATCTGCCGGGTATTTAAGGAGCAGCGTGACAGCTCTCAGGTGTCGGATTGTTGTCTCGGCCTTAAGTGGTAAATCATCAACCGGCTTCTATGTACTACTTTGATTTGAACAACATTCACGCATCGTCGTCTCCTCTGCTTCCTGCCGGTTTGCGACCCTCACTGCCCAGCCATTCTCAGTCTGGAGTTGTCCTGCCTAACTCTCCATGCTACCTCACTTCATCTCTTCCAGACCTCATCCTCCTGTGCTGCCTGGGGTCCACGTCATCCTCACTTCAATCTCCAGCCTTAAGTACCTCTCCCAAGCATCTAGTAAATGTGTGGCAAGTAAGCTCTCTAACTTATTCCTTGTGCAGTCTCTCGTAGCTCCTTTGCTCCGTTTCTACAGGTCGCTTAAGTGCGTTTTGGCCTGTTCAGACAGAACCATGATGTTTGTTAAACTGAACTACAAACATTAAACTGAAATTCAGGATCTTTTTCAGAGCCGGAGGAAACACTAAGTGACTGCAGAGATGTGGTTCTCATATCTATGTTCAGATGTGTCATGGTTAACATCTATAAAACAGGAAATTAACAAAAATATACAGCACGGCTGTATGTAGAGTACATTTTAGTTAGGCATCACACACTGGTAGAATTGGTCAGACATGGTTCAACAGCACCACAGACTGCACCCTGCTAAAAAAGACATGCAGTCCACCAAAACACAAGAGATTAAGGCATTCTTTGTAAAATTATGTCAACTTCAACATTCAGTAGCAGTTTAATTAATTAATGTTTTATTAATTTCAAAAGTAGCATCATATACATTAAAACAGGCTATGTTTCTCTTTAACTTACCTTTCATGTTCTTTCTTTCACTGCGAGGTGATAAAGAGTTGGGTTCATTTTCCAAAGTGTAATCACAGCTGGCATCCTTTTGTTGAACAAGAAGTCGATGTCTCAAAAAATCAGCAACTGAGACATAAAACTGTCAGAACCTCTGATTGGTTTTTGTGCTGCTTTTCTTTAAGACAGGTTGACTTTAGACTGGACGACTTGCTTCTCCAAAGTACAGATTACATCTTGTATCGATTTTCACAGATCCAGGCAGAGAGCACATGATGAGAACATATTCCCCATCCCCATGAACAGTCATCTCTGGTTTCTGACCAAGATCAATGCACCATCATTAAGTATCAGTCACATACGCTTCATGTTTCAACAGTGCGATAATAAAACAGTGTTGACATTCACAGATGTCCTACTGTAACACTCAGTCATCATGTTTTACAATTTACATTAACATACCTGTGTGTGATGTTCGGAGAGTTTAATCTAAACTGAAATGAGAAACTGTCTGTCACTTTGTATGCTGACAAAGACTGTGTTACTGTGTGAAGAGGGAGAATTCACATCTCCAAAATGCACAGTGTAAAAACATCTCACTTAAACCTCAGAGGGTGACCTCTGATGTGAGGTTAACAGCAGTTCAGTTCCTGTCTGTAAACATGATAAACTGTTGATAGTTTCTTGCCTTCCAGTGTAAAAATAATGATGATGGCTGACAGTGTAATGTGACTGAGTCTGTCTCTGAGATCACTGCTGCATTGGTACATGCATTTTTGCTTGGTTATTTTTTATGCACTAAAAGGCTAATACATTAGGTACACCTATTCAACTGCTAATGCAAATATCTAAATAGCTAATAACAATGCAGAAACTCATTTCATTTAAGCATATATACATGATCAAGATGACCTGCATACGTTCAGCTCAAGCATCAGAATCGTGAGGAAAGGTGATTCGAGTGACTGAAAATAATCTATTCAGTTTAATTTTATTGCCTAACCCTAACAGCAGTCACTTCAAGGCATTTTAGCAAGCACCTGGTGACAGTGGGAAGGAAAAACTGTCTTTTTACAGAAGAAACCATGCTCAGGGAGGGGCAGCCATCTGTGAAGGATTTTTAAAAAAGAAGTGTTGAAAGTTAAAGTTTTAAAAACATGTTTAACGCCATCTTCGGTTACTACGGAACGTAATGTCATGTGGTTGGTTGTGGCTATTCGGTTTAAGGGTACAAAATTTTCCAACCAAAAGTCATCAGACCAATAAAGGAGGATAGCCGATATATTCGCGCAGGTCACTTTTTGATGGGTGGAGCAATGTAATAATGCCTGGATTGATTTGCGCATTTAGAATTTATAAAAAATTTTGGAGGGAATATTTTACCTTCTTGTCTTGTTTGTTGTAGTAATTATATGACTACTTTATGAATTATTCCTTATATTTATTTATTTAGTTATGTATTTATATTAGATCCGCCAAGTCGCACAAAAGACTTAACACTACGTCTGAGATTTTTTTTTAATGTTTGCTGGAAGAGACATAAGTGATTTTTAACTTACTTTTTGTTTAATTTTGTATTTGTTGTTTGGTCAGCCTTTCATTGTTTTTGTAACAATGACAATAAAGAGCTATTCTATTCTATTCTAAGACAGATAAACACTGGAACAGCCTGTAAACACAGTTATAGTGGAAAAAAGAAGCCAGTTTCTCTTTGTTTCCCTCCCCACCATTGTGGGGTTTTTTTTGTTTAAACTAAATATTTTTGTTTATTTCTGAACGTAGACCCCTTCCTTTCTTTCCGTTATGACTTTGAGTAAATGAATCGTTACATTTGGGCACACTCTGAGGAGGGTGCATTTGCTCGCAAGCTGGGAGAGGGTGCCGTTAAAACAGCTCTTTTATTTTTCCAGTTGACTGCTTCTCTTAGGTTCAACCAACATTATTAGCAAACTTACTCATGGGCTAATAAATAAATACATAAATCGCTCTTGTAAAACAATCTGTGTAAGGCTCTGCCTAACTTTGAGAGTCGATATATTCGTCCAATCGCCCAACCTTATTACACAGTCCTAATCTAGAAAGTGCTTTACAACCTTGAATATTACAGCTAACAGCTGGATTTTCCCACCTGAGTGCAGCTAGCCAAACAACGTGGAGCCAATTACTGAAAGAGACAGAGTTAAGGTGGACAGTATATCCTCCCTTTCTTAACATAAAGCTCATTGTTGCAGCCAGGGGCAGGCCTAATGTGATCCCCATAAATTGATTTGTAGTTTTCGTGTCCTTATTTTGCACCTTTTTGGATTTCCAACTGTGTTTTGAACTGCTGGGTTCAAATCACAGTTCGAGCCTTTGTTTAGAATTTGTGTGTTCAACCACAATAGACATGCCTGTTACATTAACTGGTGACTGTACACTGGCCACAGGTGTGAACATGAGATCATGAGTGGAAATAAACTCCACTCTCCCTCTCTCTCTCTGTTTTTGTACAGAGGTGGAGAGAAGCTGAGGTTAGCGTCATAAGGAGTGCATTGAGCAACTTTAATCCAGGGGGGAAAACTTCCTGTGACAGTTCAGTTTTTCTAACACAAAATGCTGTCAAACATTTTCAATAACAATTAAAGTTAGCTTAGATTCTTGCAGCTGTTGAAGTACGCCGACTTCACAGATTCTTTTTGATGGTAGGATTCAGGCAGAGACTGTTACTTCCAAAATCAGACGTCTTTTTATTTGAGCTTTACAATAAAATACAGATGTATCCGGAGACCTAGCTAACTAGCCTACTTCTGCCAGCGAGGACTGGCTCACAACCGGAAGTCAACACAATCTTATGGGTTCGGTGTCCCACCCATTGTACCACCCCCTTCAACTGTCCTGACTCCGATCTTCTCCCCCTCAGCAAAACAAACAAAATCACCTAAGTTTACACAGAGCTCTCTGATCTTCTCTACCTACAGTGAAAATATAAAATCATGACTACAATATCACATTTCCCACAAGCACCCTTTCCCACACAGTCTAGACGAGATGCTGCCTTTTTCCATATTTTTATTTTCATCATTATCATCATTATGATCACTCCTCAGCTTTAGGAGATGTTTCCAGTACTGTTATTTACTGTGTTTGCTGTTTCCTGTTTCTATTGTTTCCAAGCATGTTTTTCTTACGTGAGTTGCTCCTGCTGGTTATAACTTTCATTTTTAGATTCATAGATCATGTCTTATTCTGCTACGTCTGCATTTCATTCGCCTGTTGAGGCTGCACTCACTAACTACACTATCTAGTGGCTCAAAGTGGTGTTACACAAAAGTGCAGGCTGGACCTTTTTGCAGAAAGTTTAAACAGTCCAGTGTCTGACTTTCACAATAATGCATGTTTGCATTTTGATGAACACACAAGAATCTTACCTACGATCCTGTCCTATGATTCTGAACTGCATTGATAGGAGAGGTCACACTAGCTGTAGGTCTGATATTAACAGTAACAAATAGTTTAAAATGCAAACATTTTAAACTATTTGTGTCTGTAACTGCGTCTGTAATATAATAACTATTATAATTTGGTGTATGTCACTAATTTGTAAAACTAAATACATTTCTTCATTCCTTTTTTTAATTATGTTGAAGTTGATGAAATCTGGGTTTGTTGTTTATTATTCGACTGCTTGTTAACACAAACACCTAATAACCTAATCAAATGCCAGAAGCTCAGTGCATTTAGGCATTTTTACACAGTCAAGAGGACCCACTAAAGTTCGAAATGAGCATCAGAATGGAGACGAAAGGTGATTTGAGTGATTTTGAACAGGATGGCTTGGTTGTTGGTGGCAGACATGCTTGTTTGGGTAGTTTTCAAACTGTTGATCTGCATGTTCCACAGAAGAGAAAATATCTAGTGGGCTTCAGTTCTCTGGGGTAAAATGCCTTGTTAATACCAGAGGTCAGAGGAGAATGGCCAAACTGCTTCAAGTTTACAGCTAGAGCACAGTATGAAAGGTTTAAATGTTTCAGTGTGCCTGCAGCATGCTGTACGTCATATCCTGTGGGACTGGTGTGGCTCGTTCCCCAGAGATGGTGGCGTATACATGATAAACATCAGACTGGAGAAAACAGACAGTCCTTTAAGTCTGCAGCATCAGTTAAGCTCAGAAAAGATATTGTCTTGTAGATTAATGAGTCATGAATTTCTCATTCCGCTCTTATAAATTTGTACATCTAACAATCTTTAGTGCTCAGATATTTTTAAATTAAAATAATAATATGGAAACGTTTATTTTCTGATTGTTATTGTTGGTGTTTTTCATATAATGAAAAAAGGAAACCAACTGTGTTGGTCTTTTGCTAAAGAGTGAGTTTTTGCAGGCAAAGTGTTGTCTCTGTCAGCTTTGACAATGAGTCATCAACAATGTAGAGGGTCACTGTTTTATAGGTAACATTCATTTCTGGCTGAGTGTGCTGGGACTTGATTCTGCTGCAGAAATACACAAAAAGTGTTAAAGACCTTTTAAAGAAGTGATGTGTGCTGATGTTCTGTAAATAAAAGGGAAGACAGTAGATGGAAGTCAAACTGTATAGAAAAACTGTGATTATTCTAATGTACAGGTTTAAATAGCACTCTGAGCTCTGAGTGAATCTTAAAGCGCCATATAAGAATCAATCCATTTACCATTTAATGACAGTTGCAATATACACTATGTGAAATACTTTACTCCTGTGAGGGTTGGTTTTATGACGTACCAGTGTTTGTTTTATTTACAGGTTTCTCAAACAGAAATATTACAAAAACTTTCGCAGCAACATATCTTTGCATTTTCATTGTACTCATAAGAGTACCTGTGTTACTCCCTCCTGATGTCATGTCCTCAGCTTTTGTGGTTGCAGAGGTCATATTAGTTGCATAGTTTAGATTAATAGTAGTTACTAATTTAAAACACATGAATACAAAATAATTAACGCAATGTCAAATATATTAGTATTTTTTAAAGTAAATATTTGCTACTGAATTTCTTTTCTGTATCAATAATAAAGATTAAACTACAGTAAAGAAAACAACATAACAAAAACATTGTTGGTATACACCATAAACAAGGTTCAGACTCAGAATATTTGGATTGTTGGACCTTTGAGTGTATACAGAAAACATTTAGTGTACAATAAAAATATTAAATAAATAAAAATTCCACAACTTAGCTTTAATGTTACAAGATTTGCATTAAAACTGAAAAAACTGCATGCAACACATAGGCCATAGTTTTTGTTTAACTAATGAGACATATCAGAAGAGATAGAAGTGAAAGCAGCTGATGTGGTGAGGGTCAATTCTGCTGCATAAATGCATAAAAAAGTGTCTAAGTTCATTTAAAAAAGTCATGTGTGATGATCTTCTGGATTTATTTTACAAGTATTGTATCTAACACCTACCCATGGTTAGAGTAGATGATGGTTTTGTGTCGGTCATTGTTGATTCTCTTTCCATAATGTCTACAGTAAAAGGATTTTTTGCTTTTATGCATCACTTCAAAAGGAGTCATTTCAAAAATAAATTTTTAAAAACTAATTAATTTAAATCACTCTCTCAAGCTTCTGACATGCACCTATGAACCCTTCCTGGAAGTCACATCATGACCACTTGCACTTGATTTATGGTGCAAAACTCTGTGAATGTCAAGAAGACAAACTCTTCCTCTAAATAAACACGGTTTTTGTGTTTATGAGTCATAGTGAGAGACTAAGCTTTATCATTCATGCTAAGCATCAGAATTGTAGCTTTAGCATAACGTATGTACGCATGTTAACCTGAAAATTGACTTAAAGCTTATTTTTGGTCAAGTACACACCGCAGCCAACAGGCCCTTAGACAGGCAGCCAAAATCATCAACGATGCCTCTCACATTCTTCACCCCGCATTTCAATGGCAGTCCTAGATTTAGGACTGGATGACTTGCTTCTCCAAAGTACAGATAAGTACTTGTATCATCTTTCACAGATCCAGGCAGTAAGCACATGATGTGAACAGACTCCCCATCAGAATGCTGAACACTCATCTCTGGTTTTTGACCTGCATGAAGATCAATTGAGTATCATTAAATATCTGTCACATATTCTGCATGTTCTACCAGTACAACAACAACGACAGCGGTGATAATCACAACTGTCCTACTGTAACACTCAGTCATCATATTTTACAACTGACGTTAACATTCTCTCCTAAACATAAAACAGATGATTGTCTTTAGAGGCTTTTTAAAGCCTTCTAAAATTATCTGTATCATACTGTATGATAATACATCCAGTCACAGGAAGAGTGGTCTCTTACTTTGTATGGTGATGGAGGATGAGTTACTGTGTGGTGAAGGAGGACTTACGTTTCCATATTTTACAGTGTACAAACATCTGACTTTGACCTCAGCAGGTGAGCTCTGATGTGACGTTAACAGCAGTTCAGTTCCTTTCAGTGTCTGCAGACACGAGTTGCCTTTGTTACCTATAAAATCAACTTTTCAGCAAACTTTGTCCTTAGCCCTAAGCATAAACAATGTGTTGTTGCAAACAACTATAATGTGATTATGAAGGGGACAGCCAGGGTGGGTTTGTTCTTTGTTTGGCTTTTTGTTGTTCAGTTGTCATGTTGTGGAGTACAGTTGGTTAGGACCCAAATGCAAGATGCAGTAAGTATAACAGTAGAAGGTAAGCCATTAATCTGTCTAATAAAAGGCCCAAATAAATGATTTAGAACAGAGGCCAAGAGAAACTACAACAAGATAACATATATCCACATAGGACAATGAAATACGCAGGGAGGTAGACAGTAAAAAACTACAACAAAACAAGCAACACAAACAAGCTAAAGCCTGAAATACACAGGAGACATATTCAGGAAACTAACTAATCAAAGGCAATGATACCGAGTAAGTAGGACTAGGAACAAGACAGAAAGGACACACAGCTAACTTCAAATAAAAAATACAATTTAAGCCTAAAAAACTCTGGGTCAAAAATCCAGGGCTATGATAGAAGTCTGATAATGGTCAATTCAGACATTCTTGTAAAACAAGAAACATCAGTGATATGAAAAATCATGCCCTGGTGTTTTCGATTTGTGTCTTTCTAATTAATTTATTTTGTTGTGAAATGGTTCTAATGAAATACAAATTCCACTATACAGTGAATAGACAAGTACAACCTGACACCGATTTTAAAAAATGATTACAAAAAGTGTTGAATCCACTTTTGTACATTTACATGTAAATCATATTTCATGTGATGAGTATATTTGGATTTATTAAAAATAACCTGAAATATAGGACTGAGTTCTTCAGCACAAGATTTAACTAGGCGGCCACAAATATTATCAGGACCCTGGCTCTTGTTCACATTAACTGTATGAAAGGCCTTTTTGACATCGCTGAGTTCAATGATAAAGTGCTGAGTATCTCTCAGTTTCTCTTTCAGTTCCAAAATATCCTTGCTAAAATCAGAAGAACTAAAACTAGCATAAAACATTTTTAAAGCATCTGCAAAATCTCTGTCTGAATTAAAACCATCTAAAATGATCTGACTACTGCTCTGGGGATTTTGAAACCCTGCTATGGTTTTCATACAAGTCCAGGCAGACCCCAAATTTTTTGCAGCAAATTTGCTTTCAAGAAGGTTTTTGTAGCTCTGTTTTGCTTTCAAGATCTCGATTTTCAGTTCCTTGGTGGCTGTCTGAAAATCAGTAACAGCCCCCTCTTTAAAGGCCTGTCTCTTTTTCCTTAAACAGGATTTGACGCTTTTGGTGACCCATGGCTTATTGTTAGCGTACACTTTAACGCGCTTACGGGGTATAATCATGTCTTTACAGAATACTGCATAAGAGCTAGTAACATCCACCAAAGCGTCAAGATCATCTCCACAAGACTGAATAAAAACTTCCCAACCTGTACACTTAAAACATTCGTGCTAGGTAAACACAGATTCTTGTGACTATATGTCAACATCCTTAGTCTTTGTCTTCTCTTGTTTTAAGACAGTTTTATAGATGGGCAGAAGATGCACACGGTTATGGTCAGCAGATCCCAGAGGAGGAAGTGGGAGGGATTTATAAGCATTCTTCACCGATCCGTAACAAAGCTCCAACATTTTATCCCGTCTGGTAGAACAGGATACATATTGATACAAATTGCCCAAAGTTGATTTAAGAGAGACATGGTTAAAGTCCCCCATTATAAAGTTTGGGGCATCAGGACAGAGTGCCTGCAGTTTCTGCATTACGTCTGAGATGATGCTGCAGGTGGAGGCGGGGTGAGCCCTCAGGTGAATGTAAACTACGGTAATAAAAAGTTGTGGAAACTCACGAGAGAGGTAAAAAGGGCGCAGTGACACGGATAAAAGTTCAACATCTGGTGTCAGTCACAGCGCTACAGTAACGTTTGTTCACATACAAGCATATTCCCCCTCCTTGGGATTTCCCTGTTACCCGTGCATCCCGATCCCGGCGAAAAGGAGCTCCAAAACCGTCAATTGGTCCTGCTCCGTCAGCCATGTCTCGGAAAAAGCCATTACACAGCTGTCCCTGAAGTCTTTCTGGAACCTGACGTTTCCCTGGAGTTTGTCCAGCTTGTTCCTAAGAGACTGAACATTTCCAAGGATAACAGAGGGCAGGGGAAACCAACTGACCTGTTGTCTCCTCAGACGCAATTTAACACCTCCACGTCTCCCTCTTTTTCTCTTCCTCTTGTTACTTGTTCTGTTAGAGTCTCTATGTATAAAATCCGGCATGCATGAGGTGAGGTCCTTACCATCATACGGTAAGTTAAGTTGTAACAGCTCGTCGCGGGAGCTGACTCACAGCCTCACCCACATCATCGGAAACAAGCCAGCACAGAGGAAATCCAACCACAATGAAGAAAAAAGAATCCATGACGTTCTCATTGTTGTGGAGCGTGTGTCACTTTGTAAGAAAACCGTCACTTCTTCAACCAAAACACATGCCAGCGATAGAAACGAAAAATGATAAAACATTTATTTATTTTTTAAACTTAAAAAATTAGGACGACAAGCTCTCATTCACCGCCGGTCGCTGCGTGCGCATGTGCCCATTTTAAGCTGGAAGTGCTTCGGTGAAAAGAAAATTCCTTGCACAATGTGCATAATACTTTATGTCGGTCGACTGTTCCGTCTTTTTATATTTTTAATACTCAAATTTCCCATGGAGGGGGCAAATGTGCGTATATCATCTTCCAAATTGAGTTGATTGGTTCAGCTGCCCGTCACTACCAGATCTACTGCCCATTTGCACATGTGCGAAGGTAACTCTAATTGGACAAACTGTCCGAAATGAGTTGACAGAAACATTTCAGGGATTTTGAGTCATTCTGCACTCCAGATGCGTTAATAGCGTTAAAGGTTTTTTTTATCGCGTTAATCGTGATGACGGCTTAATCTGCATTAATTTTAAAAATACATCAAAAGGTTTACAAATATGTATAAAAAGCCAAGGATCTTAGGACCTTAAAACATCATCAGTTTCTAGTCCAAAACTTCAATATTAAAAAGAAAGAAAGAAAGTTTGACAATAAATTTCCCAGGCCTGGAACAGCTGGATGAGGGTGTGAAGTACAGCCAGTATTTCATATATTTTTCATATATATTTTGTCAAAACAACTTATTTTCCATGCCACATGTGAAACATGCCTGTAGCATGTTTTTAGTTTCAGTAGAAGAGCTCCTGCCTTTGTTCAGCTCATCAAAGCTGCAGTCATAGGTGACAGTACTGTAGGTGTCACTATCAGCCTGTAAATTATTTCAAACAGACGGTAGGTGGAAGGGACAGAACTGTGACTATGACTACTAGTAGAATGTTTTTGAAATATTCTTCAACTTTTGATGCTTAGGATAGATTTCCAATTATTTAAAACAGAAAACAAAAAAGAAAACAATAAAATGGCTTAAATAACCAAGTATGAATAGACTACATCACTGCAGTGAAAGCAAATGAGTAACAAACATTTTGTGTTACCAGGGACATTGCCTTTGTTTCTTTGTGGAAAAAACAAGAAAAATAAAGTTTTCGTTTTAAAAAAAGAGGTTTCTTGATTCCAGTAGAAAGAAGACAATACAATAGTGATGTGCAGAGATTTAAAAGTCACGCCTAAAAAAATTTACTTGTTCAAACACTTAAAACCTCCACAGCAATCAACTTTTTTATTCAGTTTTAAAATTCTTATCTGCAGGACTATGTCCTGTTGTGACTTTCATAGTAGGAGGAGCAGAGGTCAAAGTGCTTGCAGATGAGAGTGATCTACAAGTAGTCAGAACTGATGCATTTACAAAAAGAAAAGTCAAATCTTCAAAATCAAAAAGCAATAAACTACAATCAACAACTACCTCAACTTTCCTCTTGGTGTGGCTATATGCACATAATGTAGAAAAAAAGAGGAGTATGTCACTTACTTTCTATGTTGATGGAAAATATGTTACAGTGAGGAGACGGATATTGTCCTCCTTTATTGATGTGACATGTAAAAGCATGTCACATCCACCTCAGCAGTGAACTCTGCTGTGCCCAAGAGAGGACTTCAGTTCCTGTTACATGCACAGACTCTGGAATAATCTTCCCCTTAATATTAGATCTGCACAAACACTCGAACATTTTAAATTGTTACTAAAGACAATTTTTAAAGCCTGGCTTTTAACACACATTGACCTAAACACTTTGTATTTAACAGCCTTAGTTGTTGTTGTTGTTTTAGTTGTTTTTATTGACTTATTTTTATTTATTTATTTATTTTTCTATATTTTACTGTATCATCATTGTGTATTTTATTTATTTTAATGGCATTTTACATTGTTAAGCACCTTGTGCAGTATGGACTGTTGAGAATGTGCAATATAAATAAACTTGACCTTAACCATCCCTGACACAGCTTTATTAAGAAAATGTACACCTATATTGTTGTTTCGTAAGTGTTAATATATCATATAAATGTCATTTTTATTTGGTGCGATGATCAAATACTGTACCTACACAATTACTGACATTACTGCTAATTACTGCTAATGTCGCTGAACTCTTACAGACATCAAAAAACAAAAGTGGTCTGTAGCAACTTTCTTATTAATTTTGAAATACTCAAGAAAATACTTCACTGAAATGAACTGAAATAAAGTTAGTGCTAAAAACCTCAAGAGAAATTCTTTATATAGAGGGATTCAAATATTTCTTTGTGATTATCATAACACTTTTAACATTCAGTAGTAATTCATTTGTATTGTTTTTATTTATTTATTTGATCGAATTTTCACATTGAAGATATTGAAAGAAAATATGGGAAAATATATAGAAATTAAATTTATTTACTTAGTTTGTTAGCTAGTTAGTGTTGGTAATTAATTTACCATAAAATGCACATGCATTTTATGCATGGAGAGTTTGTAATTGTCACGGTTCTGGGTCGGTTTGACCCAGCATTCTGAGTTTATTATGTTTTGGTTTATTCTTGAATGATCGTTTTGTTACCTTTGTGATTTGTTGGTTATTATTTGAATTCTATGTTTCTGTTTATTAATGTTTAAGGATTTGTTCTTCGGTTGTGTCTCACGTTTAGTATAGTTCAGGTTCCATCTGTTATATTCTGTCTGCCTCTCAGTGTCGAGCCTGCGTCCTTGTGTAGTGTTTTCTTGTTTCCTGTTTTATTGTGAAGGTCTGCGTCTCATGTGAGTGTGTTCAGTTTACCACCCTTGTCTCGTCTCGTTAATTACTCCCACCTGTGTGTAATCTCCCTGTGTTTCTCTGAGTGTATTTAAGTCGTGTCTTCTGTTGTAGTAGTCGCTGGTCTGTCTGTGTATCTACCATGTTTCATTCGTGTGTTCTCCCTGCTGTCACCATCATATACCATCGTCTATCTTCCTTCATGTTCAGGTTCGTGTTCAGTAGTAAGTTGTTCCCAGTATAGTTTAGTTCATTCTCCGTTTGCCTATTTTTATTTTGTCTTCAATAAACCACCTTCACACCTTTACAAGTGCCTGCATTTGGATCCTCCTTTATTATTTCCACACGGCTCATCTCACTCGCCGTGACAGTAATAGTCATTGTACAAAAGCATTCAAAAATTGTGCAGTTATTTAAGGTATCACATGTGTATAACTAATACAATATTAATCTTGCATTTTTAAATATCAAAGTTATTCATACATAGTTATTTTGGCCTACTTACCTTTCAAGTTGTATCTTACACTACGATGAGACAAAGTTGAGCATGCTTTTGTTAAACATCTCAAAAAATCATTAATTTTGCCAAGAAACTGGCAGCACCTCTGTTTGCTTTTTGAGCTGCTTTTCTTCCAGACAGTTGTTGTTATGAGAGGACAACTTTCTTCTCCAAAGTACAGATTGTATTTGCTTTAATGTTTCACAGATCGAGGCAGAGAGCAAGTGAAGTTAACTTGGTTACCAATAAAATGCTGAACCATCATCTGTAGTTTTTGACTTACATGAAGATTAATGTACACAACTTACATTAAACATTTTGCATCAGTCTGCAATCAAGGAAACTAAGATTCTGTATTAGTATTTGAAATCATATTGACATTCACAAAAGCCCTATATTATCACTTATATTCTACATGACCTGCAATGTAACAATACTCTTTTTTGTCATTTTAGGTGATTTTAAGGCAAATAAAATACAATATAGAAATGTCTTTTTGTCAATAAGTGTAAGAAGGCAAAGTCTCACTTCTACTTTGTGTTACGGCCGAGAGGCCAGACCAGGTGAGAGGCCTCAAATGCAGACAGAGACAGAGACAGAGGCACAAACTGATGTGAAGACAGTGCTTTATTTACAAAGTGAGACTAAACCTTAGGGTGTCGACTATGAACTGAGAACTTACGAGACAACCTAAAAAGTCAAAACGCGAGCTTAATCTTTGAGTTAAAGTTAATTCTAAAGTCCATGAACAGGGCCAAGGGGAGGAGGGGCTGTGGCTCGGGTGAAGCAGTGCAGAGTAACTGCAACAAAAGGAGTGCAGAGAGTCAGCTGGGTTCCAGTGATTAATGGTAAGTAAGGCTGGAAGTGTTTCTAATGGCTTACTCGTTGCAGGCGGAGAACGATGTGGAAGGAGGGCAGTCCAAAAAGGTCAGAGTGAGTTTCCAATCCGGGGTGAGTCAAAGTCCAGATCCAAATGAGTTCCAGATGCCATGACAGGAAGGAAGGCAGGTGATGTGTAGAGAGGAATGGAGGGTAACCAGACTGGGTGATTGCAGCGAGACCGACGTCCTAATGAAGGTAAGTATTGCTCAAGAGTGAAGCGTGGTGACCTGGTGGGTTACTAGAACAGAGAGACACAGGTTAAGTGAGAATACTACTTTCAATGTAGCCTAACACTAACACTGGTTAGCTGTAGATCTGGAGAAGACTTGTTGAATGTGCTGGTCTTAAATACTGGTAGCTTGATTGCAGACAGGTGAGACTGCTGAATGGAGACTCCATCCAGAGGTGGAGCCCCAGCTCTATGAAAAAACATCTCACTCACCCAGACCATGACACTTTGGCAGATGAACTCTGATGTGAGATCAGCAGGCAAAAATTATGACAAAACAAATTCTGTGATCACTGCTGTTTCATTGCCAGTTTCAAACCAAGACATGTTATACTGAACACTTAGATGTTATGTCATATAATATACCTGTGTCTTTTTTTTTAACCCTTTTTTCCCCCATTTAAGCAGTTATACATTACCCAATCCAATCATAGACTAATCATGGAATAACATACAGTGACGACACAACTCAGCAATAAAGACAGTAGATCAGAGACTGACCTTGTACTTGAATTACATGGAAGGACACTGCTGAAAATATATGTCAAGAACATAAATAAATCTATTATTAAGTCTGAAATAACTTTAGCAAAATATATGTTTCAAGTGTGAACTTACACGAATGTTGAGAGATCACATTAAATATTGCAAAATCTGCAGGATGTTTAACTTACACATTAGGACAGCACACCAAAGGCATCTGTTGAGAAGAAGATTCTGACGTTTCTGACGACACAGAAGGGGATGAATCATTTTGTAGCAGTTGGTCACAGGAAAACCACAAGAGGCAGGAGAAGTACTTCATCACATATTGAGGCCACAAAGCTACACATATAAAGAGCAGCTAATTAAAAGTACCTATGTGTGTGTTATTAATACCAGTCACCACAAGGTGGGCTAAGTTAAGATTAATATGCTACAGTATCATTTCTGTTGCTTTAGCTCTTCCTCAGATGAAGGTCAATCGAGGTGCAGTGCACAAACTTGATAGTACAGTAGGGGTCTTAATTCCTAATGCTACTATGTAGCATTAGATAATATGTACAATCAAGAAATTGTATATATTGTCACACAATTATTCCAGAGTTCAAATTTTAGACTATATTTTCATTTATATTATTTATAATTTCACAAATCATGTGACTGATTCAGATACCACAGTTTATAAATACACCAGTGGGCTCTGTGTCTGAAAGTCTCACTGGCCTCAAAAGATGTTGTGAAAAAGGAACTTAAGGCCGCTTGCGTGAGCATGAAATGTGCTGTGCATGCCCACATTGTCCTTCTTCTGGTTATATGCATACACCCAGAAACTGCTGATAATAATGTGGAAACAAACATCAGCCTATGAGAAAACAATTAATAATATTATAATAATATTATGAGAAGAAAATGGTAAGTTTACCCACCAAAACAATTTAAATAATATGTTTAATGTCGTTATCACGACCCGGCCCCGGATAAGCGGAAGAAGATGGATGGATGGATGTTTAATGTGTGAGGATTAGAAAAGTGGTTTACAAGACTGTGTGTGTGTGTGTGTGTGTGTGTGTGTGTAGGTGTGTGTGTGTGTGTGTGTGTGCTTTCTTTATCCTAGAGAAAAAGAACACGCGACAAATACTGTGACTTATTACCTGAGTTAGTTTATGTGTAATAACCAGGAACCAGAAATGGAAAATGAAAAACTACATATCTCTAATACATCTCACAGTGACATTTCATACAAATGAAACCTAGAACCAAAAACATACATCTCGATTTGCTGAATGTAAATTTCAGATCTTCCCCCTGTTGTTTTACTTCTGTTACCTGTGTGGATACAAAGTTTCATCATCATCAATAAATGTTTTATGTCACATGATTATGTTACTACTACTAGGCAAACTGTAGCAGCTGTGCAGTACAGCAACCAGCTACAGTACATTATTCTTCCCGTATTTTTTCGCCCTCATATTCTTTGGCCTAAAATGGTTTTGTGTGCTGACCTAAAAACTGCAGCTGGTTGGTGGGCTGAGGGTCAATTATATGTTGCCTATTTTTACAAGCCTGTGTGCAGTCACAGCACGCAACAAAAGACTAACTGCTAATGTTATTGTCACAACTCAGAGTAGCAGAGCATCATCTACACAAATTTATATACTGGAGTTGTATTACATAGATACATTCTCAGTACTCTGAGTACTAAACAGCTTTATTTCTTTGTGCAATAACAGACAGGGTACAGATAAGATTAAGGAGAGATGTATTTCATAGCCCTCAGTAAAGATAGAGATTCCTATCTAAAAATCTTTCTGGCTGTGAGAGATGAGCTCACATGAGCATGAAAAGAGATGTGCATTACCCGATTGCCAGTGTTGTGATACATGTGTAAATGTAAATCCAGTTACAGAAATGTTTCTTTTAAACATTAAGAAACAAAATAAAATAGCAACTCTAGAGCACAGTTAGCAGGTGTTTTTTTTTTTGGGGGGGGGGTTGTTGGTTTTTTTTGCTTATTTTAAATTAATTAATTAATTAATTAATTAATTAAAGTAAGTAAAGTAAGTAAAATTTTATTTATATAGCACCTTTCAAGATAAAAATCACAAAGTGCTTTACAGAGGCAGAAAACAGACATTAAAATTTATTTAATGTCATTTATTTGCTTGTTTCACTGAATATGGTTTTCCATTTCTTACATGGCTCTTGTACATGGTTAAAATGGAAGATGTCTGGATACATTTTAGGCATTCAAAGCACAGGATTTCTGAGAAATGCAACGAAACTAAACTAAAATCAGTTCTTATAAAGTAAAGCCTTTACAAGAACATAGGGGAGCAGTCAACAACATTTCACGGGTGAAGATATGCACACTAACTTTATGTTTATTGCACAAAAGGGGGAGTGGACCATGGTAAAGTGAAAACTGCATCCAGGAAAAAAAATAACTACAATGTTTTTGCAAGCATCTGCGCAAATTAACACAAAGCTAGCCAAGAACCCAGAGTGATGGAGCTGCCAGATCCCTTTGTATTTCTACAGCAGAATTGATGTTGCAATCACTTTGAAGTCTCTTTGGGCTGGTTTCCATCTTTTCTTGTTGTTGTCGGTTTTGTGAAAGAGTGTTTTATAATTAGGATAGGGATTTGTGTTGGTGTGTGGGACTTTAGCCTAAAGTCTATATTCTTAATTGGTAATTATGAGACATTGCATTTCAGGTCATTTTACTGATGATGAGAAAGTAATGTAACAAGTAGTGTAACAAATTACTTTCTCTGGCGATGAACATACTGCATTCATTTTTTTTTTTTTTTAAATGTGTAATACATAATACATAATACTTTCTTTGTAACGATCCCTACACTGAAAAGTATACATTGTTCTAAGCTTGGAAATGACTCAGGAGTTTTGACTGTCATCTTCCAACTTACAATTACTGAAAACAAAACAATAAATATCTAAGAGCGCTTATTAAAAATACTAAAGCCGAAATCATCATCATGTCAGTTATCTTTCAATAGAAAAAAAAACTCAATTCAAGCTCAAGATTTTTTGCAAGATTGTTCTATTACCTGTCACACTTTCCTCACTTTGACATGATTTAGATCATTTTAGACATTTTACTAACAACGTCAACAAAAATGTTTCACTGTGTTTCAGTGTGCATTCAGCATGCTGTATATCATGTCTTGTGAATCTGGTGGATCTGTTTCTTCAGAGATGGTGGCGTACACATGGTAAATGTCAGACTAGAAGAGAAAGAGTAATGACCTTTTAGTCAGTAGCATTGATTAAGAAGCGGACATATTTATTACTACACCAGGGTTAACTTACATCTTCATTTTTTGTCTGTTCCAAGTTTAGTTTCTCTCCTGAAAGAGAACAACACGGAAAAATTATTGCTTTCAATCAGGATTAAAACACACACACACACACACGCATACACACAAGTGTAAGACAACATATAGTCCAGTGGGTTCACAAAGTTTGTCTTGTAACTGTATATGTCACAGTGTTCTTCTAAATTTGAACATTCTATTTATCCCTTTCGTATATTTTATTTATATATGTCTCTGTATTTATATATGTGTATATATATAATATTCTGCTCACGTTCTGTAACTTCTGTCAGTGTTGTGCTTTTGGAATCCGAATTTCCCAGAGGAACCCACCCGAGGGATTAATAAAGTTTTACCTTATCTTATCTTATCTTATCTTATTTTAAAGGCTCTTTAGTGGTCAAGTAGCTGTCCTTATCATAGGGTAGTAAAATCTTATCAAAGCCAATGCTCCCTTGTCATACACTGGAAAAAATCAACTATGTTACTGAAAGTTAATGTGGAAAGTAAACAAGCGGACGACAGAACCACGCAATGGTTTTACCATCGTTGTTGCTAACGTCAACGCATAAAAACAGTCGCTTCACTGTCTGTAGTGTGGTTATATTAACTATAAGAGAAAGAGAGAAATTCTACAGTGACCATCAAAACAATGAAAAAATATTGCCGTAAACAGTTATTAGTTATAGTTATTTTGCGACACCACGAAACAAACGTTAGCGTAATATGCAATGATAGACGTTTTCATATCCTCATCCGATATATATATGTCGTTATATCGAACAGCCCTGCCATGTACAACAATTTCACCATCTTATTAGTAGATGCTAGAAAAAAAACACAGCTTACTATTAAGACAGTTGTCATCAGGTACTGACGTGATCACACTGTAGCCTCCATCATTACCTGCAGGTAACTTAACACAACAGGGAAAAATCAACTTTATATCCTGGGTATTTAAATTGACTGTTTTAATTAAGTGTATTTTTATTTGACTGAAACATTTGTTTACCATTCTTCCATGGTTCATTTTAGTCATTGATATAAAATCACCTGTAACAAAAGAAAAACTCAACAAAATAAAAACCATAATACATGGATTGATAGTTTTATAATGCTGTCTGACAGCTAAATGTATACAATACCTGGTGATGTTGCCTTTGTCCTATACATAAATAAAGAAAATGTTTAAAATAAAATAAAAAAGCTGATTGCATTTCATTACACAAGAAAAAAGTGTGTCTGTTGTAGAGAATTAGAAAGAAATATTATGAGACATATTTATTAGGCATCCTGCCCTCAAGCAAGGCATGTGATTCACCACTGCTCCAGTGATTCTGTTCACTGGCTAAATAAGAAAAGGTCTGAAGTAAATAAGTTCAACTTCTGGTTGTCTGAATGATGACAGGAAAACAACTTATTAAGGTTTGCTGAGAAAATATTCCTTACCTGCTTTGAGGACATGTTTCTGAAAAGGTAGTGGTAAAGAAATGTCTGATCAGCATCTGATTAGCTTTAAAGTCACTGGTTCATCTTCTTCAGAATAAGATGATCTTTTTAATGTACAATTATTATTATATATTTAATGCAGCTATGAAAAATGTATCACTATATTACAAAAATGTCATGAGTTCCAGGTTCTCAAAGTGGGGGTGAATCCCTGTGATCCATCATAATTTTGTACTATAAGTACAGGAGATAGCCACATTGATTTTTTTCAGAGCAAATTTTTCATTTGCTTGTTCATGGCATAGATTAAGTGAAACAATCATTGGTACCATGGGCGTTTTATCTGTTTTCTGATCATTCATAAGAGAATTTTTTAAAATGCATATTTTGGTTAAACTTTCAAAGGTAATATTATCTTATTTTTGGTTGACAGGCAGATTCTATCTCTAAAAAACATAAACATAAAAAGTTGTATGCTTTCATGTGTGCCCTCACCACTTCTTCTTCTGAATGTGAGAAGCCCCAGCACCAGTAAGATGATACCCATGGTTACTCCCAATCCAGTCACAGCTACCGCCAACTTCCATATCGATGCTTCTGCTTTGAAAGCCAAACAAGAGTTTCACTTCTAACTCAAAACCAAAACAATTAAAAGTAGACACAGTTGGTCCAACTAAACTGCTTAAAAAAACACTGTGAGACATTAATAAATTATTGTTGTTTTTATTAATTCTATTAATAACTATAATGCCATGTACAAAGTGAAAGAGTTGAAGACATGGTCTTTTCCCTACCTGATTGTAATATTTTTGAAGAGGAGTTTACTTTATTGTCAGGCTGGCGTGCCTGACCTACTAAAATAAAAAAGAAACATTGACAAGTTGTGAAACTCATGTGATAACATCTTTTAAAGGTCATTTTTCTTTCAGTTCTTTTTAAAGCAGCGGTCACACTAATAGCACTTTTAGGATAAGCAATAACTGATCCTTTAGGATATAAATATATGATAAATATTATAATGTTATATACACTATATCACCAAAAGTTTTATTTATATGGTGTTAAATTGCAACAAGAGTACCTTTATAGGATGCCCCTAATCTAGACATGAAATCTCCTAGCTACTAAATATTCCACAGTCTGTTAGTGGCATTATGACAAAAAGGAAACAACTGGGAATGACAGCAAAGTGGTAGGTAACATAAAATCAGAAATTTGGGTCAGCAAATGCTCCCCCTGTCCTGTGTGCAGTTTGTCTAGTTTTGCTTCCCCTTGTCTCGTTAGGTCTGATTTGTCCCAGCTGTGTTCCCACCTGTTCCCCATCCTTTCGTTATCCTTCTGTATATTTAAGTCCTTTGTCTTCCTCTGTTCAGGGTCATGTCATCTGTTGGCTTTTGTGCCATGTCTCATGTTCCAGGTATCTTTGTATCCACGCTATGTTTCATGTTTAGGGTTTTTCATGTTTATTTTTAGTTTTCCCAGTTTAGGTTATTGTTTATTCTCGTCTTTATTTGCCTTGCTTTGTATTTTTCCATCAGCCATATTAAACGGCTCAATTTTTGTTAATTCAAGTTTTGGGTCCACTATACACAATAGTTAGTCTGCTTCTGCATACTGTGACACATTTTGAAAATTTTCATTCTTCCAACTTTGTGAGAACAGTTTGTGGATGTCCCCTTCCTGTTCCAACATGAACATGACCATAAAGACTTGCATGGGTGAGTTTGGTTTGGAATGACTTGACTGCCCTGAATAGAGTCTTGACCTAAACCTGACTGAATACCTTTGGGATAAATTAAAGTGGAGATTCCAGGCCGGGCCTTCTTGTCCAGCAGAAGTGTCTGATCTCAAAATGTGCTAATGGAAGTTCCTATAAATGCATCCCTAAACCTTGCAGAAAGCTTTCCTAGAAGAGTTGAAGCTGTTATGGCTGCAAACAGTGGGCCAACTAAATTCTAAACCCTATGGTGTGAAAAATCACTCCACAGGGTTTAGAATGATTAGGAATGGGATGGCACTCCAGTTCATATGGATGTGAAGGCACTTTTGATCATTGCAAAAAAGTTGTTTCTGTTCATCTTGATGTAACGTTTTCAGTGGGAGAAACTTTTCATCACTCATTCAAATGACCTCTCAGCTGACTACAGGTTTCCCCAACCTTATAAACAGTACATCTGTATAATGACTGAAATTAACATCACTGACGAACAATGAGCCGTGAGGTAAGTTTCATTTTTGGTAATATAGTGTATGTTGCCAGAGGTGGCATACGACATGGGTGGAAGTATGAGACCAAGTAAAAGTTGGACCTGGTGAAAAAATTTTACTTTTGAAATAACAAATAAAATAGATGACTTTTATAATATTTTTTTTATATATGTACAGTTTAACTGTACTTTGTCTTACCTTTGACTGTAGTAATAGTCGTTGTAGCATTAGTCTTGTATGAATCTGTTTAGAAAAAAAATATTTGGATCAAAATTTTAAAAAGCTGCCTAAGGTTGTTAAGTGTATTTGCACAGTTAGTTTGAAATAACATATACTGCAATAGTTGATTAATGTGTTAGCTTTTTTTTAAGTTGGTTTGTATTAGTGTAAAAATATATTTGTACAATATTTTAGAATTCGACTGTCCCTGCAGTTACCTGAAGGTGAATTCACAGACGTGGTAGGACTGGAAGCGCTAGCACTGCTGAGACTCGACTCTGTTTCAAAAAATGCACAAAAGCTGAGCTTCTTTAAAGAAGTGGTGTGTGATGATGTTCTGGATTATATTTCAATGTATTGCCTGTCCTACATGTGGGCAGACTAAATACCACTTTTGTGCTGGTCATTCTTGATTCTACAGTTTAAAAAAAACAACTATGATAATGAATATTCATAATAAAGAATATTAAACACACAAAATATCTCCAGATAAAATGTATCTGCTGATTTGCATCAGTGTTGGAGACCAAAGGTTTGTGACCAAGTGCCAGAAAATTAGTAACTTCATTTCAACATCAGCTATAGCCCTGGTGACAAAGTACTGCCATTTATTTAAGCTGCTGAACATGGTGAATATTTACTGTTCCTGATAAACATCAGAGTTCACGTTAAGATTTTTTTTTTTTTTTTTTTTACATTCTGAGAATTTAATCGCACTCACTGTATGCATGGTCAATAGATCAGTGTCTGTCCTGCTGAAATAAAACAAGGACATTTCAATTTATCTACGCATTATTGATGCACTCGGTCTCACCTGTAGTACTGTCTCGTGAGGTTATATACTCAGTTGTTTTGACAGGAGTGTTCACACCAGTTGTAGGGCTGAGATTAAGAGCAGCCAGTCCTTTAAGATAGAAAAATATCAAATAAATACTATAATGTCACATATGCTGCTATTCTCTGTAAAGAAATTCCTGCTTCTTTTTTTTCTTTACATTATTCAAACCAAGTATAGGGAATGAAATGCCAAATGGTGTTTCCTGGTGTATGTCTGACAACTTTTGCATAATTTAAAGGAGAACTATGTTAAACAAGTATTTGAAATGTTAGACATTGTTTTAGTCTCCAGAATATTTAGTTTGAAAAATAATATATAACAGAAAAATTAAATGTCTCATCTTTAATTTGAGCAGCTTTACATTATCACAGAAAAAATATTTACTACTTTACAAATACCACATCAGTAATTTATTTACCTGATGGTGAGTTCACTGAAGTGGTAGAAGATGAAGTAGTGGGTTTGCTGAGACTTGATTCTGCTCCATAAATGGAAAATAAAATGATAAAGATATTTTAAAGAAGTGATGTGTGATGATGCTCTGGGTTGTTAGTTAAGTGTACTGTGTGTCCTACCTGTGGTCATGATAGATGATGGTTTGTTGATCTTTGGTGATTCACTTTCCAGAATAGCTTCAGTAAAAGGAAATGGGTTTGTGTACAAATAAAGGTTTTGTTATTACTGCAATCAATTCAAAAGTGATTCAAAAATCTTGAAAACACATTTACTATTTTATTACATGTCACAATGGGAGTGTCAGGTGAGCCACAATTTTTGGTGTATACTGAAATATCTGGTAGTGTTGTTAAATTAGTAGATGTTCATGGCCCTGAGATAATGAATACAAACAGGTTTCGGCATTGAAGCAAAATTTACTTGAGATGTTTAGTGAAATGTGTTTTGCTAACAAAATGTGTTCTGTTGAAATTGCTCCCTTTAAGTCCTGTTCTGATCACTTTCACTTGATTTTATAAAGCACAACCCCATGAATTTTGAAAGCATACTTGTACACTGTAGACTCTTCTGCTAATGAAACTTTTTTGTTCACCTAAATACAATATTTATTTTAGGTTTAAAAAAATTTGGCCAGCTGTAGATGTGGAAACAAATGTTTTAGCTATCTTTCAGTTCTGTCCTTTCCATTTTATTTATTTATTCTTTAGATACAATTATAGTTTTTTTTTTTTTTTTTAAAGTAACCTTTCAGCAAATCTTTGAAAGGTTGATGTATTTTGAAAGTTTATAGGTTTGTTTACCTAACAAACCTATAGTATAAGTATCATGAGCAGGGTCGTGTGAACTCCCACGCTCAGATACTAGAGTTGCATCAGGAAGTGTTTTCAGTTCTAGAAATTCATCCCACACCAAAAATATTATTTTTAACCTCACAAGGGTATTGTAATTTGGTAGACAGGAAAATTCCAATTGCCTAAATTCGGTACTTAATAAATTCAACAATAATGACAACAATGAATGAATACAGGTCCATCAGGTCCATCAGGTCAAAGACAAACAGACTCAAGACAAACAGAGGACAAACAGACTCAACAGAAGTTTTTACCCACAGGCTGTAAAACATGCCCTACCTCCACCCTGACTGGAGGATAACTGCACTGCCAACACTCCTGGACATTACACCTTATTTATAAACCATATTTCTACTATTTTAATATACTTCAACGCAACCAACATCCCTACCTCTTTAAACTGTATTTACTATAACCTTATTTAGTATAGTTGCAAAAGCACCCCCTGGCCCAAAGAAGGAGGCTTGCTAGTCCTCTCCCAATGCCACCATCTGTGGAGGAGCAGGAGCGACCGCAGTGGTACACTTATATATACTTTGATTGCTCCCTTCAAGTCCTCTCTGCTGTCTCTCCGCAGGTACCCGTGGTTCCGCAGCTACCGCATCGACCCACAGGGGTCACACAGACTTCAGGGCAGGAGTGTTGGGGGTGCAGGTGACTGTCCACTAATGCAGACACTCCTGTAGCTGGTGCCCCAACATCTTCCCCGGTCCAGGAGGGACGTACAGTGTTACGTAAGGTGCCAGGGGGGTATGCGCCAGGCTATGGTGGATTCGGCCTGCATGCAGACTCTGATCCACCAAACCTGGTTCAGCCAGGGGCATTGCTGGAGGCAGAGTGGGTGGAGGTCAGGTATGTGCATGGGAACATTCATACATATCCCATAGTGCCACTGCAAATTAAAGACACGGGAAAGACACACAGCGTAAAGGCTGCAGTAAGCTCACACCTGGCGCAGCATAACCTGTTGTGGCAGTGTGTGGGGATACATTCATGACCCTAAGCGGCGTGTAGTGTCTGCACTGCACTCAACTCTGATGCGAGGTTGTCCAGCACTGTCTCATGGTAGGAGGAGATAGCAGGGCCTTCTTGGGAGGTCCCTCAGCCTCCAGTCATGCACTCCATGGAAGATTTCCCACTTGAGCAGTCTTGTGATGGCACCGTACGCCCAGCCTTTGACCAAGTGATGAAAATTGATGGTCACTTGGTGCACCCTGAAGTAGCACAAACCTAGCAGCATTTTGTGTTGTTGAAAGATAGGCTTTATCGGGTGTATCGTGACACTCGCACAAGAGAGGAACACACATAGTTGTTAGTGCCAAAAAGCAACAGGGAAATGCTTTTCCAGCCTGCTCATTATAACCCCATGGCAGGGCATATGGAATATTATAAATCTTTGGAGCGAATAATAGCCCAATTTTATTGGCAAGGGTAAAACAGCTGGACATTCCAAAAGCGTCTTTGCGCCTGTTACAATTAATGGAGGTCCCGTTTGAGCACATTAGCATGCACTCAAACTTTTATACTGTAAACGGGTGCCTCGAACAGAGGGCGGGGGGGCATTTTCTCTCTGCGACCACCTGGTTGTTTACATCAGATAGAAGCTGTCAGAGCAAGAGACAGTTGGGGCGGGAGGACGCTGGATATTGAGTGCCTGGCCATCCGGTGGGCAGTCGACTCTTCATTATTACCTCCTGGGACACCCAGTCACCCTCTGTTAAGACCACGCCCTGCTGTAGTGGCTGTATCGCTTGAAGGATGCCAAAGCCCAAATCCCTCTGTGGTATCTGGCTTTGCAGCCCTTTAACTTCGAGGTGGTCCATAGGCCGGGTCGCAGATGGTGGTGGCCAATTTTGTCTCCCTCTTGCAGGGGCGAGGGAGTAGGCTCGGTCGGATGGCTCCCCAGCCTCAGTCGGGCAGTGGGGTGGTGGAGGTGTGATCTATGGCTCTGGTGCAGAGGAGGGATAGTGCAGCAGACTTGAGGTGTGGTGTCAGGAAAACTGGGAGGGCAGCTGGATAGCACTTTAGAAATTGTGCTTTGCCTATTTCAGTGATCCGGAGGGTCCGGCGTCATCGGGTCCACTCTTTCCACAGCTAATAGAAAGAAAATGTATTATATATATATAGTGACATTTGTAGTCTCACCTGTAGTACTGGCTCCTGATGTCATATACTGAGCTGTTTTGGGACGAGTGTCCACATCACTTGCAGCACTGAGAATAGTAGTTAATCCTTTAAGATATCAAACAAATATTATGTCACATAGGTCACTGTTCTCCGAAAGGAAAGTAAAAAGTAACAATTGGTATTAAATGCCCAATGAAGGGAATTCCAAAAACAATGTGTCTTGTTGTACACCTAAATACTTCTGTATAACATAAAGGAATGGTATATTAAATAATTATTTGGACTCTTAGACATAGTTTTGCTTGTCAGTGGGCAGAATATTTACTTTGAAAGAAGATATACTACACTAAATTTAAATGTCTTAGCTTTAATTTGAGCAGGTTTACATTAATACAGCAGGTTTACATTAAGCAAAAATTTGAATTTTACAAATACCACATCAGTAATTTATTTACCTGATGGTGAGTTCACTGAAGTGGTAGAAGATGAAGTAGTGGGTTTGCTGAGACTTGATTCTGCTCCATAAATGGAAAATAAAATGATAAAGATATTTTAAAGAAGTGATGTGTGATGATGCTCTGGGTTGTTAGTTAAGTGTACTGTGTGTCCTACCTGTGGTCATGATAGATGATGGTTTGTTGATCTTTGGTGATTCACTTTCCAGAATAGCTACAGTAAAAGGAAATGGGTTTGTGTACAAATAAAGGTTTTGTTATTACTGCAATCAATTCAAAAGTGATTCAAAAATCTTGAAAACACATTTACTATTTTATTACATGTCACAATGGGAGTGTCAGGTGAGCCACAATTTTTGGTGTATACTGAAATATCTGGTAGTGTTGTTAAATTAGTAGATGTTCATGGCCCTGAGATAATGAATACAAACAGGTTTCGGCATTGAAGCAAAATTTACTTGAGATGTTTAGTGAAATGTGTTTTGCTAACAAAATGCTCTGTTGAAATTGCTCCCTTTAAGTCCTGTTCTGATCACTTTCACTTGATTTTATAAAGCACAACCCCATGAATTTTGAAAGCATACTTGTACACTGTAGACTCTTCTGCTAATGAAACTTTTTTGTTCACCTAAATACAATATTTATTTTAGGTTTAAAAAAATTTGGCCAGCTGTAGATGTGGAAACAAATGTTTTAGCTATCTTTCAGTTCTGTCCTTTCCATTTTATTTATTTATTCTTTAGATACAATTATAGTTTTTTTTTTTTTTTTAAAGTAACCTTTCAGCAAATCTTTGAAAGGTTGATGTATTTTGAAAGTTTATAGGTTTGTTTACCTAACAAACCTATAGTATAAGTATCATGAGCAGGGTCGTGTGAACTCCCACGCTCAGATACTAGAGTTGCATCAGGAAGTGTTTTCAGTTCTAGAAATTCATCCCACACCAAAAATATTATTTTTAACCTCACAAGGGTATTGTAATTTGGTAGACAGGAAAATTCCAATTGCCTAAATTCGGTACTTAATAAATTCAACAATAATGACAACAATGAATGAATACAGGTCCATCAGGTCCATCAGGTCAAAGACAAACAGACTCAAGACAAACAGAGGACAAACAGACTCAACAGAAGTTTTTACCCACAGGCTGTAAAACATGCCCTACCTCCACCCTGACTGGAGGATAACTGCACTGCCAACACTCCTGGACATTACACCTTATTTATAAACCATATTTCTACTATTTTAATATACTTCAACGCAACCAACATCCCTACCTCTTTAAACTGTATTTACTATAACCTTATTTAGTATAGTTGCAAAAGCACCCCCTGGCCCAAAGAAGGAGGCTTGCTAGTCCTCTCCCAATGCCACCATCTGTGGAGGAGCAGGAGCGACCGCAGTGGTACACTTATATATACTTTGATTGCTCCCTTCAAGTCCTCTCTGCTGTCTCTCCGCAGGTACCCGTGGCCGCAGCTACCGCATCGACCCACAGGGGTCACACAGACTTCAGGGCAGGAGTGTTGGGGGTGCAGGTGACTGTCCACTAATGCAGACACTCCTGTAGCTGGTGCCCCAACATCTTCCCCGGTCCAGGAGGGACGTACAGTGTTACGTAAGGTGCCAGGGGGGTATGCGCCAGGCTATGGTGGATTCGGCCTGCATGCAGACTCTGATCCACCAAACCTGGTTCAGCCAGGGGCATTGCTGGAGGCAGAGTGGGTGGAGGTCAGGTATGTGCATGGGAACATTCATACATATCCCATAGTGCCACTGCAAATTAAAGACACGGGAAAGACACACAGCGTAAAGGCTGCAGTAAGCTCACACCTGGCGCAGCATAACCTGTTGTGGCAGTGTGTGGGGATACATTCATGACCCTAAGCGGCGTGTAGTGTCTGCACTGCACTCAACTCTGATGCGAGGTTGTCCAGCACTGTCTCATGGTAGGAGGAGATAGCAGGGCCTTCTTGGGAGGTCCCTCAGCCTCCAGTCATGCACTCCATGGAAGATTTCCCACTTGAGCAGTCTTGTGATGGCACCGTACGCCCAGCCTTTGACCAAGTGATGAAAATTGATGGTCACTTGGTGCACCCTGAAGTAGCACAAACCTAGCAGCATTTTGTGTTGTTGAAAGATAGGCTTTATCGGGTGTATCGTGACACTCGCACAAGAGAGGAACACACATAGTTGTTAGTGCCAAAAAGCAACAGGGAAATGCTTTTCCAGCCTGCTCATTATAACCCCATGGCAGGGCATATGGAATATTATAAATCTTTGGAGCGAATAATAGCCCAATTTTATTGGCAAGGGTAAAACAGCTGGACATTCCAAAAGCGTCTTTGCGCCTGTTACAATTAATGGAGGTCCCGTTTGAGCACATTAGCATGCACTCAAACTTTTATACTGTAAACGGGTGCCTCGAACAGAGGGCGGGGGGGCATTTTCTCTCTGCGACCACCTGGTTGTTTACATCAGATAGAAGCTGTCAGAGCAAGAGACAGTTGGGGCGGGAGGACGCTGGATATTGAGTGCCTGGCCATCCGGTGGGCAGTCGACTCTTCATTATTACCTCCTGGGACACCCAGTCACCCTCTGTTAAGACCACGCCCTGCTGTAGTGGCTGTATCGCTTGAAGGATGCCAAAGCCCAAATCCCTCTGTGGTATCTGGCTTTGCAGCCCTTTAACTTCGAGGTGGTCCATAGGCCAGGTCGCAGATGGTGGTGGCCAATTTTGTCACCCTCTTGCAGGGGCGAGGGAGTAGGCTCGGTCGGATGGCTCCCCAGCCTCAGTCGGGCAGTGGGGTGGTGGAGGTGTGATCTATGGCTCTGGTGCAGAGGAGGGATAGTGCAGCAGACTTGAGGTGTGGTGTCAGGAAAACTGGGAGGGCAGCTGGATAGCACTTTAGAAATTGTGCTTTGCCTATTTCAGTGATCCGGAGGGTCCGGCGTCATCGGGTCCACTCTTTCCACAGCTAATAGAAAGAAAATGTATTATATATATATAGTGACATTTGTAGTCTCACCTGTAGTACTGGCTCCTGATGTCATATACTGAGCTGTTTTGGGACGAGTGTCCACATCACTTGCAGCACTGAGAATAGTAGTTAATCCTTTAAGATATCAAACAAACATTATGTCACATAGGTCACTGTTCTCCGAAAGGAAAGTAAAAAGTAACAATTGGTATTAAATGCCCAATGAAGGGAATTCCAAAAACAATGTGTCTTGTTGTACACCTAAATACTTCTGTATAACATAAAGGAATGGTATATTAAATAATTATTTGGACTCTTAGACATAGTTTTGCTTGTCAGTGGGCAGAATATTTACTTTGAAAGAAGATATACTACACTAAATTTAAATGTCTTAGCTTTAATTTGAGCAGGTTTACATTAATACAGCAGGTTTACATTAAGCAAAAATTTGAATTTTACAAATACCACATCAGTAATTTATTTACCTGATGGTGAGTTCACTGAAGTGGTAGAAGATGAAGTAGTGGGTTTGCTGAGACTTGATTCTGCTCCATAAATGGAAAATAAAATGATAAAGATATTTTAAAGAAGTGATGTGTGATGATGCTCTGGGTTGTTAGTTAAGTGTACTGTGTGTCCTACCTGTGGTCATGATAGATGATGGTTTGTTGATCTTTGGTGATTCACTTTCCAGAATAGCTACAGTAAAAGGAAATGGGTTTGTGTACAAATAAAGGTTTTGTTATTACTGCAATCAATTCAAAAGTGATTCAAAAATCTTGAAAACACATTTACTATTTTATTACATGTCACAATGGGAGTGTCAGGTGAGCCACAATTTTTGGTGTATACTGAAATATCTGGTAGTGTTGTTAAATTAGTAGATGTTCATGGCCCTGAGATAATGAATACAAACAGGTTTCGGCATTGAAGCAAAATTTACTTGAGATGTTTAGTGAAATGTGTTTTGCTAACAAAATGCTCTGTTGAAATTGCTCCCTTTAAGTCCTGTTCTGATCACTTTCACTTGATTTTATAAAGCACAACCCCATGAATTTTGAAAGCATACTTGTACACTGTAGACTCTTCTGCTAATGAAACTTTTTCTATTCACCTAAATACAATATTTATTTCATTTTTCTACAGCAGGTCGAAGTTTTATAAAACAAAACTTTAAACAGTTGTAGATGTGGAAACAAATGTTTTAGCTATCTTTCAGTTCTGTCCTTTTCATTTTATTAAATTATTCTTTAGATACAATTATAGTTTAAAAAGTAACCTTTCAACAAATCTTTGAAAGGTTGATGTATTTTGAAAGTTTATGGGTTTGTTTGCCTAACAAACCCATAGTATAAGTATCATGAGCAGGGTCGTGTGATCTCCCACGCTCAGATATTAGAGTTACCTCAGGAAGTGTTTTCAGTTCTAGAAATTCATTCCACGCCAAAAATGTTATTTTTAACCTCACAAGGGTATTGTAATTTGGTAGACAGGAAAATTCCAATTGCCTAAATTCGGTACTTAATAAATTCAACAATAATGACAACAATGAATGAATGAATCAACGATGAATGTTAACACAGAGACATTTGAACATGTGGGTCAGTGTAAGAAACCAGAGGTTTCTGATTAAGTACCTGCAAAACTAATGACTTCCTGTATACCTCAGCTGTACATCTCCTTATTCATATGTAAGATGTTGAACATAGTAAATATTTCTTATTCTTTCCTGCTAAGCATCTGAAATTAGGCATTAGAACTTTGGCCATGTCAACAACCTGGAAAGTGTTGGCTGCATATTGTAGTGGTTTACACATTCATCTATGAATCCTTTGAGGATATGTCAGGAAGATTATCCAGAGTAAAAACTACCCACTGTGCCACCCACTTCTACGGTAAGCATGCTAATATACTGGCATTATCATCAAAGCTCAACTCTTCCTACGTTTCAAGACACTGCTAATCTGGATTATTCTTTTTCACATCTGAGGTCGTGGCCAATGAAATGAAAATCTTGAGAGTAACAAGTAAAAAAAAAAAATTGAGAAAAATACTTTGAATGCTTTTATTTTAGTCATTTTCATTATTTTAATTAATTAAAGTAGCATCTGTACTATAAAGTCTGTTTATCTTTGACTTACCTGTTAAGTTGTATTGATCACTGCGAGGAGACAAAGACCTGGGTTCCCTTTTCAAAGTGTAATCACAGCTGGCTTCTTTTTGTTGAACAAAATGTAGATGTCTCAAAAAATCATCAATTGAGACATAAAACTGGCAGAACCTCTGTTTGGTTTCTGTGCTGCTTTTCTTCCAGACAGTTGCTGTCAGGACTGAACGACTTGCTTCTCCAAAGTACAGATTACATCTTGTATCATCTTTCACAGATCCAGGCAGAGAGCAAACAAACTGAACTTGTTCTCCATTAAAATGCTGAACTCTCATCTGTGGTTTCTGACCTACATGAAGATCAATGGAGTCTCATTAATATGCAAGAACATTCTATGTTTTACCAGCACAACAAAAACAATGCTCACAAAAGCTGATCTGTAACACTAAGTCATCATGTTTTGGTCATGTTGAGAATCCTGTGTGCTCTCTTTGTTGGGTGTAAAAAAATGTGTAAGAACAACACTCCTAAAAAAGGTTTGTCAAAAACAAAAACCCTGCCAGCTTTAAAAAGATAATATATCTAACACACTGTATGATAACTTATCCAGTCACAGTCAGAGCAGTCTCTCACTTTTTATGGTGATGGAGGATGGTTCACTGTGCGCAGACGTTGAATTTAGTTCTCCAGTGTAAAAACATTTCACTTTAACTTCAGCAGGTGAACTCTGATGTGACATTAACAACAGTTCTGTTGCAGTGAAATTCTGCAGGCATGAGAAGGCTTTGGAAGTATTTTTCTCCACAGTGTAGAAAAAACACTGATGAACTGAAACAGATGTTGGTGCCTGACAGTGAAATGTGACCAAGTCTCTCTCTGAGATCACTGTTGTGTTCACTGTCAGTGTTGGTGGAAGAAAAGCTGAAAAGTCAGAGGTAAAGAAATGTTACATCTCATAATTAATTTTTGGTTTAAATAAAGAACAAATATGCAGTCACAGAAAATCTATGTGAAAAGTGGAACATCGATGACTCACCTTGTGCTTGAATCTCATGAACGAAAGCTGTTGGAAAGAAAATTTGTTAACAACATACTGGAGGCATGTATGACTGATTAATACAAACAAACTGTCACGCCTTAGTTTATCAGTTAAAAATATAAACAAGGAAGCACCACAAACACACAAAGATGGTTAGAAGAACGCACAACGTAAAATCACCAGCCATGAAAAATGTAAAGCCAACAGTGTGAAACTCTTCAATCATAAAGCTACAGGAGGTTTAACTTACACATGAGGATGACAAACAGAAGGTGTCCAGCCATGATGAAGAGGATTACTGTGACTGTGAAGAACACATGTGAAAGTCTGACTGTGTAAAGGTTGATGTTCCAGTTTAAGGAACTTCACAGGAAAACCACAGCAACAATGAACACTTTTACACAAGCAGAGCAAATGAACATGAACAGCCCTTTGAAACTACTTCTGAGTTTTATTTAGACCAAAGAACAAGAAAGGAAGTGAAATAAAGACAAGCATGAGTACATGTGTATCATTTCTGTTGCCATGGGCTTAGTTTCCCAGATGTCTGTGTGGCAACATGTGGCAGTAAAAACTCAAGAGTTTTAATAACAGGGACGCCATCATGGGAATTTAACAGAGAGAATATTTATTTCAAACCAGTACAAATAACACACAGTTATACTTGATTAAGACCTTAAGAAGTTATTTTACTAATAATAATTTTAAAAATATTCACACACGTTTGAATCCCAGTTCAGTATTGTGGTTTTCCTGTAAGCAGAGGTCCAGGGAATTACTTTGCCTCGAATGTACATCTCAGTTTTACACACACTGTTACTACAGTGCAGTTCAAACCAGGGCTGCACTGACAAACACAAACCACTGAAGAGAAAGCCTCCACCATTACAGCCCAGCCACGGCCACTTTAGGCCCTCAGCTCTGGTCAAAGCAAAAGCAACAAAAACAAAAAAAAACAACCCCTACTGTTCTTAACCCAGATACAAAAGCAGCCTCCTGCCAGTGTCTAACAAATATTTAAAAGAATAAAATACAAAAGTGAAAAAGGGTCACTTATATACAATATATACAAGAAAAAATAGTTTCAGGAAAAATGCTGTGCAAAAATTTTGAGCCAAACACAGATGGCAATTTGACATTAACCAGGCAGAAATATAGTGACTACAGTGTCTTATATATATGAAAGGCAGATATAATGGGGCCCTAACAGATAAAGACAGGAAAACCTTTATGCAGTGTGACCAATTTCGATCCCCCAGTTAACCTAACACCATGCATGTCTTTGAAGTATGGAAGGAAGCCTGGAGAGAAACAACCCAGCACAGTGAGAACATCCAAACATCCAAAAGACCAGCTGGCTGGTGGTTTGGATTCAGGACCCTCATGCTCTGAGGTAACAGTGATAACATTGAGGCAACTGTTGTTGTGCTTTTGTGCTATATAAACAAAACTGGGTTGAATTGAAATAAACACTGCAGCACCATTACCAGTCTATTTTGATTAAGTTAACTGTTTATGCAATGACATAATGTGCATTACTTTTCTTTTAGTCCCTCTGGGATCTTTGGTTGTGTGTATCGCGTCCATAGATGATTCAGTATCATGTGTTTGTAATATAAGTATGTCACTGTGTTTAATGTCTTACAATACAAAAAAATATCCAATTTCAAAATGTTGTGCTAACATTGATTAGAACAAAAACACGGTTACAATCTTAACTTGCAGCTTCTGCAGAGTACAGTTTGATCAAGGAACAGAAAACATTTCCAGTACTGACAGAGTAACAGTGGGTATTTACATTACTGAAAATAAAATAATAAGCATCATCAATGTGCCTGCAGCATGATGTAGGTCATGTCCTGTGAGACTGGTGCAGCTGGTTTCTCAGAGATGGTGGCGTATGGATGATAAATATCAGACTAAAAAAGAAAGAACACAACTGTAAGAGTCATTTACGTCTATAACATCTTCAAAGCCAATAACAAACATCTTAATTACTGAAACTTTGTCTCACTTACATCTTGCTCTTTCCTTTCTTGTTTGTTCAGTTTCTCAGCACCTGCAATTAAGAGAATCACAAACTAAAGCTGCTGTTTTTAGACAGATACAAAGTGCAAGAAGAACTGAAGTAATACAGTTTTGTTCTATTCCTGTACAAACATGACCTGGTGTACTTCCCAATGTACTGAAGGGCATACACCACATGTTACTGTCATTTCACTATTTTTTTTTCTTTAAGAGGACCTGAAAGATCTTTTGTTGGTGTTTTTTCATGCCGCAAATAAAAGCAACAATGTTACTGAAAGATTTGCTTTTTTCAGTGGTGCAACTCTTTATATGATACAGTATTCACATTGTTGTACTTTGAAAGAAACACAACAACTAAACAACTAAACCTGCAAATAAACTGAGGAATCGATTGTACACTCTCTTTAAAGTTGTCAGGACTGCGGAGATTAGGGACACTGAGGGTCCTGCAGCACCCCCTGGTGGATGGTGGATGTCCACAAGTATAATTGAAAACTGTGTAGTTGTGTGTTATGTTACAAGGTCTTTGCAGATAAAGTGCTGCCATATTTACTTTTCAAACACACATTTCATCAAACATCCATAACCATGTACAATTTACAACATTTATATTGTTTTTTTTTTCATATTGCTGTTGAGGTACCCCAGTTTTCACATATGTCATCCCTTCAACAACCTCTGCCCCCACATAAAAGATGTTCCCACAGCTGTGGTATAATAATATAATTACAATATTGAAATTTGTCTTCCACCCTGTACTGCAGTGTTTAAGGAGGTGTAAAACAAAAAGGAAAACAAAAACAAATAAATAAATAAAAACAGCTCACCGGTAGCACAGCTGGCACCGGGTATTGAAGTGATCACACTGTAGGCTCCATCATCACCTTCAGTTAACTTAAAACAGCAAGAAACAGGACATTAAATGAGAAAATCCATTAATAGTACATTAATGTTAACCTACCTTTAAACCTTTTGTATTTACATTTTTGAATGTTTTAGTTACATTAGTGTAGAATTTGACAAACATTTTAGTTTATTTACCATTCTTCCAGTGTCAATATTTGTCATGCACACAAAGTCATCTGCAGCAGGAGGTAAATAATAAAGCTCAGTTATATAAATACTGTCCTGGGTATAAATCAAGAACACATTGATGCTGCAGCTGAATGAATTCAATACCTTGGATGTTGGTTCTTGTCCTAAACATAGAAAAGGAAAATTAATTAGAAAATTAAACAAAAGTCATATAAATGCTGAATATTCTCCATAGACCCATCGTATTACTCTGTTTGGTTAGTACTTTAAAGGCTGTTTCACAGGAAAGTGAATGGACTTTCTGCCCTGAAGTGCCTCACTGCCCCTGAGCAAGGCATTTAATCAACAACTCTTCCAATAATTCTGTTTAGTTGCTGAATAAGAAAATCTAAAGTCAGTAAGTTTAACTTCTGCCTGTACAAGTGATAGCAAAAAATACTTACTTACTACTCAGGTTTGTTGAAAACAGATTTCTTACCTCTTTAGAGAATATCCCTCTGGAATAAACAGCAATAAAAAAGTGACAGTTAGTCTGCTGGGGTCATGTTGGGCATCAGATCAGCTTTACAGCCGTTAATTACAAACTGACAAGCTCTGATTCAGTGAGACTTGTGTTTTACAAATGTCTCACTGAATGTTAGTATTACACTCTAACTCTCATATACATCTGCAGACTTTCACATATTAACTGATTGAGATCTCACCCGTTCTTCTTTTAGATCTGAAAAGTGCCAGTACCAATAAGATGGCACCCACAGTTACACCAGAACCAACGACGACCAACACAACAGTCAGTGTCCCCGTTCCTGTTTAGGAAACCACAAACACATCTCATCTCTAACTGAAAAGGAGATTAATGTCTGCTCTGATTTATTATTAACTATTGTCACAAATAATACATCAGTACTTTAATTACCTGATGGTGAGATGACAGAAGTGGTAGAAGTGGAAGCACTGAAACTGCTGAGACTCGATTCTGCTGT
This sequence comes from Oreochromis niloticus, assembly GCF_001858045.2. NCBI lineage: Eukaryota > Metazoa > Chordata > Actinopteri > Cichliformes > Cichlidae > Oreochromis > Oreochromis niloticus. The sequence continues at coordinate 21,275,598 of NC_031970.2, forward strand.
AAAAGCACAAAAAATGTTTAAGATCTAAGATTTAAGAAGCTATGTGTGATGATCAGTGTTAATATTCACATGAATTGTATATCATACCTGTGGTCAAGGTAAATGATGATTTTGTGTTTATCTTTCTTGAGACTTCTTCTACAATGTTTAGGATGAAAGTATATTTATTTAAAAAAAAAATATTACACCAAAACTCCATGTCTTTGCTTTGAGGAGGATTGCATTAATAAAGAAAAATCAATAATTTCTGATTAAATAACGCTACAATTCATAAAACCTCAGTAATTTAGTTACCTGATGGTGAGTCCACAGTACTGGTAGAAGTGGAAGCACTGGCTGTCGTGAGACTTGATTCTGCTGCATAAATGCACAAAAATGTTAAAGACTTTTTTATAGTGATTGTGTGATTGTGTTATCAAGTCATTTTTACGGTGGCCCTGAGAGGCCAAACGGACTGTAACTTCAGAAAACACTTGCAAAAAGAAAAATGCTGCAAAAAGAAAAATGCTGCAAAAAGAAAAACACTTGCAAAAAGAAAAATGCTGCAAAAAGAAAAACGCTGCAAAAAGAAAAATGCTGCAAAAAGAAAAACACTTGCAAAAAGAAAAATGCTGCAAAAAGAAAAATGCTGCAAAAAGAAAAACACTTGCAAAAAGAAAAATGCTGCAAAAAGAAAAATGCTGCAAAAAGAAAAACACTTGCAAAAAGAAAAATGCTGCAAAAAGAAAAATGCTGCAAAAAGAAAAACGCTGCAAAAAGAAAAACGCTGCAAAAGCACACAAAGCACAACGGAAATAGGAAAAAATACAACGGAAATGTTTCTGGGGAGACAATAACCGGACGGACCAGTTGCACGAACCAAAACATGTATGTATGGCTGTATCCCAATTCAGGGTCTGCAGCCTTAAAGTACGCAGCCTTAACGGTCCTTAAGGGCCGCACTCAAAGAGTGGCTTGTAGGCCGGCTTGTAGGCTTGTGAGATGGGACGGTCTAGCCTCCGTCACGCTGCCCAGGTTGCCTAGCAACCATGATACTAACAGCTGGAAACGTTTCATACAGCTTTGTTTGACAGAAATGAAGGAGAACATATTTTGTACATTTGTTTCTACATGAGCTTTGTGTGATTTGATAAGTATCTGAGGCTGATGATTTTTGGGCTTCATTTCTGTACTGAACAGTCATTTAAGATTAGCTAGTAAATAACAATTAGCTCATGTTGTTCATGAGACTAAAGTCATCTCACTTTGGTAATGTAAATATAATATGGCCAATATTTTACTAATCATTATTAGTTATTACAGCAGTGAACATGAACTCTGTGCCAAACACTGAGCTTCAGTAAAGATTCAAGTTGCATTTATTTATATTTCCTATCACCTTAAATCTTCACTCAAAGACAAGTATCTTTGACAGTGTATATATAGATGTATTATATATAAGAGACAAATATTGTTTTTTTTAATATGTTGGCATTACTAAATTTGGCTCAATGCTTATATATGTGTGGAAGAAGCAAATGTACGAGCTGTGATAACTGTTTCTGATAGAATGAAGAGTAGACTGAAATATTAAATATTCCTTTATTGGGTGAGAAAATCAGAGCATGTCATAACTGCTTTAAGTTATACAGAATAGATATAAGAGCCTTAAACAGGCTGACTTCTGCTAAATGGGTCAAACTGGGCAGAAAGTACACAAACACATAACATCCTTATAGAATATGATGTAACACTATAGATCAACTTACCTCAGAATATATAAAGCATATAAACAATTACAGCAATATGATGCAACAAACACAGCAGTGCTACTAATCCAAAATACTCAAAGCTTCATAGAACTGAGACAAACATTTATTTTTAGCTCCATTCTGCTGCTGATACATACTTTAGGTTTCTGAATATTAAACTTGTTGCTGCCTTTCATAGTGTGTAACTTGAAGGCCCTGAGTACTTTCTCCCACACTGAAAACACTGGAATGATCAAATTATCTGAACATTACCTAATAAGACTGATTCAGGACAGACAATTAGTTATTTTAAACTTTTCTAGCAGTCCTTCACAAACAGGGAACAGTCTGTCTATTCTCTCCATCTGACAGCTGCTGCTGGCTCTTCCTCCTCCTCTTCCTCACACACTGCTGAGTTTGTCCTGGTGGATCATCAGGGGTGCAAAGCCTCACAGATGATGTGCAGCAGTGGGTCCCTCAGTCTGTCCTCACTCTGGACACTTGCAGTCGTCACACATGGAAATCAAATGTGTGATAAGCTGCAGGATTCAAACACAAGTGTAACTTATAAATACATGTTCATACTTTTATTCCGCAATCAGAGAGAAAGAAACAGAGAGAGAGTGCAGGACAGACAGACAGGTGACAGTCTCAGGTGTACACACTGCTACAAAACAGCACAAGAGAAGGAGGATTTAGTGTTTGTGTTATTATGAGTGCTAAACAAGAAGAGTTCCAGATGGTCCAGTGGACACATGTGTGACTCCTGTGATTAAAGCATCTTTCTTTCAGCTTAACGAGTGAACCGTCAGCTCGTTCAAACACACGTTAAAGTCCGTTTGGCTCGACACCACCGAACAGAGGCAGCAATATAACATAGCTAACATTAACAGTGCAGTGAATCCTGCTTGTGCCGTGATATTCAGGACTGCAAACCGAGCAGCATCACTGACTTTCAGCTTGTTGTGTTTGTGGATATATGACTGACTTTAATTATCCACAAAATCATCAGATTCTCTGTAAGATTAAGGTCGACTATCTAACGGCGTATAAAGTAAAGGCTTTAAAACAAAGTAAATGCTGAAAGTACAAACATCGCTAATGTCACATAACTTTGCCGGCATGTGGCCAACAGTAATGTTTTAATGTTCCTCATTATTAAACATTTGCACATAAATAAGTGACATAATATTCAGAACTTACTTTTGAAAGTTTACTCTTTGGCCGCTCCACTTCTTTGAAGTGTCTCCCAGTGCACTTGTTAGCATGTTTTGGTTCGTGCAACTGGTCCGTCCGGGTATTGTCTCCCCAGAAACATTTCCGTTGTCTTTTTTCCTATTTCCGCTGTGCTTTGTGTGCTTTTGCAGCGTTTTTCTTTTTGCAGCATTTTTCTTTTTGCAAGTGTTTTTCTTTTTGCAGCGTTTTTCTTTTTGCAGCATTTTTCTTTTTGCAGCGTTTTTCTTTTTGCAGCGTTTTTCTTTTTGCAGCATTTTTCTTTTTGCAGCATTTTTCTTTTTGCAAGTGTTTTTCTTTTTGCAGCATTTTTCTTTTTGCAAGTGTTTTTCTTTTTGCAGCGTTTTTCTTTTTGCAGCATTTTTCTTTTTGCAGCGTTTTTCTTTTTGCAGCATTTTTCTTTTTGCAAGTGTTTGTCTTTTTGCAGCGTTTGTCTTTTTGCAGCATTTTTCTTTTTGCAGCGTTTTTCTTTTTGCAGCGTTTTTCTTTTTGCAGCATTTTTCTTTTTGCAGCATTTTTCTTTTTGCAAGTGTTTTTCTTTTTGCAGCGTTTTTCTTTTTGCAGCATTTTTCTTTTTGCAAGTGTTTTCTGAAGTTGCAGTCCGTTTGGCCTCTCAGGGCCACCGTACATTTTGAACTAATAATCAAATGTATTATCGCATTAATCACTAACTATTTCTTTCCCAGCAGTATTGTTAGTTACTCAGTCGATCCACCGCTTTGTTCCAAATTCTAATATTTTGTGTATTGTTGTAAATTTAGTGCAGACAGAAGATGAGTGTAAATGTCTGGAGATGCTGAATAGTTCTTCTCTTTGTGTCCCTCTGGTGGTTATTTTTGGTGTCACACTCAAAACAGTACTTTTAGTTTTCTTGGTCAGCAGTCACATGAACAATGATTAAGTTAAGAGAATTTAATGATTACAACTTTTGTTAGACAGATAAGAGAAATCATGTAGGCTTTGCTCTGATAAAAATGTGTTGGTTTATTTATTTTTTCTGTGTTATTTCAGTTTTAGAAATCCCCGTACCTCAGAGGAACAAAATAACATCGAGACCAGACATAGACAGTCATAATTATAATAGAAATCAAGTTAATGTAACTTCTGTGCCTGACTGTGTGAGCATGTTCACTGTGTGTCTAACTGGAAAACTGATGCTAACTCTGAGGACAGAATTACTTCAGTAAACATTTTGTAATTTCAGCCACAAAAAGAAAAAACTGTTGTCACTCTACATAGTTCCTCTGCTTTCGCACGAACAGGCTCTTTCTTTACCTGCAGGAAGTTACAAATTTATGATAAAAAAAATTGCTAAATTAATGGCTCAGCTGTTGCTTCATTGAAGCTCATTTTAGCAAATGTTTATGCTTATGTTTGAATTTTTGATGCATACATAACAATCTTACCTGTGATCCTGTCTCATGACCTCTGCTTTCAAAACATCTTCACATGTTTTGACTGCAAAGGTCGCGCTGACTCTAAGACTGACACTAACAGCTTATTTAAATGTGCTATTAACGATTGTCACACAAAACACATCAGTTACCTGACTTAGACGGTGAGTTCACAGTGGTAGAGGGGGAAGAATCTTGCTGCGGTTTTGCTGCATAAATTCACAAAACACGTTTAAGATCATTTTAAGAAGTGGTGTGAAAAAAAGAAGTGATCTGGACTTATATTTAAATGTACTCTATGTCCTGCCTGTGGTTGTGGTAGATGTTGACTTTGTGGTGGTCGCTCTTGATGCTGCTTTTCACAACAGAGTAAAAGAAGACAAATAAATCAACATGACAAGTTTTTTCCTTTCACACAGTCATTTTAAAAGAAGACATTTTGAGACTAAAACAAATTTACTGTCACAGTACTGCAGGATTTCCATCCTAAATGCAAAATAAGTTAATCAGTCAATCCCCCACTTTGTTTCAAACTGAAATATTTGGGGAACTGTCATAAAATATAAAATTAGTTTTTACCTCCACCTTTACTCTGAGTCTTTACTGAAAAGGTTTTATATGTCTGTTAAATATTTATCGTTCTCGTCTTGTATTCCTCTGGTGCTTGGAAATGGACAGAGTTAATTATTAATCCAAGAAGAGAAATTATTGGAATCATGGCATTATTGTTATTCTACTAATAAAAGGTCTCTAAGATGAGACCTTTTATTATCATTCAGTGGTAAAGAAAGGACAGAGCCAGTGGATACTGTGGATTTATTATCAGCTCAAAGTAATATCTAGTCTACTTCTCTCTAACTGTGACTCTGGGGACAGTGAGCAGTTTCTTTGCACAGGAAACATTTGCTGTATCTTACTGTGGAAATTACTTTATTACCACATCATCTGTACATCTTATTTAAAATGACCCATCCATCAAAAATCATACTAAAATATCTTATATCCACCTGACCGACATGTATTATTTATAACATGTTTTCCTTTACTGATAAAATTTCACACTCATTAAAGACTGAAAGCTGCTGTGTATTTTGTTTTGTTTTGTTTTACATGTAAAACAGTTACTGTTGCTTATCTCTTATTGTTATCAGTAAAAAAAAGTCAAGTATTTCTGTTATGGCTGTAAGAGCCAACATCTCTGACTGAAGGCTGCTATTTTTCATTTATCAAGTTATTAATGGTTTTACTTTGGAAAATTAAAGCAGTGCTTTTCTGTCAATCTTATTAAGCATTTTTATTTCAGAAATCACAAAATACTCTATAGAAGTGAGGATGAAAAACAGTAGTTTTGTATTTATTTTCAAACAGATTTAATGATGAATCCTCCCCAGATCTATCAGAATTAAAATGGCGACATGGTGCTTTATATACTCATTGCAAGGATGTGTCCTTGTTGTGGAGTTCAACTAATGATGACTTTCTTTTTCTAATCATGGATATGCTTAACTCAGAGTGAACACACTGGGAGCTGAAAGAAGTTAATATGTTAACATGGTGAGAATTTAATCAATGCACAAAGTACACACAGCTGCTGTATCATTGTATAGTAAAAATGTGGTTAAAACATACAGTATTACAGTATTAATAACGAAAATATTATGCACTTTAAAATGGTTGAATTGTTTTTACTTACCTGATGTTTTCTTTTTCTTTTGTGAGGTAGGGTTTTGAAGTTTTGGAACTTCTGAAGTGAAACAGAAACATTTAAAACTTATTTTGTGTTTTTGCATTTTTCATGCACTCATAACAGAATCACACATTATCATCTCTACTCATGCCATGTTCTCAGGTCACACTAATGGTAGGGCTCAGATTAACAGACTTTTCTATTTCTGATTCATTACCGTCACACATACCACATCAGTACAGGAATATACATGTACATACCACATCTACAGGAAAGGGCAGAGCAGACTGTACCTGCTGCGGAGACTCAGGTCGTTTGGAGTGGAGGGCCCACTCCTGAAGACCTTCTATGACTCTGTGGTGGCCTCAGCCATCTTTTATGGTGTGGTCTGCTGGGGGGGCAGCATCTCTGCTGGGGACAGGAAGAGACTGAACAGGCTGATCCGAAGGGCCAGCTCTGTTCTAGGATGCCCTCTGGACCCAGTGGAGGTGGTGAGTGACAGGAGAATGGCGGCTAAGCTGTCATCCCTGTTGGACAACATCTCCCACCCCATGCATGAGACTGTGACAGCACTGAGCAGCTCCTTCAGTGGGAGACTGCGGCACCCACGGTGTGGGACGGAGAGATTTCGCAGGTCTTTCCTCCCCACTGCTGTCAGACTCTACAATAAAGACTTTTGCAGCTGATCAAACACACAAACCCACACATGTGCAATAAGACTGCTATACGTGCAATTCTTCTTCTGACGAAGTTGTGTTTTTGTATTTTCCTACTCAGTTGTATATAGTATTTGTATTTCTATTTTATTCTATTGTATATAGTATTTTATTTTATTTTATTGTATTTTATTGCATTCCAGTGTTTTCTAATTTCTGCTACATAACTTTGCACTTTTGCTGTAACAAAACAAATTTCCCACCTGTGGGACTAATAAAGGCCATCTTATCTTATCTTATCTTATCAGTGATTTAGTTACCTGATGGTGGGGTTACAGGAGTGGTATTATTGGAAGCACTGGGATTGCTGAGACTCAGTGCTGTATAAATACATAAAAAGTTGGGTTTTTTTAAATCTAAAGAAAACATTCATAATGTTCTGTATGATACTTAGATGTATAGTCTGTCTTACCTGTGGTCATGGTGCATGGTGAGTACACTTTGGTTGTTGGTGATTCTTTCTTCATAATATCTAGAATTAAAAAAAAATCGGTTTGTGTATATAAATTAATGTGTATGTTTTGAAGGGTGATTTTGTTGGTTGGTTTTCTTGTGTTTGCCTGAGGAGCATTGGGAGTCATCTGCCGGGTATTTAAGGAGCAGTGTGGCAGCTCTCAGGTGTCAGATTGTTGTCTCGACCTTAAGTGGTAAATCATCAACCGGCTTCTATGTACTACTTTGATTTGCACGACATTCACGGATCGTCGTTTCCTCTGCTTCCTGACAGTTTGCGACCCTCACTGCCCAGCCATTCTCAGTCTGGAGCTATCCTGCCTAACTCTCCATGCTACCTCACTTCATCTCTTCCAGATCTCATCCTCCCTGCTCACCTGCGCTGCCTGGGATCCAGCCTTAAATACCTCACCCAAGCATCTAGTAAATGTGTGGCAAGTAAGCTCTCTAACTTATTCCTTGTGCAGTCTCTCGTAACTCCTTTGCTTCGTTTCTACAGGTCGTTTAACTGCGTTTTCTCCTTTTCCCCTCTGGACAGTTTGGGTTCTCTGTTCAGACAGAACTGTCATGTTTGTTAAACTGAACTACAAACATTAATTGAAATCCTGACATTCAGGATCTTTCTCAGAGCCAGAGGAAACACTAAGTGACTGCAGAGATGTGGTTTTCATAAAACACCTATGAAACAGGAAATTAACAAAAATACACAATACAAAAAAGTAGCATCATATACAGTCTTTAATGATAAACACATTCATTTAGAAACTGCATTTTGTGACTACTTGAGTTTTCTTTGTCTAATATTTACATTAAAAACAGGAAGGTTTTTACACCACTGTATGTCTTCGTAAACTATCACTTCTTGGGAAATGACAGCAATGGTTGAATATTAAAAACAGATGAGATCTGTGTAGGAGGTCAGAGGGTTGTGACCAAGTAGAATATTAATGATTTCATGTCAACCTCAGCTGCAGCCTTGCTCACCACTAGCACATGCTGAGCTCAATGCTCAACACCGTTAATATTTACAACTCTTACAAAATGGCTTACTAATAATTTAACCATAGCTGAACTGTGACTTTATTCACATCTTCTGGCACAGCTGCACTCTTATAACCACCAGTTCAATTTTTGAATTTCAATGGACAAACAGGTTGAAATACAATAAACTGAACAGAAATTCAGTCAAATTAATCAGATCAACTACAAGAAAAGAGGGAATAATTATGCAGCGACTAAGGCACACTTTGTAAAAATATGTCAACTTCAACATTCAGTAGCAGTTTATTTAATTAATGTTTTATTCATTTCAAAAGTAGCATCATATACAGTAAAATAGGCTATGTTTCTCTTTGACTTACCTGTCATGTTGTATCGATCACTGCGAGGTGACAAAGAGTAAGGTCCACTTTCCAAAGTGTAATCACAGCTGGCATCCTTTTGTTGAACATAATGTAAATGGCTCAAAAAATCTGCAACTGCGACATAAAAGCGGCAGGACCTCTGTTTGGTTTTTCTGCTGCTTTCCTTCGAGACAGCTTCATTTAAGAATGGACGACTTGCTTCTCCAAAGTACAGATTACATCTTGTATCATCTTTCACAGATCCAGGCAGAGAGCACATGATGAGAACAAATTCCCCATCAAAATGTTGAACACTCATCTCTGGTTTTTGACCTACATGAAGATCAATGGGGCGTTATTAATTATCGGTCATGTATTCTGCATGTTTTACCAGTACAACAACAACAACAGTGGTGATAATTACAAATGTCCTACTGTAACCATCAGTCATCATATTTTACAACTAACGTTAAAATTCTCTCCTAAACATAAAACAGATGATCATCTTTAGGGGTTTTTTAAAGCCTTCCAAAATTATCTGTAGCAAACTGTATGATAACACATCCAGTCACAGGAAGAGTGGTCTCTCACTTTGTATGGTGATGGAGGATGGGTTACTGTGTGGTGAAGTAGAAGTCACAGATCCATAATTCACAGTGTACAAACATCTGACTTTGACCTCAGCAGGTGATCTCTGATGTGAGATTAACAGCATTTTAGTTGCTGTCAGTGTCTGCAGACACGAGAGGTCTTTGTTACTTTGTTGCTCCCCAGTATAAAAATAACAGTGATACACTGAGGCAGATGCTGGTGCCTGACAGTGTAACGTGACTGAGTCTGTCTCTGAGATCACTGCTGTGCTCACTGTCAGTGTTGGTGGAAGAAGAGCTGAAAGATTAGAGGGAAAGACATGTATCAAATATCTAAAAGATTATTATGGTAATATTCTGACTGGTAGAGATTCATTGTAAACAAATAATGTTTAATAGTCATTATCTAGTCAGGCCTGTTTGACACATGTATTCAATGAATCAGTAAAATTTGACATTCATCACAGATGATGCGTGAGAAACACATGTTGAACTGGTTAAACATGAACTGGCCCATCGCGTCATGTCTGTTAATATGAACAGACAGAAAGGTGTAACTGAAATCCAACATAATTTTATCATAACAAGGTTTGATATGAAATACAAACAGTGATTCTGTATCAGGTTTTTGTATTGCAAATTTAGTTCAGCGTAGTAGGCCAGATGTTTATAACCAAAGACCTGCAAAAGTAATAACTGACAACAACTGTAGCAATTAACTTTAACACACTCTCCTAAACATGAAGCACTGTCCACCAGATTCCTGCTAAAGGTAATTGTATGATAAATGATCTAATAACAGGAAGAAGAGTCTCTTACTTTGTATGCTGATGGAGGATGGGTGACTGTGCGCTGAAGGAGAATTCACAGATCCGTCCTCCACTGTGTAAAAACATCTGACTTTGACCTCAGCAGGTGATCTCTGATGTGACATTAACAGCAGTTCAGTTCCTGTAAGTGTCTGTAGACACGAGTCGCCTCTGATACTTTGTTGCTCCCCAGTATAAAAATAACAGTGATGAACTGAGGCAGATGCTGGTGCCTGACAGTGTAACGTGACCGAGTCTGTCTCTGAGATCACTGCTGTGCTCACTGTCAGTGTTGGTGAAGGAAGAGCTGAAAGATTAGAGGAAAATACATGTATCAAATATCTAAAAGGTTGTTATGGCTATACTGTGAATGAGAGATTTGTTATAAACAAACAAGGCGTGAAAACTTTGTTCAGTTATTTGCAGACTGTATCAGTTCATATGATGCTAAAAGAACAGTTTGAAATGAAAAGTGTAAATTGCAGACTGACCTTGGACTTGATACTCATGAGAGGAAACTGTCAGAAATAACACATTTAAAAAGGGAAATACATACATGTGTTAATAACTGGATAATAACACATATGTAACATTTAAACATTTAAACTGTTAAAGTTTGAACCAGTTCTTCTCAGTCTGTATAAATGCAGATTTAATTTAATCCAACAAGAACAATAGTTTCTCGATAAACTAACCTGCATAGAATCACCAGCCATGAAAAATGTAGGTTACAGATTATTTGCAAAGATGACCCTGAGTTCGTTTATGGTGAAATCTACAGAGAGTTAACTTACTCATGAGGATGACAAACAGCAGGTGTCCAGTCATGATGAAGCTGAATACTGCAACAGCCAAATTGAACAGAGTGATTGTCACTTTGCAGAACTTGTTCACACTAAAAAGTCAGGAAGCAACAGCACTGAACATCACCCAAAAGCCACAAAGCTGCAGCTTTCAAAAGTATCCATACGTGTTTTACTGAGCACCAAAGAACCACAGCAGAGGGGTGAAAAGAAGCTAATAAGATTAGCACATTTGAGCATCATTTACTTTGAATTTGTGTGGGTTAAAGGCCTCACTATCTGCACACATGCAAACATTATATGCTCATGTTCAGCTGTAACTGTGCAATCATTTCCACAACACTCTGACCATACTTCAAATCTACATTTTATCTCCAAATTTTATTCTCTGATGTTCATCTGTATACGTGTTACCCTTCATGTTGTATTGCTGTATACTCTTGCTTTATTGTGAGCTGTAGCCCTGCCGCTGTGGGTTCCCCATCACACTCACAGTCTGAAACAGTTTTCACACTTTATTTCACTTGCATATTCGACTTAATGATTTTTTTTTTTTTTGTTACACTATCTTATCAGATGTTACCCAGTCTCCTTAAGTAAACATGAGCTGCAGCCTTCTGAGTGTCAGATGCAGCTGTGGACGCGGGCCTCTCCTGGCACTGCCCCTGTGCTCCACCTCTCTATGCAAACTGCCCCCACAGGTGAATTTAAAGTAATAGTGTGAATCGCTAATCTTGTGTTGAGGACTTCAGTTACAACATGTGATTTCTGTACAATGTGATGCATAAATAAAGAGGAAACCAAACTGTTACTGTGGAAAATAACCAGACTTGTATCACTTGCATTTATTATCAAAGCATTGCAACACATGAAGAGTTCATAAGTTAGTTCATAAGACAGTAAAGCACTCTATATTATATCTTTTGTATCTGCTGTTACCTGATAAACCTGTTACCTGATAGTCTCCCCCTTTAGTCACTGAGCAGTCTAAATTTTTTCTTGCTTCACATATAGATACATTCAAAGCTTCAGTGATGAGAGGTAAAATCAAATTTACTTCCTGCCCTTTAGCTCTAGAATAAATGTATTTATGACAACACTGAAGGCACTATGATGGTTATTATTGAAATGGAGATTTTTTTAACACCTCTACAACATATCATACACATCTGCTTTTGACACAGACAAAAGTGCGCACTAAACAACAGTTGAAATGATGTTCAACATTCTCAAAAGTTGGACGTAGCTTTTTCAAAGGGACAATGTTACATGATTGAGTATGCATAAACATGTTCAACATTGCACTATCAGTCTAAATGTAATTACATCTGCACACTCAGATAATACTGAAATAATGTTGCAATCATGACTACAGACCATGATCATCATGATGTGGCAATAACAGAGCGCTCTACACATCCAACATTTAAGACACATCTCAGTCAATGGCTCATTGCATATCATCAGCCGCTGTTTTAACTAATGTCTGTTTGATATGTTATTTGTGTTTCTTTTGTTGTATGTCTGTAGACACATGAACGCATGAAGACTATTGTTCATAAAAAGGTGGATGAGAAAAGATGCAAAATGGAGCCCTCTACATTGTATCCTTTACGGTAACTGGAGCTGTTGTTTCTCTATGAAATAGACAAAAAAGAAATAAAGTCAGATAATGTAATGGTGCATGCTGCATGCAAATTCAATAAATGGATGGAGAACTAATATTAAATGCAGGAGTGGTTAATTCATTTTCCCAAGGGACCACATGAGACATTGGGACTGTTGTGAAGGGCTGCACCAATAAGCTGGACTCAGTTCTGATTAATATTAATTTTATCCCATTATAAGCTTACCACAACAGTCCCAGTTTCCTGTGTGGCCCCAGAGGAAAATTCATAAAACATACTCTGACTGGAAAAGCCTTCATGTCACCACTCCACTCCACCACCACCACTCTTTTCAGAGGAGCCGCTGCTGAGTTTCTGAAGTCCTCAATATAAAAATATCAAAGCCATTTTTTGTTTGTAGGCGTTTCTAGACCCAAGGTGGAACTCTAGCATGAACTCATCCTCACCTATGCAAACATTTTACACTCATCACAGGTCTGCCTCTGTAGTCACTGAGCAGTCTAAATTTGTTCTTGCTTCATATGTAAATTACATACAAAGTTTCAGTCACGAGTTGTGAATACAAATTTAGTTCCTGTCCTTTTTCTCTACCAGGTAATTTTATCTATGAGAACACAGAAGCCACTAAGGTGGTTATTACTGAAATAGAGATCACATTCACACCTCTACAATGTGTGACACACATCTGCTTTTGACATAGACAAAAGGATTGTGTTCTTTTAATTTGCACAATTTATTTATCAGGGCTGTACAGCTGGACAGGGATTGAAGTGCAGCCATCACTCTACAGAAAAGAAACAGACAGGTACAAATAAACAGCTTTTACATAATTATAATGATTTTTCTTCATCACACAAAGTATTGATTTGAAATATTTTATATTTGACATGTCCAAAAAATCACATGTAAAAGATTTATGCCTGCAATAGTATGTTACATTTAAGTTTCTGTAGAGTGACCAACAGCCTGTGTTCAGAAACTGAAAAGGCAGCTCACCAGTGTTGCACTTGTAGGTGATGATACTGAAGGTGTCGTTATAATCAGCCTGTGAATTATTTCAAAAACATGTTAGGTGGAAGGGACAGAGACAGAATAATCACTGCATAAAGTAAAATGTTTTCAAAAACAGTAGTCCTCTATTTTTGACACTTACCACAGATTTCCACTCATCTTAAACAGAAGACAAAGAACAATGCAGTGTGTTTAATGAGGATGTAAATATTGCATTAAGAGTGCAGTGAATGTGCATTACCAGCATATGGTTTGATTTACCTGTGATGTTGCCTTTTTGTCTAAATGGAAAAAGAGAAAAGTTTTGTAAAACATGTTTCATTTTTTAGTTTCTCTCTCCAACAGTTTCTTCATCATGTGGCTAAAAATGGAAAGTGTTTGCAGAAACTTACTAATTCTTCCATTGTATCACTGCTTTATCACTCAATACCATCATATATGTTAGTAAAATTTTAAAAGATAATTATTTTTTATTTCATGTCATATTTTATGTTGTGATTGTGTTGTATAGTTTTCCAGATATAAAGGAGATGACTGAATTACTAGTTTTATTTATATGAAATGAGCTACATAGAAAAAAAAGTGTAGGTAGACACACAATATAAAATTTCTTACCTCTTAAAACCACATTTCTCTGGAAAATGCCACAAAAAACAACAACAACCGGCTTTATCAATGTCGGCTTTAAAACCAGACAATAATGTCAACTCAGAACTGAGTTGAAATTAAATCTGAAATTATAAGGTGGGATGTTTAGTCTTACCAGTTTTACTTTGATGAAGAACAAGAGGCAACAACAGCAGGACGACATCCACTGTTATGACTGCCCCAATCATCAATATCATGTTTTGAGCTTTAAAAGAGGAATTTATTTCACACATTAACAGTTAAGGGGACAAAAAAAACTTTGATGGTGGTGCAAGACACAATGTTAAGGCACATTAACTGCTTTGCATTTGTTTAATGAAGATTTTCATGGTGTTTTTGGATGAATAAAATCATGACAGTAATATTCTATTCATTTGTTTTTCTGTTTATAAAATATGCATGTTGACAAATGAGAAAGCGGTGATAAAAATGGAACAGACTGATTAGTACCATGCTTATGCAATTATGCTGGACTCCTTTTACCTTCTTAACTCAACAACATGCTGTCATGGCAGAGATTTCTGACCTGCAAGCGTCATCCTGACCATGTGTACATGCCTAAAATGCATTTCTGCAGTGTGACCGGCTGATCAGATATTTGCAAAGCACTTTAATCTACCTGCTAATTCATCATTAGAAGTGGTGTCGTTGGAAGTTGAGTTGGTGGAGGTCAGATTACCTGCAGATAATGGGAGAGGAAGTGCAAAAAGAAAAAAAAGGTTTTTAACATTTTCTTTAAAAATTTCTTTAAAAAACATAACAGTTTTGGTTGGTCAACTTTAAATATCATGACATGTTGACAACAGAATGCTACTACTATGTAGAATGCTACATAGTAGGTACCGGCCTCCTTCAAATCCACCTCCATCGTCCCGATACCCAAAAACTCCAACCCATCTAGCCTCAATGACTACCGCCCAGTAGCCCTCACCCCCATCATCACTAAGTGCTTAGAGCAGCTGGTCTTAGCACACTTCAAATCCTGTCTGCCCCCCACCCTGGACCCCCACCAATTTGCATACCGCCAGAACAGGAGCAC
The DNA here is from genome assembly GCF_001858045.2 of Oreochromis niloticus. Classification (NCBI taxonomy): domain Eukaryota; kingdom Metazoa; phylum Chordata; class Actinopteri; order Cichliformes; family Cichlidae; genus Oreochromis; species Oreochromis niloticus. The sequence continues at coordinate 21,290,682 of NC_031970.2, forward strand.
AGAGGATGCAGTCTCCATCGCACTGCACTCTGTCCTCTCACACCTGGACAACAACAACACCTACGCCAGAATGCTGTTTATAGACTTCAGTTCAGCATTCAACACAATCCACCCCTCACAACTCATCAGGAAACTGACAGACCTGGGCATCAGTTCCCTCATCTGCAAATGGTTACTGGACTTCCTGACCAACCGCCCTCAACATGTCCGACTGGATAACCGCTGCTCATCAACAATCACAATGAACACCGGTGTACCACAGGGCTGTGTGATGAGCCCTTTCCTCTACTCCCTCTTCACCCACGACTGCAGACCTGCTGATGGTTCCAACACCATCATTAAGTTTGCAGATGACACCACGGTGATTGGCCTCATCAGTGACAACGATGAGACCGCTTACAGGGAGGAGGTGGATCGTCTGGCTGAGTGGTGCGACACAAACAACCTGCTGCTTAACACCGAGAAGACCAAGGAGCTCATCGTGGACTACAGGAGGAATGCTGACCCACATCCACCCATCCACATTAAGGGGACGGCTGTGGAGCGTGTGAGCAGCTTCAAGTTCCTGGGAATCCACATCTCCGAGGATCTCACCTGGACGACCAACTGCTCCAAGCTGGTCAAGAAGGCTCACCAGCGCCTCTTCTTCTTGAGGACTCTGAGGAAGAACCACCTGTCCTCAGACATCCTGGTGAACTTCTACCGCTGCACCATCGAGAGCATCCTGACCAACTGTATAACAGTCTGGTACGGGAACTGCTCTGCCTCGGACCGGAAGGCGTTGCAGAGGGTCGTGAAAACTGCCCAGCGCATCGCCGGAGCACCACTTCCTGCCATAAAGGACATCTACAGGAAGCGGTGTCTGAAAAGGGCTGGGAAAATCATCAGAGACCCCAATCACCCATCACATAGACTCTTCACCCTCCTGCCCTCTGGGAGGCGCTACAGGAGCCTCCGGACTAAGACCACCAGGTACCGGAACAGCTTCTTCCCCACAGCTGTCAGACTCCTGAACTCTGCCTCCTGACATCTGACCCACGTTAAACTCATGGACTGAACATACACACACCCACAACCACTAGCACTTTACCACTACTGTATAGTTCTGTGTAGATAATCATTCTGTACATACGATAATTCTTAATCCCACAACTGTTTATAACTTACATAGTTCACATTCTGTATAACTGTATATCTCATATTTCTGTATAGTTTTTATTTCATATTTATATCCTGTTCATAGCCTGTACATAGCTTGTACTCACTACAGCCTGTACATACTTATAGTTATAGAATATTCATAACATACTTCACACTGTGTACATTATAACATACCATAATAGACCCATTTCTGTAATATACTTACACATCTCTATTATTGCTAATTTATATTGTAATATATCTATATCACGACTAAAGCACTTTCTGGATGGATGCAAACTGCATTTCGTTGCCCTGTACCTGTGACATGTGCAATGACAATAAAGTTGAATTCTATTCTATTCTATTCTAAAAACAAAGTACTGAAGCAAATACTTTGCATCAAACACCCCATGTTTTTGGACTGCTGGACATTCAGCACATTTACTTTGAAATAAAATGTTAAAGTTCCATCTCTTAGCTTTTATTTAAATGCAGTGGTAGAGCAGATGGGAGGTATAAGGTCAAGGTCAAATTTATTTATATAGCACATTTCAAAACAGTACATGCTGCACAAAGTGCTTAACAATGTAAAATCCCATTAAAACAAATAAAATGCAAAACAATGATGCAGTAAAATATAGAAAAACAAAAAGAAGTCAATAAAACTACTAAAACAACAACTAAGGCTGTTAAAACCAAAATGTTTAGGCCAATGTGTATTAAAAGCCATAACAAAAAAATAGTGTCTTTAGTGTTTGTGCAGCTCTAATATTAATAGGAAGACTGTTCCAGAGTCTGGGACCCTCCACAAAGAAGGCTAAGAAGGGGCTCGGCCGTTAAGTGATTTAAAAACAAACAGTAAGATTTTTTTTTTTTTTTTTTTTTTTTTTTTTTAACCTGTCCCATTTGGTTCTTTTGCCATCAGAATTATTGTCTAAAGGCGAAGAAAGATGCCCAACGGATTTACTTTACCAAATGGACCATCCCAGCCTTGCCGTAATGGTCCATCTGATTCACCTTTTATTGTTTATTTTATTTTCACTTGCTGAATACGGGACAGACTTGACTGGTGGAAAGAAAGGGGAGAAAGAAAGACGGAAAGAAAAAAAAAACCTGAGAAGAGGGACGGGGAAAAAGGGCAAAACACAAAAACCAACAGAATAAGCAGACAAAAAATACATATATCGATCACCTGGATCACCTGTTGAGAAAGAAAAAAGAAAGCAAGCAGAAGAAGACGAGAGTAATAAACAAGATCACAATGATATATGGGAATATGACAGTAAATACTAAATATTAAACATTATGGTGCAGCACGTGAGATCGACAGCGCACAGTGTGCTTTGAGGTAGGAGCCCAAAAGGGTGTAGTTTGTGTGTGTGATCACCCGTGTGTACACCTGTGAGCATGAACGCGCTTGTTTTTAAAAGGTTCCTTCATGTAATGATCTGCTAGAGGGTGTGGGGGGCCACTGTCCCGTCCTCCAGGGCATGAAGCAGGTATGGAGGAGATCAAAACTCCAGACATCCAGAGGCCCCCAGAACACAAGAGACCAAGGAAGACCAACAGAGGGGCAGCCGCGCCACTATCCCAGAAAGAGCTGAGGAGAGTCCCAGATGAGGGGTCACTCAGCAGCCGCGGAGCAGAAGCCAGGGGGGGTTGCAGTGACGTGCCCGTGAGCTCCGCCGGCAGCCAGCTGTGCCTGAGTGACCGAGCCCCGGGCCGAGAGGCCGAGGGCACCCCATCCCCGAAGTGGCCCGAGCGAGCCCCAGGCTCCATGCCCCGATAAGCAGCCGCCAAGGAGTGAGCCGGTGGGTACCTGGGCGCCTACCCCCGGACACAAAGAACCACCAATGCACCGATGTCTGAGGGCGTCTGCCACCGGCAGGGGAAGTAGTAGGGGGAGATGGGCCTCCAAACCTTGGAGGACCTGAGATGTCCCCAGAGAGGTGGGGTCTGATACCCAACCTGACATATAGACACAGACATACAGGCACACACAGATACAAACATCTATTCCCACCCTCATGCTCTCAACACTCACCCAACGTGGAGACAGACATAGAGAGACACTGTACACACAATCACACTCCCCAAGCGTACTCTAAGCCCCGGGTCTAGGTACCCTTGCCCCTGGAGGGGGAAACTGCACCCAGACCCAGGTGGTGTTACCCTTTTCCCTGCGGTGGGGAGAAGCAGACCGCCCCGACTCCGCAGCAGCAGGGAGGCCCCACATTCCAGACCCCAGTCGGACGGCCAACTCCTCCTCCCAGCCCCCCCGCTCCAGCAGGCCGCAGAGAACGGGGGTGTAGGAAGACTCCAAACCTCCCTCCACCCGCTCATATGTAGTGTTGATGTATGTGTGTTCTAAGGTGCATTTAAAACCCAGGAGGGCATGGAGCTACCTGCCAGAGCAGCAGGTAAGCGTATAGCCCCTCCTGCTAGCCCTCAATGTCTACGTGTATTTAAAATTGAGAGGTGGGTAGCGACGCCAGGGGTGAGGTGTACACCCTGATGGTGATTGGAATCCGTGTAGCGTGCCCACCCCCAAGATCCTATATGTATGTGTAATGAGAGTGTGAGTAATGTGAATGTCTAAGTTGTGGGATAAAATTGAGGCAGAGGCAGCCAGAAGGGGACAGAGGGGGGGATGTCTCCTCTGCACCCTGGTGACACACCCCTACCCCAAGGCCCTGCATGTGTGGGTGATTGTGGTGGAGCGGGAAGAGGGAGGCAGCTGGAGATGGGGAGGGAAGGAAGGGAGGGGCAAGTGACCCCTCCCTGGGGTCAGGTCCCCCGCTGACCCCAGTAGGCACCCCCATACTCTGCAACCCGCCAGGGAAAGGGGGGCCCAGGCCCATCCAGACCGGGGCCCAGTGCAGCAGCGCCGCCCGGCCCCACAGAGCCCGGGACAGTCCACCTGACCCCACCACAGAGAAAACTACACCCACCCCATCATCCACTCATCTTCCAGACTACACAAGACAATAGACGCCCAGGCTGAGATCTTCCTCCACCTCTCCTGTATCTCCCCCTCCTGCAGAGAGAGTTCCTGAAGAGAGGAAGGCTCCTGCAGGATGTGACAACCTCCCCCACCAGTTGAAGAGCCCCCCAGGTGGTTCGATGCACAGGCGGCACCCTGTGCCAGGACTGGGCCCCCATACACCCACCCGACCCTCCACAAAGAAGGCTAAGAAGGGGCTCGGCCGTTAAGTGATTTAAAAACAAACAGTAAGATTTTAAATTGGATCCTGTAAGGAACAGGAAGCCAGTGTAGAGGCCAAAACTGGGGTAATATGCTCCTTCCGTTCAGTGCCAGTTAGCAGACGAGCAGCTGCATTTTGGACCAACTGAAGACGATGAACCAGAGAACTGGTCCAAACTGAACTACAAAGAACTGCAGTAGTCCAGTCTGCAAGTAAGGAACAGATGAATAACACGTTCAAAGACATTAGCTGGAAGCTATGGCTTTACCTTGGCTAGCTGTCTTAAATGAAAAAAGCTGGATTGGACTACTGCGCTCACCTGCCCTCACAGTTTAAAGGAACCATCAAGGTACACAACAAGGTTTTTAACATTTGACTTACAATAGGAGGATAATGGGGCCACAGCACTGTCAGTGTGTTTATTAACAAAGTTACCAAAAATGACAACCTCTGTTTTGTTTTCATTTAATTTTAAAAAATTTAAAGACATCCACTGTTTAACGTCATCAAGGCAGCATAATAATAGCTGAAGTGAGATTGTCTCTGCTTTTAAAGGCATGTAATTGGCCTGTAATTAGCCAGAACAGTTGGGTACAGATTGTGCTTTTTTAAGAAGAGGCTGAATTTTAGCTTGTTTAAAACATGATGGGACACAGCCTGTAGCAATGGAAGTGTTGGTATAATCTCTGTATAAAAGGCCCAACAGTATTAAAAGTATTTTTAAGCAGACTTGGAGGAACACAATCCTATGGGCAGTATGATGATCTTAGCTGATGAACTACCACGGACAATTCATTCAAGGAGACAGACTCAAACTGCTCTCAGCTGAGTGCATAGGAGGAACACTGGGGTCTGAGGCACTGGACGATGAGACATGAGACCTAATAGCTGAAACTTTGTCAGTGAAAAATGCCAAAAAGTCATCACACATACTTGGTGAAGGTACAGCACGCACTGTCCTTAGTGGTGCGATAGAGTCCAAGATATCAGTGCAGGTTGAATGAAGGATGTCAGAAAGGTCCTCAACGCTTTCACCGCTCAAGTTCGTTATTCCAGAATCCATAAATACAATGGAAAATTTAGGCGCTATTAAAGCATTAAGCTACGGAAGCGTAGAGCTGCCACCCAGGCAAAAGAAAAATAGAAGTATATCACGTTATAATGTGAAAAGTTTATTGTTCTGACAAGATACTTTTCATGTTTGTACAATATACTTTTGACGTTTGAACAACATAATATCACGTTATTACAATATGCATAATTATCACGTTCGTAAAGTCTGTTTATCTTTGACTTACCTGTTAAGTTGTATCGATCACTGCGAGGAGACAAAGACCTGGGTTCTCTTTTCAAAGTGTAATCACAGCTGGCATCTTTTTGTTGAACAAAATGTAGATGTCTCAAAAAATCATCAATTGAGACATAAAACTGACAGGATCTCTGAGTGTTTTCTGTGCTGCTTTTCTTCCAGACAGTTACTGTCAGGACTGAACGACTTGCTTCTCCAAAGTACAGATTACATCTTGTATCATCTTTCACAGATCCAGGCAGAGAACAAACAAACCAAACACATTCTCCATTAACATGCTGAACACTCATTTGTGGTTTCTGACCTGCATGAAGATTAATGGAGTCTCATTAATATACAAGAATATTGTATGTTTTACCAGTGCAACAATAACAATGATGGTGTTCACAAAAGCTGAACTGCAACACTCAGTCATTATGTTTTGTAATTAACTGTAACTGGTTATGTTTAGATTCCTGTCTGCTGTCTTTGGTGGTTTAAGAAAATATGTAAGAACAACACTCCTAAAAAAGTTTTGTCAAAGAAAACCTGCAGCTTTATGAAGATAACACACCCGAGTCTGTCTCTGAGATCACTGTTGTGTTCACTGTCAGTGTTGGTGTAAGAAGAGCTGAAAAATCAGAGGTAAAGAAATGTTACATCTCATAATTAATTTTTGGTTTAAATAAAAAACAAATATACAGTCACAGAAAATCAATGTGAAAAGTGGAACATCGATGACTCACCTTGTGCTTGAATCTCATGAACAAAAGCTGTTGGAAAGAAAATTTGTTAACAACGTACTGGAGGCATGTATGACTGATTAATACAAACAAACTGTCTTTTTAAGATCACAGGAAATCGTCCTGCCGAGGAAGTTTTAGTTTTGGACTCCACACATTAGTTTATCAGTTAAAAATATAAACAAGGAAGCACCACAAAGACACAAAAGTGGTTAGAAGAACGGACAACGTAAAATCACCAGCCATGAAAAATGTAAAGCCAACAGTGTGAAACTCTTCGATCATAAAGCTACAGGAGGTTTAACTTACACATGAGGATGACAAACAGAAGGTGTCCAGCCATGATGAAGAGGATTACTGTGACTGTGCAGAACACATCTGAAAGTCTGACTGTGTAAAGGTTGATGTTCCAGTTTAAAGGACTTCACAGGAAAACCACAGCAACAATGAACGCTTTTACACAAGCGGAGCAAATGAACATGAACAGCCCTTTGAAACTACTTCTGAGTTTTATTTAGACCAAAGAACAAGAAAGGAAGTGAAATAAAGACAAGCATGAGTACATGTGTATCATTTCTGTTGCCGTGGGCTTAGTTTCCCAGATGTCTGTGTGGCAACATGTGGCAGTAAAAACTCAAGAGTTTTAATAACAGGGACGCCATCATGGGAATTTAACAGAGAGAATATTTATTTCAAACCAGTACAAATAACACACAGTTATACTTGATTAAGACCTTAAGAAGTTATTTTACTAATAATAATTTTAAAAATATTCACACACGTTTGAATCCCAGTTCAGTATTGTGGTTTTCCTGTAAGCAGAGGTCCAGGGAATTACTTTGCCTCGAATGTACATCTCAGTTTTACACACACTGTTACTACAGTGCAGTTCAAACCAGGGCTGCACAGACAACCACAAACCACTGAAGAGAAAGCCTCCACCGTTACAGCCCAGCCACGGCCACTTTAGGCCCTCAGCTCTGGTCAAAGCAAAAGCAACAAAAACAAAAAAAAACAACCCCTACTGTTCTTAACCCAGATACAAAAGCAGCCTCCTGCCAGTGTCTAACAAATATTTAATAGAATAAAATACAAAAGTGAAAAAGGGTCATTACTTGGAAATAATATACAGGGAGTGCAGAATTATTAGGCAAGTTGTATTTTTGAGGAATAATTTTATTATTGAACAACAACCATGTTCTCAATGAACCCAAAAAACTCATTAATATCAAAGCTGAATGTTTTTGGAAGTAGTTTTTAGTTTGTTTTTAGTTTTAGCTATTTTAGGGGGATATCTGTGTGTGCAGGTGACTATTACTGTGCATAATTATTAGGCAACTTAACAAAAAACAAATATATACCCATTTCAATTATTTATTTTTACCAGTGAAACCAATATAACATCTCCACATTCACAAATATACATTTCTGACATTCAAAAACAAAACAAAAACAAATCAGCGACCAATATAGCCACCTTTCTTTGCAAGGACACTCAAAAGCCTGCCATCCATGGATTCTGTCAGTGTTTTGATCTGTTCACCATCAACATTGTGTGCAGCAGCAACCACAGCCTCCCAGACACTGTTCAGAGAGGTGTACTGTTTTCCCTCCTTGTAAATCTCACATTTGATGATGGACCACAGGTTCTCAATGGGGTTCAGATCAGGTGAACAAGGAGGCCATGTCATTAGTTTTTCTTCTTTTATACCCTTTCTTGCCAGCCACGCTGTGGAGTACTTGGACGCGTGTGATGGAACATTGTCCTGCATGAAAATCATGTTTTTCTTGAAGGATGCAGACTTCTTCCTGTACCACTGCTTGAAGAAGGTGTCTTCCAGAAACTGGCAGTAGGACTGGGAGTTGAGCTTGACTCCATCCTCAACCCGAAAAGGCCCCACAAGCTCATCTTTGACGATACCAGCCCAAACCAGTACTCCACCTCCACCTTGCTGGCGTCTGAGTCGGACTGGAGCTCTCTGCCCTTTACCAATCCAGCCACGGGCCCATCCATCTGGCCCATCAAGACTCACTCTCATTTCATCAGTCCATAAAACCTTAGAAAAATCAGTCTTGAGATATTTCTTGGCCCAGTCTTGACGTTTCAGCTTGTGTGTCTTGTTCAGTGGTGGTCGTCTTTCAGCCTTTCTTACCTTGGCCATGTCTCTGAGTATTGCACACCTTGTGCTTTTGGGCACTCCAGTGATGTTGCAGCTCTGAAATATGGCCAAACTGGTGGCAAGTGGCATCTTGGCAGCTGCACGCTTGACTTTTCTCAGTTCATGGGCAGTTATTTTGCGCCTTGGTTTTTCCACACGCTTCTTGCGACCCTGTTGACTATTTTGAATGAAACGCTTGATTGTTTGATGATCACACTTCAGAAGCTTTGCAATTTTAAGACTGCTGCATCCCTCTGCAAGATATCTCACTATTTTTGACTTTTCTGAGCCTGTCAAGTCCTTCTTTTGACCCATTTTGCCAAAGGAAAGGAAGTTGCCTAATAATTATGCACACCTGATATAGGGTGTTGATGTCATTAGACCACACCCCTTCTCATTACAGAGATGCACATCACCTAATATGCTTAATTGGTAGTAGGCTTTCGAGCCTATACAGCTTGGAGTAAGACAACATGCATGAAGAGGATGATGTGGACAAAATACTCATTTGCCTAATAATTCTGCACTCCCTGTATACAAGAAAAAATAGTTTCAGGAAAAATGCTGTGCAAAATTTTTGAGCTAAACACAGATGGCAATTTGACATTAACTAGCAGAAATATAGTGACTACAGTGTCTTATATACATGAAAGGCAGATATAATGGGGCCCTAACACATAAAGACAGGAAAACCTTTATGCAGTGTGACCAATTTCGATCCCCCAGTTAACCTAACACCATGCATGTCTTTGAAGTATGGAAGGAAGCCTGGAGAGAACCGACCCAGCACAGTGAGAACATCCAAACTCCACACAGAAAAGCCCAGCTGGCTGGTGGTTTGGATTCCAGGACCCTCATGCTCTGATGTAACAGTGATAATCTTGAGGTAACTGTTGTTGTGCTTTTGTGCTATATAAACAAAACTGGGTTGAATTGAAATAAACACTGCAGCCCCATTACCAGTCTATTTTGATTAAGTGAACTGGTTATGGAATGACATAATGTGCATTACTTCTCTTTTAGTCCCTCTGGGATCTTTGGTTGTGTGCATGATACCGTATCATGTGTTTGTATATAAGTATGTCTCTGTGTTTAATGTCTTACAATACCGAAAAATATCCAATTTCAAAATGTTGTGCTAACATTGATTAGAACAAAAACACGGTTACAATCTTAACTTGCAGCTTCTGCAGAGTACAGTTTGTTCAAGGAACAGAAAACATTTCCAGTACTGACAGAGTAACAGTGGGTATTTACATTACTGAAAATAAAATAATAAGCATCATCAATGTGCCTGCAGCATGCTGTAGGTCATGTCCTGTGAGACTGGTGCAGCTGGTTTCTCAGAGATGGTGGCGTATGGATGATAAATATCAGACTAAAAAAGAAAGAACACAGCTGTAAGAGTCATTTACGTCTATAACATCTTCAAAGCCAAATAACAAACATCTTAATTACTGAAACTTTGTCTCACTTACATCTTGCTCTTTCCTTTCTTGTTTGTTCAGTTTCTCAGCACCTGCAATTAAGAGAATCATAAAACTAAAACTGCTGTTTTTAGACAGATACAAAGTGCAAGAAGAACTGAAGTAATACAGTTTGTTCTATTCCTGCACAAATATGACCTGGTGTACTTCCCCATGTACTGAAGGGCATACACCACATGTTCCTGTCATTTCACTATTTTTTTTCTTTAAAAGGACCCGAAAGATCTTTTGTTGGTGTTTTTCATGCAGCAAATAAAAGCAACAATGTTTCTGAAAGATTTGCTTTTTTCAGTGGTGCAACTCTTTATATGATACAGTATTCACTTTGTCATACTTTAAAAGAAACACAACAACTAAATAACTAAACCTGCAGATAAACTGAGGAATCTATTGTACACTCTCTTTAAAGCTGTCAGGACTGCGGAGATTAGGGACACTGAGGGTCCTGCAGCACCCCCTGGTGGATGGTGGATGTCCACAAGTATAATTAAAAACTGTGTAGTTGTGTGTTATGTTACAAGGTCTTTGCAGATAAAGTGCTGCAATATTTACTTTTCAAACACACATTTCATCAAACATCCATAACCATGTACAATTTACAACATTTATATAAATATCTGTTTTCATATTGCTGTTGAGGTACCCCAGTTTTCACATATGTCATCCCTTCAACAACCTCTGCCCCCACATAAAAGATGTTCCCACAGCTGTGGTATAATAATATAATTACAATATTGAAATTTGTCTTCCACCCTGTACTACAGTGTTTAAGGAGGTGTAAAACAAAAGGAAAACAAAAACAAATAAAAAAATAAAAACAGCTCACCGGTAGCACAGCTGGCACCGGGTATTGAAGTGATCACACTGTAGGCTCCATCATCACCTTCAGGTAACTTTATGCAGCAGGAAAGAGGACATTAAATGAGAAAATCCATTAATAATACATTAACGTTAACCTACCTTTAAACCTTTTGTATTTACATTTTTGAATGTTTTAGTGTAGAATTTGACAAACATTTTAGTTTATTTACCATTCTTCCAGGGTCAATATTTGTCATGCACACAAAGTCATCTGCAGCAGGAGGTAAATAATAAAGCTCAGTTAACAAGTGTATAAATACTGTTCTAGGTATTGTATAAATCAACAACACAACAATACCTTGGATGTTGGTTCTTGTCCTAAACATAGAAAAGGAAAATTAATTTAAAAAATAAACAAAAGTCATATAAATCCTGAATATTCTCCATAGACCCATCATATTACTCTGTTTGATTACTACTTTAAAGGCTGGTTTTTGATACAGGAAAGTGAATGGACTTTCTGCCCTGAAGTGCCCCACTGCCCCTGAGCAAGGCATTTAATCCACAACTCTTCCAATAATTCTGTTTAGTTGCTGAATAAGAAAACAATCTATTTTTTTTTTTTTCACCTTTCCCATTTGGTTCTTTTGCCATCAGAATTATTGTCTAAAGGCAAAGAAAGATGCCCAACGAATTTACTTTACCAAATGGACCATCCCAGCCTTGCCGTATTGGTCCATTTGATTCACCTTTGCTTTTATTGTTTATTTTATTTTATTTTCGCTTGCTACACATGGGACAGACATGACTGGGGGAAAGAAAGAGGGAAAGAAAGACAGTGGGGAAGAGGAACGGTGACAAAGGGCAAAAAACAAAAACCAACAAAACCATCAGACAAAAAATACATATATCAATCACCTGGATCACCTGTTGAGAAAGAAAAAAGAGAAAACAAGCAAAAAAAAAAGCAATATAATAAACAACATCATCGTGATGATCTATGTGAATATAACAGTAAATACTAAATATTGAATATTATTGTGCAGCACGTAGGATCGACAGCGCACAGTGTGCTTTGAGGTAAGAGCCAAAAAGGGTGTGGTTAATGTGTGTGAGCACCCGTGTGTACACCTGTGAGCATGAACGCGCTTGTATTTAAAAGGTTCCTTCATGTAATGATCTGCTAGAGGGTGTGGGGGGCCATAGCCCCGTCCTCCAGGGCATGAAGCAGGTATGGAGGATATCCAGGCTCCAGACATCCAGAGACCCCCAGAGCACAAGAGACCAAGGAAGACCAATGGAGGGGCAGCCGCGCCACTCTCCCGGAAAGAGCTGAGGAGAGCCCCAAATGAGGGGTCACTCAGCAGCCATGGAGCAGAAGCCAGGGGGGGTTGCAGTGACGTGCCCATGAGCTCCGCCGGCAGCCAGCTGTGCCAGAGTGACCGAGCCCCAGGCCGAGAGGCCGAGGGCACCCCAGTGGTGTGATGGGGGGAGATAGGCCTCCATACCTTGGAGGGCCTGAGATGTTCCTAGAGAGGTGGCGTCTGATACCCAACCTGACATATAGACACAAACAAACAGGCACACACAGATACAAACATCCATTCCCACCCTCATGCTCTCATATGCGATTACTCAACACTCACCCAACGTGGAGACAGACATAAAGAGACACTGTACACACAATCACACTCCCCAAGCGTACTCTAAGCCCCAGGTCTAGGTACCCTTGCCCCTGGAGGGGGAAACTGCACCCAGACCCAGGTGGTGTTACCCTTTTCCCTGGGGTGGAGAGAAGCAGACCACCCCGACTCCGCAGCAGCAGAGAGGCCCCACATTCCAGACCCCAATCAGACGGCCAACTCCTCCTCCCAGCCCCCCCGCCCCAACAGGCAACAGAGAACGGGGGTGTAAGAAAACAATCTAAAGTCAGTAAGTTTAACTTCTGCCTGTACAAGTGATAACAAAAAAATACTTACTTACTACTCAGGTTTGCTGAAAACAGGTTTCTTACCTCTTTAGAGAATATCCTTCTGGAATAAACAGCAATAAAGACGTGACAGTCAGTCTGCTGGGGTCATGTTGGGCATCAGATCAGCTTTACAGCCGTTAATTACAAACTAACAAGCTCTGATTCAGTGAGACGTCTGTGACACAGAAGAGCCTCTAACAACAAATCTGACTACAAAACTGCTTGTAAGAAGAAGACACTGTAGTCAGTATTAATCCACTCAGTGTGAAATGTTAGTATTACACTCTAACTCTCATAGATATCTGCACACTTTCACATATTAACTGATTAAGATCTCACCAGTTCTTCTTTTAGATCTGAAAAGTGCCAGTACCAATAAGATGGCACCCACAGTTACACCAGAACCAACGACGACCAGCACAACAGTCAGTGTCCTCATTCCTGTTTAGGAAACCACAAACACATCTCATCTCTAACTGAAAAGGAGATTAATGTCTGCTCTGATTTATTATTAACTATTGTCACAAATGATGCATCAGTAATTTAATTACCTGATGGTGAGATGACAGAAGTGGTAGAAGTGGAAACACTGAAACTGCTGAGACTCGATTCTGCTGCAAAAGCACAAAAAATGTTTAAGATCTAAGATTTAAGAAGCTATGTGTGATGATCAGTGTTAATATTCACATGAATTGTATGTCATACCTGTGGTCAAGGTAAATGATGATTTTGTGTTTATCTTTCTTGAGACTTCATCTACAATGTTTAGAATAAAAGTGTATTTATTTATTTTAAAAAAACAAAAAAAACAAAACAATATATTACACCAAAACTCCATGTCTTTGCTTTGAGGAGGATTGCTTTAATAAAGAAAAATCAATAATTTCTGATTAAATAACGCTACAATGCATAAAACCTCAGTAATTTAGTTACCTGATGGTGAGTCCACAGTACTGGTAGAAGTGGAAGCCCTGCGTGCTGTGAGACTTGATTCTGCTGCATAAATGCACAAAAATGTTAAAGACTTTTTTATAGTGATTGTGTGATTGAGTTATCAAGTCATTTTGAACTAATAATCAAAGGTATTATCGCATTAATCACTAACTATTTCTTTCCCAGCAGCATTGTTAGTTACTCAGTTGATCCACCGCTTTGTTCCAAATTCTAATATTTTGTGTATTGTTGTAAATTTAGTGCAGACAGAAGATGAGTGTAAATGTCTGGAGATGCTGAATAGTTCTTGTCTTTGTGTCCCTCTGGTGGTTATTTTTGGTGTCACACTCAAAACAGTACTTTTAGTTTTCTTGGTCAGCAGTCACATGAACAATGATTAAGTTAAGAGAATTTAATGATTACAACTTTTGTTATACAGATAAGAGAAATTATGTAGGCTTTGCTCTGATAAAAATGTGTTGGTTTATTTATTTTCTCTGTGTTATTTCAGTTTTAGAAATCCCCGTACCTCAGAGGAACAAAATAACATCGAGACCAGACAGTAGACAGTCGTAATTATCATAGAATTCAAGTTAATGTAACTTCTGTGCCTGACTGTGTGAGCAGGTTCACTTTGTGTCTAACTGGAAAACTGATGCTAACTCTGAGGACAGAATTACTTCAGTAAACATTTTGTAATTTTAGCCATAAAAAGAAAAAACTGTTGTCACTCTACATAGTTCCTCTGCTTTTGCACGAACAGGCTCTTTCTTTACCTGCAGGAAGTTACAAATTTATGATAAAAAAAAAACATTGCTAAATTAATGGCTCAGCTGTTGCTTCGGTGAAGCACATTTTAGCAAATGTTTATGCTTATGTTTGAATTTTTGATGCATACATAACAATCTTACTTGTGATCCTGTCTCATGACCTCTGCTTTCAAAACATCTTAGCGTGTTTTGACTGCAAAGGTCGCGCTGACTCTAAGACTGACACTAACAGCTTATTTAAATGTGCTTTTAACGATTGTCACACAAAACACATCAGTTACCTGACTTAGACGGTGAGTTCACAGTTGTAGAGGGGGAAGAATCTTGCTGTGGTTTTGCTGCATAAATCCACAAAACACATTTAAGATCATTTTAAGAAGTGGTGTGAAAAAAAGAAGTGATCTGGACTGATATTTAAATGTACTCTATGTCCTGCCTGTGGTTGTGGTAGATGTTGACTTTGTGGTGGTTATTCTTGATGCTGCTTTTCACAACAGAATAAAAGAAGACAAATAAATCAACATGACAAGTTTTTTCCTTTCACACAGTCATTTTAAAAGAAGACATTTTGAGACTAAAAACAAATTTACTGTCACAGTACTGCAGCATTTCCATCCTAAATGCAAAATAAGTTAATCAGTCAATCCCCCACTTTGTTTCAAACTGAAATATTTGGGGAACTGTCATAAAATATAAAATTAGATTTTACCTCCACCTTTACTCTGAGTCTTTACTGAAAATGTTTTATATGTCTGTTAAATATTTATTGTTCTCGTCTTTGTATTTCTCTGGTGCTTGGAAATGGACAGAGTTAATTATTAATCCAAGAAGATAATGTATTGGAATTATGGCATTATTGTTATTCTACTAATAAAAGGTCTCTAAGATGAGACCTTTTATTATCATTCAGTGGTAAAGAAAGGACAGAGCCAGTGGATACTGTGGATTTATTATCAGCTCAAAATAATATCTAGTCTACTTCTCTCTAACTGTGACTCTGAGGACAGTGAGCAGTTTCTTTGCACAGGAAACATTTGCTGTATCTTACTGTGGAAAAGACTTTATTACCACATCATCTGTACATCTTATTTAAAATGACCCATCCATCAAAAATCTTACTAAAATATCTTATATCCACCTGACCAACATGTATTATTTATAACATGTTTTCCTTTCTGATTAAACTTCACACTCATTAAAGACTGAAAGCTGCTGTGTATTTTTTTTCACATGTAAAACAGTTACTGTTGCTTATCTCTTATTATTATCAGTAAAAAAGTAAAATATTTCTGTTATGGCTGTAAGAGCCAACATCTCTCAATGAAGGCTGCTATTTTTCATTTATCAAGTTATTAATGGTTTTACTTTGGAAAATTAAAGCAGTGCTTTTCTGTCAATCTTATTAAGCATTTTTATTTCAGAAATCACAAAATACTCTGTAAAAGTGAGGATGAAAAACAGTAGTTTTGTATTTATTTACAAACAGATTTAATGATGAATCCTCTCCAGATCTATCAGAATTAAAATGGCCACATGGTGCTTTATATACTCATTGCAAGGATGTGTCCTTGTTGTGGAGTTCAACTAAAGATGACTTTCTTTTTCTAATCATGGATATGCTTAACTCAGAGTGAACACACTGGGAGCTGAAAGAAGTTAATATGTTAACATGGTGAGAATTTAATCAATGCACAAAGTACACACAGCTGCTGTATCATTGTATAGTAAAAATGTGGTTAAAACATACAGTATTACAGTATTAATAACGAAAATATTATGCACTTTAAAATGGTTGAATTGTTTTTACTTACCTGATGTTTTCTTTTGTGAGGTAGGGTTTTGAAGATTTGGAACTTCTGAAGTGAAATAGAAACATTTAAAACTTATTTCGTGTTTTTGCATTTTTCATGCACTCATAACAGAATCACACATTATCATCTCTACTCATGCCATGTTCTCAGGTCACAGTAATTGTAGGGCTCAGATTAACCAGCTTTTCTATTTCTGATTAATTACTGTCACACATACCACATCAGTGATTTAGTTACCTGATAGTGGGGTTACAGGAGTGGTATTATTGGAAGCACTGGGATTGCTGAGACTCAGTGCTGTATAAATACATAAAAAGTTGGTTTTTTCTAAATCTAAAGAAAACATTCACAATGTTCTGTATGATACTTAGATGTATAGTCTTACCTGTGGTCATGGTACATGGTGAGTTCACTTTGGTTGTTGGTGATTCTTTCGCCAAAATATCTAGAATTAAAAAACCAAATGGGTTTGTGTATATAAATTAATGTGTATGTTTTGATGGGTGATTTTGTTGGTTGGTTTTCTTGTGTTTGCCTGCGGAGCATTGGGAGTCATCTGCCGGGTATTTAAAGAGCAGCGTGGCAGCTCTCAGGTGACGGATTGTTGTTTCGGCCTTAAGTGGTAAATCATCAACCGGCTTCTATGTATGTTACGTTCCCCTGAGGGGTCTAGGCGGTGAGGGGGAAGTAACAAAAAGTGTCCGGGTCAGAAAAGGAGACAAGAAGGCATCAGGGTTAAATTAAAGAGTTTTATTAAAGTAGCTCAACTAAAAGAGACGGACAAGCCGCTATCACCATTTAAAGAAAACAAACAAAACTCAAGTGTTGGTCAACAAAATAAAAGTAAGTCAAAAAGAGAGCCGCTCACTAGCTGCAAACACGGTCACGCAGCTCACTAGCTGAAAACCACAAAAAAAAAGCTCACTAGCTGCAAACACCACCAACACTCAGCTCACTAGTTGTAACCACTCACACGGCACTCAAGCCCAGAGCTCACCATTGCCTGGGCTTAAATCCCTTTAATTACTGACGAGAGTCAGCTGTGTAAAAGAAAAGAGGTGGCACCTCAGGCAGATAGGAGATTGTAGGACACACCCACACAGGCACCTTCAGGAGGAGAACCTGCTAGGGCCGTAACAATGTACTACTTTGATTTGCACAACATTCACGGATTGTCGTCTCTTCTGCTTCCTGACAGTTTGCGACCCTCACTGCCCAGCCATTCTCAGTCTGGAGTTATCCTGCCTAACTCTCCATGCTACCTCACTTCATCTCTTCTAGAACTCAGCCTCCCTGATCACCTGTGCTGCCTGGGGTCCACGTTGTCCCCACTTCAATCTCCAGCCTTAAGTACCTCTCCCAAGTGTCTAGTAAATGTGTGGCAAGTAAGCTCTCTAACTTATTCCTTGTGCAGTCTCTCGTAACTCCTTTACTCCGTTTCTACAGGTCGCTTAACTGCGTTTTCTCCTTTTCCCCTCCAGACAGTTTGAGTTCTCCTGTTCAGACAGAACTGTCATGTTTGTTGAACTGAACTACAAACATTAATTGAAATCCTGAAATTCAGGATCTTTTTCAGAGCCAGAGGAAACACTAAGTGACTGCAGAGATGAGGTTTTCATAAAACACCTATAAAACAGGAAATTAACAAAAATACACAGCAGTCTTTAATAATAAACACATTCATTTAGAAACTGCTTTTTTTCACTACTTGTGTTTTCTTTTTCTAATATTTAAATGAGTTTGAAAAATAGGAAAACAGGAAGGTAGCAAACACTTTTTTACACCACTGTATGTCTTTGTAAACTATCACTTCTTGGGAAATGAGAACAATTATTGAATATTAAAAGCAGATGAGATCTGTGTAGGAGGTCAGAGGGTTGTGACCAAGTAGAATATTAATAATTTCATGTCAACCTCAGCTGCAGCCTTGCTCACCACTAGCGGATGCTGAGCTAAATGCTCAACACTGTTAATATTTATTTACAACTCTTACAAAATGGCTTACTAATAATTTAACCATAGCTGAACTGTGACTTTATTCACATCTTCTGGCACAGCTGCACTCTTATAACCACCAGTTCTATTAATTTTGAATTTTAATGGACAAACAGGCTGAAATTCAATAAACTGAACAGAAATTCAGTCAAATTAATCAGATCAACTACAAGAAAAGAGGGAATAATTATACAGCGACTAAGGCACACTTTGTAAAAATATGTCAACTTCAACATTCAGTAGCAGTTTAATTAATTAATGTTTTATTAATTTCAAAAGTAGTATCATATACACTAAAACAGGCTATGTTTCTCTTTAACTTACGTGTCATGTTGTATCGATCACTGCGAGGTGACAAAGAGTTGGGTTCACTTTCCAAACTGTAATCACAGCTGGCATCCTTTTGTTGAACAAGAAGTAGATGTCTCAAAAAATCAGCAACGGAGACATAAAACTGGCAGAACCTCTGGTCTTTTGAGCTGCTTTCCTTCTTCACAGTTTGATTTAGGACTGCACGACTTGCTTCTCCAAAGTACAGATTACATCTTGTGTCATCTTTCACAGATCCAGGCAGAGAGCAAACAAACTGAACTTCCCCATCAAAATGATGAACACTCATCTGTGGTTTCTGACCTGCATGAAGATCAATGTACCGTCATTAAGCATCAGTCACAAACACTTCATGTTTCAACAGTGCAACAATAAAACAGTGTTGACATTGACAAAAGTCCTACTGTAACACTCAGTCATCATGTTTAATAATTTACATTAACATACTAATCAGCACGATAATCCTGTGTGTAATTTTAGGGCAGTGTGATTTACACTGAAATAAAAAAAACTCTTAAAAATGTTTTGTTGAACTGAAAAAAGCAAAAGCCATGAGAGGCTCTATCACACTATATGATGACTGATCCAATCACAGGATGAGCAGTCTGTCACTTCGTATGCTGACAAAGTTTGTGTTACTGTGTGAAGAGGGAGAATTCCCATCTGCATACTGCACAGTGTAAAAACATCTCACTTTGCCCTCAGAGGGTGACCTCTGATGTGACACTAACAGCAGTTCAGTTCCTGTCTGTGTCTGTAAACGTGAGAAACTGTTGATAGTTTCTTGCTCCCCAGTATAAAATAACCTGAACATATTGAAGCAGATGACAGTGTAATGTGTCTGAGTCTGTCTCTGAGATCACTGTTGCATTGGTCCAAAACACACTAAACAATAAGAGCTAAAGAGGCATTTTATCAAAAATCTAATTGTTAAATATGGCAGTGAGAAATTGTGATTTCAGTAAGGAGCAATTCGTTAGAAGAAAACCATGTTAAATGTTTAAAGAACAACTTGAAATTAAAATAGTAAATTGTGGACTGACCTTGTCCTTGAAGCTCATGTGAGGAAACTGTCAGAAAAAAATGACAAGCTAAATATAAATATTAATAATTTTTTAAAATTTCAACAAAATGTAGACACTTTTTTTATTGTATCAGAGTCCAGATAGAAGTCAAGATCAATTTAATTTAACACAAGGAAATTCGTTTTGGACTCCATACTGAATTTTCTCAATACAAATAAAATACAAATACACAAAACAAACACACACACTGCACAAACACTCAACAGAAAACCAGCCATCAAAAATTATTGCTACATAAAATGCAAAAACTTTCAGGATGTTTAACTTACTCACGAAGATGACAAGTAACAGGAGTCCAGACATGATGAAGCTGAAGACTACAACCGTCCAGACGTCTGACTGATACACTAGTATCATTTTGCAGAACTTACACAGAGGACAACCACAGGAAGTAACAGTGCTGAAACTCCCACATAAAGACCACAAGCTACACAATGAACAGACTTTTGAAAATGCCTATAGATGTTAGCCTGAGCTAAAACCACAGGATATAAAGAAAAGGAGAACATGTTTTACACCATTTCTGTTGCTGTGGCTTTCTGTAGGTAAAAACATGCACGCACACAAGCTTAGTGTAATTATGTTGTTGTTTTAATTCTGCATTCATTTCCACAACAGCTGTCAAGGTTCATAGTCTCTGTGCTGTTACTTTTTTGTCTTTTAGATTTTTTGTTTTATTGTTTTTATGCACTAAATAGCCATTACATTAGGTACAACTATTCAACCACTTGTTAATGCAAATATCTAATCTAATCAAAATAAAGAAACTCAGTTCATTTAGGCATGTAGACATGATCAAGACGACCTGCATAAGTTCAGCTCGAGCATCAGAATGATGAAGAAAGGTGATTTGAGTTGCTGAAAATAATTCAGTTTAATTTTATTTATATTGTGCCACACTTATGTCTTCATGTTCAGTCTCTTCCCTGCTTTATTTCTGAGCACCTGCAAGTAAGAGAACCACATCCTAAAATATGATTTTCAGTCAGGCAGATACAGATGCAACATGAATTAAACCAATCTGAATTTTATTCTGTTCCTGTATAAATATGACCTGATATACTTCCTCATCTACTGAAGGCCATTCCTTGCATGTCTCCCCTCACTCTCTCCCAAAATTTCTGTCAGTTCAGAATTTGTTCTCCACTCATATATTTCTATATCAGTGGAGAACAAATTCCAACAGTCTTAGAGAAGCCCATAAAGAGCCTGGGACGGTGGTATAATGCAGACCTCAATGATACGGGCCAACTAGAACAACTAAGACAGAACTTGGCTAATGACCTCAAGCAGATTAACAGCACTACACTCCCAGGGAAACTGAAACTCTGGTGCTTCCAGTTTGGGTTATTACCTAGACTACTGTGGCCATTGACAATGTACGAGGTCTCACTCAATCATTCCAATCGACTAGAGAGGCCAGTGAGCTCCTACGTTAAGAAGTGGCTTGGACTTCCCAAATGCCTCAGCAGCATCAGAGTCTATAGCGACAGGATACTGTCACTGCCTATCCCTAGTCTGGTAGAGGAGTTTAAATGTGCAAAAGTGAGGCTTGAGATGTCACTCATGGACTCCTGGGACCCAATAGTGAGAGGCACTGCTCCCACCCTAGCAACGGGGAGGAAGTGGACCCCAGCCACATCTTTGCTACAGGCCAAATCTGCTCTTCAGCATCGTGACATGGTGGGTCACATCCAACAGGGCAGAGGAGTATTTGTTCTTGGAGCAGTAACACCTCGATGGCAACAGGCATCTGTAACCACACGTTGAAAAATGGTGGTGGAGGAGGTGCGTCGACAAGAGGAAACAGCCAGACATGCCAGAGCCGTAGCGCTGGCCAAGCAGGGTCACTGGATGAATTGGGAGAGTGTTGAAAAGAGGAAACTCTCATGGAGTGAAATCTGGGGCATGGAGTCTAATAGACTAAGTTTCATCATCTGAGCAACATATGATGTGCTACCTTCCCCAATAAATCTGCAGCTGTGGTTTGGAAAGGACCCATCCTGCCCCCTGTGTACAGTCCCAGCCACACTCAAGCACATCTTGGTTGGTTGTAGGACTAGCCTTACTCAGGGCAGATACACATGGAGACACAACCAGGTCCTCAGGTGTCTAGCCGAGAAAGTTGAGTGCAAAAGAAAATCCACCAACACTCAACCTTTCATGAACCAAGAGGAGGCAGTTTTCATCAACATTTTTCCGGGAGGGAGACAAGCCGAGGACAAGCCCCTCAACCCCGCGCCCGCTGAAGGTTGCCAGGGATTGGCAGATGCAAGTGGACTTGGATCAGGGGCTAATTTTTCCCACAGAGATCGTAACAACTACTCTGCGACCAGACCTCGTCCTTTGGTCTAACTCCCAAAAACTTGCGTACATCATTGAGCTGACGGTACCATGCGAGGAAGCAATTGAGGAGGCATTTGAGCGTAAGAAGCTGCGGTATGCTAACTTGGCAGCTGAGGCAGAGGACTGAGGCTGGAAGATCAAGGTGCACCCGGTGGAAGTGGGGTGCAGGGGCTTTGTTGCCAGTACAACAGCAGAGACATCTGTTACCCTCCAGTTCGATAGCAGGTTGTAGGTTGCTTTGCTTTCACTCTTCTGTCCGGTTCATCCAAAACCGGAGGAGTGTGGGTGCCAGTCAGTCGTATCAAATCTTTCATACTCCAAGAAATGTCTACATACTCTCGTCACATGAGGCTGGGCGTGTAGACTTCAAATCAGCTCCATTGTTTGTTTTAATAGACCTTCACCACTAGATGGCGGTGTTTAACAAAAATGTGTTATTGTAGCTCGACTGCAGAAAGCATTTAGAATGAGATAATAGTGTTGTAGTGGTTAGATTTTTTCATTTTCATCATCGCCATCATTATAAGCGATGTCTCCAGTACTGGAGTTTACTGGTAGTTTCCTGTTTTTATTGTTTCTAATCATGTTTTCTAAGAGTTGGTGCTGGTTATGATCATTTCCACCGTTAGATTCATTAGATTTATGTGTCATTCTGCTACATCTGGGTTTCATCAGCATTTCATCTTCTTCTCCTGTTTGCTCATGAAAGACTCCAACCACTGACTACACCATCTCATGGCTCAAAGTGGTGTTACACAAAAGTGCAGGGTGGACCTTTATGCAGAAAGTTAAACAGTCCAGTGTCTGACTTTTCACAGTTTGCATTTTTGATGAACACACAAGAAGCTTACCTGTGATCCTGTCTCCTGATTTTGAACTGTAGGTCTGAGATAAAACAGTAACAAATAGTTTAAAATAAAAAATATTGAATATCTATTATAATTTGGCGCATGTCACTAATTTCTAAAAAGAAATACTTTTCCTTTATTTCTTTTTTCTATCACCAATAAAGATTTTTTTTTTTAATTCCACAAAAAACAACATAAAAAAAGCACGGTTCAGGATGCAATGCCTTAGGACATAACTGAGTCTCTTTCACTATATGTAGAGAGAAAGGAAATTGATTTCTCCAATTTCTGTAATCAAAACACATTGTTTATATAATCAAAATAAACATGTCAAGTGACCCCCTACCTGATTTTTACTGCACCACAAACTTCAACATTTAAAATGAACAAAGAAAACAAAATGAACAACACTATATGCTTAGAAGTAAATGCTCCCCAGAGAGTGAAAACTCTAAAACACTCTAGAGTGCCCAGAAAGAGTAAAATCCAAAATTATATTTAATAAATTCAATAAGTGACCAAATGCAGGCACATTAAAACTATTAAATTTTTAATATTGTTGATTAGAAGTGAAAGTCCAGATCAAGGTACACTGCATTTGTCACACTGACGAAATAAGTTTCGGACTCCACAGTTTTTCAGTAAATTAATAAACCGAATAGAGCAATAACACAGATAAAAATTTCTTCAGGAGGTTTGGCTGACACATGAAGATGACAACAGCAGCTGTCCATAATGAAGCTGAATACTACAACTGTAGTATTCAGTACTGCATACACTTTTCAAAACCCATTCACACTAAAAACCACAGGAAACAACAGCACTGACACATTAAGGCCACAAAGATACACAAAGAACAGCTTTTCGTAAATTTCTATACATGTTGCACTGAGATAAAAGAACCACAGGGAGGATGAAATAAAGATAAGATGAATGTGTTTGTACATTGCAGCATATTGCTTTGGCTTTGTCTGGGTAAAAGGCCTCACTATCTGCATACACACACACACACACACACACACACACACACACACACACACACACACACACACAACTTTGTAAAATTATATTTTGCTTTAATTCAGCATTAATTTCCACAATACCCTGACCATATATCAGCCAAACATTTTATCTCCACATGATTCTGTTAAATGTTCATAGTCTCTGTTCTTGTTTACACTTTTCATGTTAAAGTCAATTAAATCTGGCTTTGTTGTTTTTCAATGTATTTTCTGTATACAGTAAACAGACACTTTATTAGGTGCAGCTATTAGGTACACTTATTAATTACCGCTGTTTAACTGATTATTCAAGCAAACACCTAATCAACTAATCAAATTGCAGAAACTTAGTGAATTTAGGCCTTTTTATATAGTCAAGATGACCCACTATAGTTCAAAATGGGAATCAGAATGGAGAAGAAAGGGGATTTGAGTGATTTTGAACAGGATGCATGGTTGTTGGTGGCAGACATGCCTTTCTGAGTAGTGTTCAAACTCTTGATCTGTACACTCCACAGAAGAGAAAATGCCCAGTGGGCTTCAGTTCTCTCAGGTAAAATGCCTTGTTGATGCCAAAGGTCAGAGGAGAATGGCCAGACTGCTTCAAGTTTACAGGAAGGCATCAGCATCTCAGGTTTTTGCTAGAGCACAGTATGAAAGGTTTAAATGTTTCAGTGTGCCTGCAGCATATCCTGTGGGACTGGTGTAGCTCGTTCCTCAGAGATGGTGGCGTATACATGATAAACATCAGACTGGAGAAAACAGACAGTCCTTTAAGTCTGCAGCATCAGTTAAGCTCAGAAAAGATTTTCTGCACCTCAGGTGTCACTTACCTCGTCATGTTTAAACTCTTCTCTGTTCAGTTTCTCTGCACCTGCAAGTAAGAGAATCACATCCTAAAATTACTTTCAGTCAGGCAGATACAGATGCATTTACTGCATGTGATTCCCCTCTCACTAAAGTCAAAAGTAAATCTTAGAAAAAAAAACTTATAAACATATAAAGTTTTTCACTTAATTTTAAACACATATTTCATTAACTATGCATAACCAATGTAATTTACAGCCTTTATGTAAAGCCCCCTTCATATACAGTAGGTGTTTAGGTTTCTACCCCCTGCTCTCATAAACTATTTTATCACCACTGGTACACATTCCCACAGCTAGGCTATGATTACACCATGAATTTTTTTCTCCATATTGTACTAAACAGAATTTAGATAGGTTTAAAGTTTGAAAAAAAAAACCTGTTGCTCACCAGTAGTACATCTGACAGCAGCCACTGAAGTGATCACACTGTAGGCTCCATCATTACTTACAAGTGGCTTTATCCAACAGAGAAAATAATTGATAACACATTACAAATGAATGCACCTTTTGTAATTAAATTACTGAATATTGAAGTTATGCGAATGTACATTTGCATTACCATTCCTCCATGGTCAGTATTTGTCATGCATACAAAGTCATCTGCAGCAGAGGTAAATAAAAAAATCTCAGTGAATAAAAATACATGCACTACTGTCTACTCTATTGATCCATGTTACAGTGCAATTTAAGGCATGCAATGTATGAATGCAGTAATACTGGCAGCTAAATAAATTAAATACCTGTGGTTTTGGCTTTAAACCTACAAGTAAAATAAATAAAGGGAGACAAAGGTTAAATTAAATTACAATGAAAATAAAAAGCTGGCTTAATGTGGATTTCTTTTGGTCGGTCGGTTTAAAAATTATAGGACAGTAAAAATTGTTAGAACCCATGTGAGACACAAGATGGCTTTTACTTTGAAAAGACTCTGGGATTTGAAGGCATTGTCCACCCTACAGTGTTTCTGGCTGGGTTGTGTAAATGGGGTTAGACAGATGTATAACTCATGAGTAATGACAATTAGATGGTTTCACTGTGAGTCAGAGCAAATGAGTAACTTTTTCCCCTCATTATATTTTAATTTCAAAAGAAGGAATAATTCTGTATTTAGCTATTTTCTTTTATTTCATTGCTTTAACTCATGTTTCTGTACACACACTTGCTTCTGCATTTTGTAAAATAATGTCCAGGAATGAAAGGGGAGATGTGATCAACATTTATTAAGGGAAAGCTCAAGTTTGCTGAAAAATAGATTTCTTACCTCTTTGGAGAATATCTGTCTGAGAAAAATAGAAATAAAGAATCAGATCAGTTTTACAGTCAGTGGCTCATTTACAGCAGTTCAACAAACCTACAAACTTTCATTCAATGAGACCTCCTGAAAGTATAAAAGCAGTACAAGTAGAGTTTGTAGAGTGGTGTGACAGCTCCAAACTTGAACTGAACCTGAGCAAAACCAAAGAGATGGTGGTGACCTTCTCCAGTAGGCAGAGGGATCTGGGTGCTTCAGTCACCATCACCATCCATGGGAAGCCAGTGGAGGTAGTTGAGGAGTACAAATACCTGGGAGCCATCTTTGACAACCACCTGAAATTCTCTGCCAACACAGAGAAGATTCTCAGGAGGTGCCACCAACGGCTATACCTCCTTTAAAAACACAGACTGGAATATGTTCACCCACACAGACCTGGACCAGTACGCCTCATCTGTACTGGATTACATCTCCAAAACCATAGACAGTGTCACCACCCAGAAACGGATCACCATGTACCCCAACCAGAAGCCTTGGATGAACCGGGATGTTCGTCTCCTCCTGAAGGCCCGCAACACCGCCTTTAGGTCAGGAGATGCACACGCCTACAGTACAGCCAGGGCTAATCTAAAGAAGGGCATCAAAAAAGCCAAACACCATTACAAAAAGAAGGTAGAAGAACACTTCTCCAACTCCAACCCCCGACGCATGTGGCAAGGACTCCAGACCATTACAGACTACAGGACCACCAAACCCTCCCCCACATCCTCTGATGTCTCCTTCCTCAACGAGCTCAACAACTTTTATGCTCAAAGGAATTTGCAAAGAAAAGCGTCTGGACTTCTTTAAGTTGCTTGAAGACGTTTCACCTCTCATCCGAGAAGCTTCTTCAGTTCTAAGGTCAAATGGCCGAGAGTCCCAGATTTAAACCCAGTGGGAGTATCCCCCCAAAGAGGGACAAAGGACCCCCTGGTGATCCTCTAATCACATGAACCAAGGTGTGAAAGCGGGTGTGGGACCTAATCAGCCAGGGTTTCGGGTGAGCTCATTGTGAAACCTGGCCCCACCTTGTCATGTGATTTCCTGAGGTCAGATGGCCCAGGATGTGAGTGGGCGTTAAGGCGTCTGGGGAGGGAACTCAAAACTGGATTATAGATGGCAGACAATTGGTGTCGTAAACCACCGCCTCTGTTCAAAGATGGTCGCTCACGGTGGACATAGATGGCCTCTTTCACTCCTCTTTCAAACCATCTGTCCTCTCTGTCCAAAATGTGAACATTGGCATCCTCGAAAGAGTGACCTTTATCCTTAAGATGCAGATGGACTGCTGAGTCTTGTCCTGTGGAGGTGGCTCTTCTATGTTGTGCCATGCGCTTGTGAAGTGGCTGTTTGGTCTCTCCACTGTATGTAGGAATGCCCAGACCTCTACATTGGAGAGACCAAACAGCCACTTCACAGCCACTTTTCATTTGAAAACGCATCGTTTTCTCTCTGTTTTGGCCCCCCGTCCACACTGAGATGGCGCTTTCCTCAAGGAAAAACGCAGCGTTTTAAAAACCCTCTCGAAAACGCATACATTTCAAAACGCAGCTGTCCCGTCGCAGTGTGGACACACGAAAACGCAGACTTTCTAAAACAATGACGTATTTTAGTCATGTGATGCAGTCATGTTACCAAATAAACAAAGATAGCGGAGGGCATTATACAGCAGTTGTTTTGATTCCTCTCAATTTTGACAGCCCTGAAAAAGATGAATATCAGTTTGTACATGCTCCAGATAGCTTTTCTTCAAATTCTTTAATTCTCACTCGCTTTTGCGCAAACGCAGGACTGGAGCGTAAGCGTTTTCATCTGTTTCAATGTGAATGCAAAACTCTGTGAAAACAACTGAAAACGGTAGTGTGGACGCGGAGCGTTTTCAGATGAAAACGCCGTTTTCAAATCTATCCGGGCTAGTGTGGATGTAGCCTTAGACAGGCAGCCAAAATCATCAGTGACCCCTCTCACATTCTTCACCCCGCATTTCAGTGGCTCCCCTCTGGGCGACGCTTCCGCTGCATTTCCTGCAGGACTGAGAGGAGGAGAGCCACCTTTGTCCCCAAAGCCACTCTGCTTTTTAACTCCAGCCGATAAGAACATTTTCCACACCAGAAACATAAACTACTCTACACTCTTTTTATACTGCCGACACTTTATTCACTTTTAGTCACTTACAGTTATTTATTCACCTTTCAGTCACTTTAATTTTAAAACTGTGTATATACTGTGTATTTATTATCTCACTCTTACTGCCTGTTTATGCCCTGTCCTTATCTTTAACATCATGCTGCTCTGTTGTATCTTAATTGCCCCTTGGAGATAAATAAAGTCTTTCTGATTCTGATTCTGATACAAGAAATCTAAAAATACAATTATTTGCTAAATCCTTAACACTACTTAACATATTATTGCATAAAATAATTTTTTATTACTGACTGATGGCAAGAAGAGTAACCAGAGCAATCTAATATGAAATCAGTTTTAATGCAATCAATTTAAATCTGTAAATGTTATACTCTAACATTAATATCCATCTGCACATTGACAAATACTTTCACATAGCGATTAATATAAATCTCACCATTTCTTCTTTTAGATCTAAGAATCATCAGCACCAGTAAAATGACGCCCACAGTTACACCGAAACCAACGACGACTAACACAACAGTCAGTGTCCACGTTCCTGTTTGAGATCACAAACACATCTCATTTTTAACTCAAAAGTTGGACAGTTCTATGTCTCTGTACTAAAGTTCACACTAAATATATGGCTTAGATTAACATTTTAATTTCTGATTAAATAATGCCACAAATAACACATCAGTAATTTAATTACCTGATGGTGAGGTCCCAGAAGTGGTAAAAGTGGAAGCACTGGGTGTGCTGGGACTTGATTCTCCTGCAGAAATACAAAAAAGTGTTAAAGACCTTTTAAAGAAGTGATGTGTGCTGATGTTCTGTAATTCAAAGGGAAGACAGTTGTATGGACAAAAATTGTGATAAATTTAATCCGCAGTTTTAATTAGCACTGTGAGCTCTGAGACAGTCTTAAAGCGCTATATAAGAATCAATCCATTTACCATTTAATGACTGTTGAAAAATACACAATGTGAAATACTTTACTCCTGTGTGGGTTGGTTTTATGACGTACCAGTGTTTGTTTTATTTACAGGTTTTTCAAATGTGTGATCTACTGAAATAAAACAGAAATATTACAAAAACTTTTACAACAACATAGCTTTGCATTTTCAGTGTACTCATAACGGTCTCACCTGTGTTACTCCTTCCTGATGTCATGTCCTCAGCTTTTGTGGTTGCAGAGGTCATATTAGTTGCATGGTTTAGATTAGTAGTAGTTACTAATTTAAAACACATAAATACAAAATAAATAACGCAATGTCAAATATATCACAATTTTTAAAGTAAATATTTGTTACAGCATTTCTTTTCTGTATCACTAATAAAGATTTAACTACAGTAAAGAAAACAACATAATATATATTTTGATGCAATATATTGCAACAAAATTCCACAACTTAGCTTTAATGTGAGAAGATTTGCATTAAAACTGAAAAAACTGCATACAATGCATATAGGCCATTGTTTGTGTTTAACTAATGAGACGTATCAGTAATTTAGTTACATGATGGTGAGGTCGCAGAAGAGATAGAAGTGAAAGCAGTTGATGTGGTGGGAATTAATTCTGCTGGATAAATGCATAAAAAGTGTCTAAAATTATTTAAATAAATCATGTGTGATGATATTCTGGATTTATTTGACAAGTATTCTATCTAACACCTACCCACGGTTAGAGTAGATGATGGTTTTGTGTCGATCATTGTTGATTCTCTTTCCATAATGTCTAGAGTAAAAGGATTTTTTTATTATTATTATTATTATCTTTTTGCTTTAATGCAATCACTTCAAACTGAGTAATTTCTAAGCGAAAGTTTTAAAAACGTATTAATTTAAATCACTCTCTCAAGCTTCTGACATGCACCTATGAACTCTTCCTGGAAGTCACATCATGACCACTTGCACTTGATTTATGGTGCAAAACTCTGTGAATGTCAAGAAGACAAACTCTTCCTCTAAATAAACACGGTTGTTGTGTTCATGAGTCATAGTGAGAGACTAAGCTTTATCATTCATGCTAAGCATCAGAATTGTAGCTTTAGCATAATATATGTAAGCATGTTAACCTGAAAATTGAATTAAAGCTTATTTTTGGTCAAGTACACACCACTGCTTGTGCGTCTGAGCCTACAGAAATAAAACAGACATAAAACTTTCACAGCAATGTATCTTTGCATTATTGATGCAATGACAGTCTGTCAGCTGATGCTATTTTCAACTCTTTTGAGAGCTGGACTGGTGTCAGACTAACTGTAGCCCTTGTAATTTGGTGATTAAATAATACAGCACAAAACACATCAGTAATTTAGCTCCTGGTGGTGAGTTCACAGAAACCGTGGAAGTGGAAGTACTGGACCTGTTGATTCTTGATGCTGCTGCATAAATATACACAAAGAGTTCAAAACCTTTGAAAGAAGCGACGTGTGATGATGATCTGGGTTGATATTTATGTGCATTGTGCATATTACCTGCGGTCGCGGAAAATGATGATTTCATGACAGTCACTGGTGGTTCTTTTTCCACAATATCTACAGGGAAAAGAAAAACAACAAAAATGTGTTGGGTTTTTTTGTTTTTTGTTATTTTTGGAATCACTGCAGCAGACATCATTTAAAACTAAAAAATTGAATCAAACTGATTTAGCTGTGCAGTTATACTAATGACAGTGTGAGTTAATCAGTCAGTTCACCACTTTGGAAACATTTAGTAGATTCTCATTAAATTTAAATTGCAGGTGATGAGCCCCAGATAACCACATACCTGCAAAAATAAAAGCTCCTGTAGCCTTGCTTACTAAGTCCTGACATATACTTTGTAAGATAGTGATCATAATAATAATTTGCTATTTTTGGTAAAACCTGAATCTTATCATTAGCACTGTGAGCTTTAATCAAGAATTTAATTAGCTGGACTGTGAACACAGAAGCCACTAGCATGGCTGCACTGTTATGTTATAAAAATCAGTCTTATGAAGCTGTTTTATTTATCGTGAAGTGTAATTTTTCCAATATGGACCCACAGTCAGAAATGCAATCAGCTGAAGTGAAATGAAATCAGAATAACAGGAGTAACAACTTGAAACTCTTCAAAAAGTGAAATTTCTGATCAGATCAATGTGAATATTCACCAGCACTTAAACACTTTCATTAACTTGTCACATAAAAATAATTCAGTTTTTCTTGGACTTACCTTTCAAGCTGTATCGATCACTGCGAGGTGACAAAGAGTTGGGTTCATTTTCCAAACTGTAATCACAGCTGGCATCTTTTTGCTGAACAAAATGTAAATGCCTCAAAAAATCAGCAACTGAGACATAAAACTGGCAGAACCTCTGTTTGGTTTTTCTGCTGCTTTCCTTTGAGACAGTTAGATTCAGGACTGGATGACTTGCTTCTCCAAAGTACAGATTACATCTTGTATCATGTTTCACAGATCCAGGCAGAGAGCAAGTGATGAGAACAGATTCCCCATCAAAATGCTGAACACTCATCTCTGGTTTTTGACCTGCATGAAGATCAATGGAGTATCATTAAATATCTGTCACATATTCTGCATGTTTTACCAGTACAACAACGACAGCGGTGGTGATAATCACAACTGTCCTACTGTAACACTCAGTCATCATATTTTACAACATTTTTTAATCCCCTGAAATTTCTTTTAACACCACATGGAGGTTGTAATGTATTTTACATGTATTCGACGAATCAGTAAAATTTGACATTCATCACAGATGATGCGTGAGAAACACATGTTGAACTGGTTAAATATGAACTGGACCATCACGTCATGTCTGTTAATATGAACAGACAGAAAGGTGTAACTGAAATCCAACATAATTTTATCATAACAAGTTTTTATATGAAATACAAACAGTGATTCTGTATCAGGTTTTTGTATCTGCAAATTTAGTTCAGCATAGTAGGCCAGATGTTTATAACCAAACACCTGCAAAGTAATAACTGACAACAACTGTAGCAATTAACTTTAACATACTCTCCTAAACATGAAGCACTGTCCACCAGATTCCTGCTAAAGGTAATTGTATGATAAATGATCTAATAACAGGAAGAAGAGTCTCTTACTTTGTATGCTGATGGAGGATGAGTTACTGTGCACTGAAGGAGAATTCACAGATCCGTCCTCCACTGTGTAAAAACATCTGACTTTGACCTCAGCAGGTGATCTCTGATGTGACATAAACAGCAGTTCAGTTCCTGTCAGTGTCTGCAGACATGAGATGCCTTTGTTACCTTGTTGCTCCCCAGTATAAAAATAACAGTGATGAACTGAGGCAGGTGCTGGTGCCTGACAGTGTAACGTGACTGAGTCTGTCTCTGAGATCACTGCTGTGCTCACTGTCAGTGTTGGTGGAAGAAGAGCTGAAAGATTAGAGGGAAAGACATGTATCAAATATCTAAAAGGTTGTTATGTCAACACTCTGAATGAGAGAGATTTGTTGTAAACAAACAAGGTGTGAAAACTTTGTTCGGTTATTTGCAGACTGTATCAGTTCATATGATGCTAAAAGAACAGTTTGAAATGAAAAGTGTAAATTGGAGACTGACCTTGGACTTGATACTCATGAGAGGAAACTGTCAGAAATAACATGTTTAAAAAGGGAAATACATGCATGTGTTAATGTATGTTATGTTAAACTGTTAAAGTTTGAGTTAGTTAGTTCTTGCTCAGAGTCTGTATAAATGCAGATTTAATTTAATCCAACAAGAACAATAGTTTCTCAATAAATTAACCTGCATAGAATCACCAGCCATGAAAAATGTAGGTAATTTGCAAAGATGACCCTGAGTTCATTTATGGTGAAATCTACAGAGAATTAACTTACTCATGAGGATGGCAAACAGCAGGTGTCCAGTCATGATGAAGCTGAATACTGCAACAGCCAAATTGAACTGAGTGATTGTCATTTTGCAGAACTTGTTCAAACTAAAAAGACAGGAAGCAACAGCACTGAACATCACCCAAAGGCCACAATGATGCAGCTTTCGAAAATACCCATACGTGTTTTACTGTGAAACAAAGAACCACAGCAGAGGGGTGAAAAGAGGCTAATGAGAAGAGCACATTTGAGCATCATTTACTTTGAATTTGTGTGGGTTAAAGGCCTCACTATCTGCACACATGCATCACTTGCATTTATTTTCAAAGCATTGCAACACATGAAGTATTCATAAGTTAGTTCATAAGACAGTAAAGCGCATATTTTATCTTTTGTATCTGCTGTTACCTGATAGTCTGCCTCTTTAGTCACTGAGCAGTCTAAATATGTTCTTGCTTCATATATAGATTCATTCAAAGCTTCAGTGATGAGAGGTAACTGAAATACAGATTTTTTTTAACACCTTTTAACACCTCTACAACATATCATATACATCTGCTTTTGACACAGACAAAAGTGCGCACTAAACAACAGTTGAAACGATGTTCAACATTCTCAAAAGTTGGACGTAGCTTTTTCAGAGGGAGAACGATACATTCAGAAAGTGCTGCATTCACTGAAAACACTACATCCAGATGAACAGAATCAACTTTTGGCGATTTTCTTACCTGAATGATTGAGAATGCATTAAGATGTTCAACATTGCACTATCAGCGTAAATTTAATTACATCTGCACTCTCTGATAATACTGAAATAATGTTGCAATCATGACTATAGATGATGATCGACATGATTTTTTTAACCAACTTGCAACCCAGAGGCAATAACAGAGCGCTCTACATATCCAACATTTAAGACATCTCAATCAATGGCTCATTGCAAATCATCAGCCGCTGTTTTAACTAATGTCTGTTTGATATTTGTGTTTCTTTTGTTGTATGTCTGTAGACACATGAACGCATGGAGACTATAGTTCATAAGAAGGTGGCGGAGAAAGGATGCAAAATGGAGCCCTCTACATTGTATCTTTTAGGGTTACTGGAGCTGTTGTTTCTCTATGAAATAGACAAAAAAGAAATAAAGTCACATAATGTAATGGTGCATGCTGCATGCAAATTCAATAAATGGATGGAGAACTAATATTCTCCAACAAGGGACCACAACAAGGGACCACATGAGACATTGGGACTGTTGTGAAGGGCTGCACCAATAAGCTGGACTCAGTTCTGTTTAATATTAATTTTATCCCATTATAAGCTTACCACAACAGTCCCAGTTTCCTGTGTGGCCCCAGAGGAAAATTCATAAAACATACTCTGACTGGAAAACCCATCATGTCACCACTCCATTGTGTTTTCAGAGGAGCCGCTGCTGAGTTTCTGAAGTCCTGAATATAAACATATCAAAGCCATTTTTTGTTTGTAGGCGTTTCTAGACCCAAGGTGGAACTCAAGCATGAACTCATTGTAACCTATGCAAACATTTTTACACTCATCACAGGTCTGCCTCTGTAGTCACTGAGCAGTCTAAATTTGTTCTTGCTTCATATGTAAATTAGATACAAAGTTTCAGTCATGAGTTGTGAATACAAATTTAGTTCCTGTCCTTTTTCTCTACCAGATAATTTTATCTATGAGAACACAGAAGCCACTAAGGTGGTTATTACTGAAATAGAGGTCATTTTCGCACCTCTACAATGTGTGACACGCATCTGCTTTTGACACAGAGACAAGTGTGCACACTCAGATAGCAAACAGTAGTTGTTCAACGTTGTGCTATCAGTCTAAATTTTGTGAAATCTGCATTGAGCATTGATATTGTTTCTTAATCAGTTTTGGACCCTTGGATAATATTGAGATAATACTAACAACATGACTGCAGAACTTCAGTAAGAAAGCCAAATAGCAATAAAAAAAATAGGGAACTCACTGAACTCATTTATGCATTTGCTTTTGTTGTATATCTTTATGTCTTTGTTCATTTTAATGTTTTATGTGACCTGGCCTGGGACTACAGATATAAATGATCTGGCATCTTTTAATTTTGGCATACTGATGTACATCAACATGCAATGTTCCAGTTAGACAAAGAAAAACATTTCATTTAATCAATGCTGAATTCTGACATTGTTTTTTAATCACTTTTGTGGCATTTCAACTTATATTAAATGGCAAATTACTAACAATACTCAATACTTCAGAGTATTGTACTTTTGTATTTACAGCCAGGATAAATTGTGTAATGGTGTTGAAATATATTTATCCTTATTAAACTTCTTATTAAACTCTACCTATCACTGAAATAAACACGGGTTCATTTAACTCGCGTTAAATCCTTTTTATAATATTTTACTTAGCTTGAAATCATGTCTGGGGAATTTACTCCTACCTCTGTGATGTCCTGCCTCCATCCAGCCTAGACATAGCTTTGAACTGCTTATAGCTAAAGGAAAATTCTGTGTAGTGCATTTGCACCAAAAGAAAATACAAAAACACAATGTGAATAAAGCACGTGAAAATTTAGAAATCTGTCAAAAACTTGTTTAAAACTAAAAATGATTAAATTCACATCTCAAAAGCTAATTTTGAGCATAACATTTAACCACCCAAAACAGTTTATTTTACTATTACAAATATCATGTTAATTAAAGAGGTGCAAATGGTTGCATAAAGTGCCAAATACAATCAGCAAAGACATGAATGTGATAAAGTGCGTTTCAGTCCCGGGGTAGGTTCGTCTCTTGGTCAAAAATCTGTGACTTTTAAATATCATTCCCAAGTAAAATTTACCAAGATTAAACCGTATTTTTGTCAGCGAGAAAATCTCGATCAACCAATTAAAACATATGTCACTGTGGTCACACCGTGAAGTTTCATCAGTATTTCAGTCTCAACCACGACGATTCAAATGAAAAGTCAGCGTTGTTTCAATGTCGTCTTGCTATCTGTGCATTTGAAGCACTGATTGGGGGTTTTGACTCCGGATGAGGTGACAGGATTCAGTGATAACACATTAAGTTGGATGAATCCGCGGTGGCTTTCAGATCCTAATTTACCACACCTGGTGCGATGCGGTTCACCTGGTCTCATTATACCGGAAACAACTGCATAAAAACGGAGACAGTTGCCAAGAAAGGAGAGCACGCATATTTTAAGACTTTAGCTTGTCTACCTTTATTGTGGCCTGTTTTTATATTTTAGTGCAATGCCTCCCAAAAGGCCACCAGCGCACTCCACTGATCCGTCCGAATCGTCCACAAGCGAAGCGTCGGTGGATGAGAAGCCGGGAAAGAAATCAGGTCTGTGCGCAAACGGCGAAAATCTTTAAGATAGAACGAACTTGAAAAATTATATGTAAATTTCCTCTGCGTAGATGCTGCGCCTCATCCATCCACGGCGATCATGGTGAAAGAAGCACTTCAAGCGTTGGACTCGCGCAAAGGGGTTTCATCCCAGGCGATACTGAAGTATATCACAGAAAAATACCCGTCGGTGGATTTGGCGAGGCTGAAGACTTTAGTTCGGAAAAACCTGAAGAAGGGAGTGGAAAATGGGACGCTGGTGAAGCCTGGGAACTCCAGCGCGAATACGGCCACGAGGAGATTTAGGGTAAGCGGTTACATCAGCAGCTGCGTTCAGACGAGGAGTTCAAATGTCACTGACAGGTTTCGTCTTTATTTTAAGCTTGCACCGAAGACTAAACCAAAAGCCGAAAACGCAGAGCCCAGTGTGAAGAAGTCTCCAAAAGCAGCCAAGGATGGAGCCAAGAAGCCCAGCAAAGCGGGTATGAAAGACCGTTAAACCGCGAGTGAGCAGTAATTTAAGCTGTTACTCGGTGTCTAACTCGTCATTTCTTACAGGTGCCACAAAGAAGAAAGACGCTGCAAATGGACAAACAAAGTCTAAAGAGGTGAGCGGGCGCAAGTTTGACTGTAGATGAGAAGTTTGTCAGATGACTCATCTTAAAGTGAATTTTCTGGCAATTACTTCACAATTCAGGCTTTAAGGGGTTAATGGCTTTGTAGAGTGTCCTGAACATGTCAGTTTTCACTGCATCTCTTGTCTGGTAAAATAGTTTATGAACACTGGAGAGAATGTAAAATTCTGGCTTTCATTCAATGTACCTGTGGCTCCTAAATTCCCCTTTTGCCTTTTAGGACTCAAAGCCTCTCAGAAAGTCAAAGGATGAAGAGGCTTCTACATCAAAGGTTGCTCCAGCAAAGAAGCCAAAGGCTAAACCGACTGGGGATGGTGAGGAAACTGCTGCCTCGACCAAAACTAAAGCAAAGAAAACGAAGGAGGCAAAGCCTGGAAAGGCCAAGGTTGCCAAAGCGGACAGTACAGTGGCTTCTAAATCAAATAGAAAACGAGGAACAAAGTCTGCAGATTGAACTTGTAATTCTAAACTGTTTTTATATCGTTTGTCAAATAAATCTAAATTCTTAGCTCTTGAGTCAATTTGAGTATATTCTAATGACCTTTAATACTTGACTATGCAATGACTAAACCCGAGCATTGCAAATATATTGAATCTGGCCCCTAATTTACTTCAGACCTTCTGCATTTGTACTAAAGGTCTAACATGTCCTAAAAATAAACCTGACAGATTTTTGCACTTGAGTTTATGACTGCAAGTCTATAATGCTGTGTAACCTGGTTTCAAAATAAAAAGGGTGTTCCTCTGCAAACATTCTGAACTTAAAGTTCAGGTGGCGGCTGTCTGAGAATGAACCATATCAGCAGACAGCTTTTTAACAAAGCTGACCTAGTGGTCTCTTCACCAAATTGAGTCGCTGTTTCTATTAATCAGTGCATGTCCCTGTGAGAATATGTTGACCATCCTCAGCTGTAGGTTTGTCCTGTAAACAAAGGATTCATTCCTGTGTAACTCTGACTTCACTGTACGGGCCATTGCTTTCTGTAGTAAGACTCATACACTAGATTTAAGTTTCCTTTCACTACATTAATCAAGATGAGTGGTGCCTGCATTCATTTAATTTTTTTCCAGGATGTTAATTGCCGAAGTGTAAATGGTGATACTCTAAAATAACATCCCAGTGCCTCCACAGAAAAGACAAAAGGATCAGAAAAAGCAGGGTGCAAAGCATTCGAAGGGCTGTCTTGAAAAATGGGGCCACCCAGCTGCTCACTGTGGACATCAGCACCAAAAGCACAGTTACAAAGGCTAGCGATACATCGATTAGTTTTTCAAGTAGTGTCTGTGCAGTGGTATTGGCCCGTGTCTCTGGATGCCCTGCGTCCTCTTCTTTCTGCTGCTGCTCCAGCTTGAACTGGCGTCTCTCACAATCCTCCAGCACCTCCTGCAGGCCAGAGACAAAATTGAAGTTTTCTAATACCCAAGGAGAAGAGCAGCTACAAAGCCAGCGCTAAAAAGATGCCAGGCCCTTATTGTGGTTAAAAAGGCCTGGCATCTTTTTAGCGCTGGCAGAATCTGTTTCTTTTTTTTCTGAGGTGGAATAGTAAAGAGAGTAAATCTGGATTTTTTTTTTAATTTTTTTTGTATTTTGTACAGAAAGGAAGAATCATCACATCAGTTAAATACTGGAACAACGTCTCTTGTCATGGGAAAACATTATTTGAAACTTACATAAAAATCTTGTGTTGCGTCAAAAGACCGATCAGCACTCTTCTCTGCTGTGGCGGCTAACTCTTTTTTCAAGTTCCAAACGTCATTCTGATACTGTTCTGTCAAGTCAATGAATCGCTCTTCTAAAGATTCCCTTCTGCAAAACATAACACTACATCAAAACAGCAGATGGTTTCAGCCTACACAGCTGTATAGAGTAATATAGTACCTGTTCTGTAGATCTTGAAGGTCCTCAAAGAGCAAAGAGTAGTTTCGTTGGTAACTCGCATTTAAGTTTTTAAAGTATTCCTCAAGTTGGCTTTGGCTTTCCTGAAGCTTACCGACGTACTTGAGTACATCATCAAAGGCCTCGCTGTGGTCACAAGTGCACTCCCTTGAGCTACTGTATAAGATATTGAAAGAGACATTTTAGTCAGATTGTGCACCACAGTTGCTGAATAATTAGACTGAAAGAAGATGCAGAGGCCTCCTGTTTGTTACTAGCGGTATATGGATAACAGCGTGCTTTCCAGATGACTGCTGTAACCTGAAAATTGGTCTGCCTCAAAGTGGGCCTCTGTGGGGTGACTACATACATGAGCATGCTTTTTCCACTAACAGTAAAAAGCAATGAGCAGTGTGTCCTTACTGATAAAATATGTCTTTTACTGCTGTTTAAAATAAAACAATTTGGTTTTTTTGGTTTTTTAAAAAGCGAGATGTAAATTAATTAACATGTTTAAATTAAAGACTTTAAATTCAATGTTTTTTAGCATTAGGACAAAAATGAATTAAGGGAGTTTTCACACACAATTTATAAGCACTCATTTTAGTGTGGTGTCTGCTTAAAATCTACTGTAAATAGTATGCTTTATTTTAAAAATCCATTTTGTCACTGTTAAGTTGTGCTGATAAAATGGGAACTAACTTATTACAAAAATGACTGAGGGAATAAAAATCCACCCAGAACTCCAAACCATCATCACAGTCAATCAGCATCACACCAGGGCATATGTAAATGTTGTGTTAAATCTCATTTCTAGAATGCATGAAACATCCAACAGTTGTAAATGTTAATATGCAATCACCAGCCATTTTATTAGGTACACCTTACTAGTAATGTAGTAAAGTAGTAAAGTTGGAGCACTTTGGGCTTAATTCTTCATGGTATAGATTCAGCACAGTGTTGGAAACATTGTGTTAGGCTATCATGTCAACATGGACCAAAAACTCTGAGCAGTTTCAGCTGTATGTCTATGATGGGAATGTCAAGTTCCTAAATAACATTTCTTCTCCATTCTGATGCACTGTTTGAACGTCAGGAGCGTGACTTGAACATGTCAACATGCTTACATTGTTAAATTTGCTGCCATGTGACTGGCTGAGTAAATATTTGCTGTGACCCTGGTGTAAATCAGTAATCTCGAAGACATTTTTTATTACATTTCAAGAAACACCTGGGCTTGTACAGAACATAGAGGATAGAAACAAAGTAACGATCCTATCACGCTAGTATCGATCCGATACCAATACCAGCGTTGGTATCGGTACTATCAATATATGGCTCGACCTGCCCGCCTCTAATTCACCGGGAGCTGTCGTCCCTTAAGCTGCTGGTGCTGTACCCCGTGTGTAGCCTGCAGACTTACACCTAACACACACTAACGGAGATAAAGATCCTAACCCCACACTTGAATGTAGTAAGAACATCATTTTTGATGACTGTGCAGTTCTTCCTGGTTATATTTGTCGCTTCACGCTCACCTGGCTTCAAGTGACATCGTGGAGTCGTAGTCGGGTGTCAGTGACCTCTCAAGCGTTGATATGTTGAGACACATTTGTCACCTTTTTTAAAACAAAATCCAACTGCTTTGCATGTGTTAAAGTTGAGCGGAATCGAAGCGATAAATGTTGTAAACAGTAAAACGACGTTGGTGCCCAACGTTCATGTTGCTTAACAACATGTAAATCTGTCAGAAACAGAAACGTTCACGCTGATTCAGGTTTGTGAATGTCGTAAAACGATCTGCTATCCGGTGTTTCAGGTTCAGTAAGTTTTCTGCAGTTAAATAAAATCTGTGGTAGTTCAATAAAAGTCAGAAGTTGTTTTGCTGGGTGCAGCTAAAGGTCTGATGATGGTGGAAGTTCCCAGCTCAAGTTCACCTTCATCCGTAGTGAACAGAGAAAGAAGTTTTTGAAACGACAGCAGATTTAATGGATTGTGTGGAGCATCTGTTGGTTTTGATGTTTTTTGTTTTTCTGCACACCCTCGACCCTTTTATGAGACGATGAGAAAGGTTAACATATAACTGTTGATTTGATCTTTATTGCAAACATCTTATCAGCCAATCACATCTCACCACCTCAGTGCATTTAGGCATGTAGACAGGCTCCATATGAGCTGCTGAAGTTCAAACTGACTTTGAACGTAGCATGATTGCAGGTGAGAGAATTATTTCAGATACTGCTGATCTGCTGGGATTTTTCCAAACTACAGCAGCAGCAGACCACACCGGTGAGGAAACCAGAAACTGAGACTACAACTCCACACAAAAATGTGACAATGGAAGATTTAAAAAATGTTGGTGGGTCAGAGGAGTCTCGACTTCTGCTGCGACACTCAGATGATCAGGTCAGAACTGGTCTTAAACAATATGAAAGCATGACTCTATTCTGCCTCGTATCTGCGGGTCTGGGTGGGGATGGTGTAATGGTGTAGGCAGGGGTGTCAAATGGGCCTACTGGCCCACTTTGTAAAATGTGAAGAAAGGCATAGATTTTGGACTTTTAACTGCATTTTTAAAGATATGTGAATCATTCCATGTGTGGTTAAACTTCTTTACACTGGCAGAAGGAGAATTTCACCGGTCCAGCCTACAGAGGGTCAAACACAGCTTTATGTGGCCCACGATGTAAACGGAGTTTGACATCGGAGTTTGACTGACGGCCCCCTTAGTACAGGCTGATCACTGTTTAAACACCACAGCCTACCTGAGTAATGTTGCTGACCATGCCCATCTTCTCATGTCAAAAAGGTCAAATCACCTGAAACCAGTTTGTTGATCATGCCAGCGAGCAAAAGTTTTTTTTGTGTTTTTTTTACCTTAGTATTATTTTGACTATAACCCTCTTTAATGTTAAAGGTGTATGACCCCCATAAAACAGATTTTTATAGACAACCGAGGATGAAGAGAAGTTAGACTTTCAAGTTCAGTTTTTAAACAGCAAATTTATTTATCTTTAATTAAAAAATAAAAAACAAAATAAAACCCAACTAAAAGTATTACTATTTCATTGTCACTAATAGAAACAGTACGGAAGCACTGAGTCTTTGAGCACTTTATCCGCTCTTCAAGTATGTTAAATGAGTTCATAGATGATTCCTCTGCAGTGGAAAAACCACCAGGATAGTAGGGTCCGGTTTGCATGATTGCAACTCCAAGCACAAAATTTCATAATAGTAATATCCTGGCTGTGCCGTTACCAGTGTTACTGACTTCACATATCCAGTAAGAAACAAGAACCCACACATGTCTGACCCAGAGCAATGTAGCTGATGTGCAAGCACCCCGTTCTTTAGAGTGTAGTGAGCAGAGAGAAGAAGTGTTGGTCATAAAAGCTGAAATCTGAAAAGATAGAGCAAAGAGGGAAATAAAAAGCAGACGGGGGAAAACTGAATCACAAGAGCAGAAAAAATAAAAAGTACAAAAAAAGAGAGCGTGGGCGACTATGACTGCAGAACACTGTAGGCTCATTACAGTTAAAAAGAACATAAAAATCCATCAATCAGGTGTATTAAAAATAGCAGTAACTTCAAAACAATACCACTTGAATCAGTTGAAAAGTAATAAAACTCTGAATAATATTTTTTTCTGTGGGGAAACAATGAAAAGTTTTCCCACATGTAAACAAATTCACTCAGAAGAGAGAAATCAAGTGTGCAGTTCTCTCAGCCCCCTCCTTCAACTATGCCCCGTTCACCCTTTTACATATGCTCGTGCCACAATTGCACCAGATATAGAAAGTCCATATCAAACATCCAGCCTTTTCTCTCCGTATCCACTTGTATTCTCCTCAAAACATATTTCATAGAGCAGTAAAGTGACAGACAGCTTTGTAATCCTCCTGAGTGTTTTGAGAAGCTGCTGGAAAAAGAAGGACTGCTGAGATTCATCTCCCCACATGGGCCAGTGTCATTCCTTTATTATCGCTTTCACACCTCCGGTCCCTTCATGTTTAAATTACCTAAATGCACCTTCTCCAGGCTGGTCATCTGGGGTGCAGAAGAAAGCGATGCATATACTCTGAAATGGCATCCCAGTGCCTCCAGAGGATGGCGAGGATAATTACGAGCAGCAACGTAGAAAGCGTGCGGCTGCGGGTTTTCATCAGGGGCACGACGCAGTTAGCCACTGTGGACACAAACACCAAAAGGACTGCCATCACAGCTAGCAGCACATTGATTAGTTTTCCAAGAAGAGTCCGCGCTGTGGCATTCTCCAAACCCTCCAGCTGCACCACCTGCTGTTGCTGCTGCTGCAGCTCCATTTTGGAAATGCGTGTCTGACAAGCCTCCAGCGCCTCCTGCAAGTGAGAGACAAAAGAGTCGGTGACAGAGCTCTAATAAGGAAGCACACGTGTCCTGTTCATCCAAGCGAGGCTTACCTGTATGTCTCTCGCTCGTTCATAAGACTGATAGGCGATCTTCTCCTCCATGCTCGCCAGTTCTTGTTTCAAGTTCAAAATTTCATTCTGGTGCAGTTCTGTCAAGTCATTCAGTTGTTCTTCTAAACGTTCACACCTGCAAAGCAGCACATGACGAAGTTGTATTTTTGTATTTTCCTACTCAGTTGTATATAGTATTTGTATTTCCATTTTATTCTATTGTATATATTATTCTATTCTATTTTATTCTATTGTATATGGTATTTTATTTTATTGTATTTTATTGCTTTCCAGTGTTTTCTAATTTCTGCTACATAACTT
Organism: Oreochromis niloticus; assembly: GCF_001858045.2. Lineage (NCBI taxonomy): Eukaryota > Metazoa > Chordata > Actinopteri > Cichliformes > Cichlidae > Oreochromis > Oreochromis niloticus. The sequence continues at coordinate 21,334,369 of NC_031970.2, forward strand.
TGCACTTTGCTGTAACAAAACAAATTTCCCACCTGTGGGACTAATAAAGGTCATCTTATCTTATCTTATCTTATTTCACAAAATGGTACAAGTCCTTCTACATAAACCGACTATACTGCAGAGCACATGACAAATCTACCTGTATCGTTCCTCTTGCAGCCCCTCCATGATCATAGTGTAGTCCCGCTGATAGTGGGCTTTTAAATTTTCAAAGGACTCCTCGAGTCGACCTTGGTTTTCCCGAAGCTCTTGGATCTCGTGGAGTATAGCATCAAAGCCTGAGGCTTGTGGATGATCAAGGGTGTTGCCCTTAGAGCTGGGGGGGCCTCCTGGGGCACCAGGGGTGCTGTTTGCTCCTGCAGAACCAGAAGTAGCACTAGAGCAGTCATCATCACTGGGATACTTTGGGCTGGATGGCAAGGGCCCTGTTCCAAGTGCCCTTGCTCCCCCAGGACCAACGCCATCATCTCCTTGGGTTTCATCGAGAGAGTCCTTCAGAGCTGCGATGTTATCAGCACTGCCAAACTTGTTACGGATGATGTTAGCTATTTCTTTCGGCTTGGACACCACAGCTCCAGCTGCAGAATGAGTTGCTTGAGAGAAGCTGGAGAGGCCTCCTGTTACCTGTAGTGAAACAGGATCAGGTCAATACTCAGGAATGTTTTTGTGATATACTGTAAAAAAAAGCTCTGGCTACATTAAACACCAAGTGTATCGAGACAGTTTGCAGAACGCACACACTTTTAATTGGCACATCTGCAGATCTGTGCATGACTGGGTCAATCACAAATGAACCAACATTTTGAACTTTTACTGGTGTGTTTTCAAGTTGAGGTGAGAGGTGATAAACCCTATCCTAACTGACATTGGTTAGAAGATGGAGTACACCTGAACAGTTCAGCAATCCAGATAATCACAGATAAATCTGTGGACGCATTAACCCAACAGATTTGTCTTTTGGCTGTAACCAAGGAACCTCAGCACACTAGGAGCAAACTCACACCACCACAGGGAGAATGCAGACTCCGCACAAAACTTTAATTTAAATTTTTTTTTAAAAAAAACTAAAGAGTAGTCTATTTTTTTTACTTCTGCAGCTCTAATCTACATGGCTGATTTGTACAACTGCACTGACACTTCCAATGACATCATCAAAAATGGCTAAACCAGGTGAAGTGCTGCAGCAGACATTCAGCAAATGGTCCACATGTTGGGTGAAGCCACAGATTAAGACTGTATGATGTTTGTTATCAAGTAAACTGAAGTAAAAAGGCGACAAATATGTTACTGCAACACTATCAGATGGAGAACTTGAGGATTGATGCCACCAGAAAAATAAATAGTCTGTTATTCATGTTTATGCATTTCAGTCTTAACATTGAGCATTGTCCTCCGTGTGCAAATGCCAGGTGACCTGGGAGCTGCTCTCAGAAAATTCACAAAGGTTTAATATAAATAATTAGAATGGAAGGTAAACGGTAACCACTACCACTGTACTCCTCTACATCGAGTCACATATTTTACCAGTTATTCAACAGAGTTCTGCTTTTCAATAAAGTCAACGGTGAGAACAACGACTGGAAGTACTATGCAGTAAGTATGCAGTATTTACATGCAGTGATGTATTTCAGGTAAATGCCACGGCACCTTGCAAGAGAGCAGAATGCGGAGTTTTGTCTTATTTGGTTGAGATAATACGAATTTTAGTGTTCTGTTGCCAGGGCACTTTTTTAAGGCACGAGTGCACTACAGGAGAACGACTTGGACAGGACGATTACAAAGCTTTGGAGAGCTACGAAAAAAAGGAATTACCTAAAACTTTTAAATCCAGAGAGACTGGATTTTGGCAGTAAATGATGCTTAAAAAAAAGCACAGACCTTGGCTCCAACGTCCTTCAGGCCCTGATGCATGTCTCGGAAAACGTCTTTGGGCTGGCGAGGGATGCCGTTGTGCTCCACCTCTCGAAGCTTCCGGTGGTAGTGCTCAAGCTTCCTCTGCAGCTGCTGGATAGTCTGAGCCGACTTTTGGTTCTTCTTCTCGAACACCTGTTTAATGCGTGCACTCTGCTGTTTGTCAGCATTATTGGCGAGTTTCAGGTATTCGGCCACATTGTCGTCACGTGCAGTTTGTTCTATCTTGATTTGTTCTGTGAGCTTGAGAATCTTCTGTTGCAGTTGGGCAATGGCCTGCTTGGTACGCTGGGGGTCTGGGGTACTGTCAACCACATCATATCCATCTGCGCCGTATGGGAGGGCATTGGGTGATATAGCAGGGCCCAATGCATCGTAACGATCAAGCTGTTCAAGAAAAGTGAAAAGAGGAAAGTTTTTAACCACTTAAAACATAATCAAAAAAAATTTAATAACTGTACCATAGTTAAAACTAACTCCCTTGTTTCATATAGTGTGCTAAACTGACGTGTTTTATCAGTGTAGTAAGTCCTGCACTGAAAGTGTAAAAATATCAACAACTGCACAATTCGTATAAATGGCAACATCATTTTTTATACATTTCTCTGATGTTCCAGGATCACACCATTTGTGTCCAATTCAAAATGACAAAACTGCTCCTGCTGGGCCAATTTTGTAGTTTTAATCATCCTAAAAACGTTGAGTAACCAGTGAATCCCTCATTTTAAACTTAAGGTTTAATTTGTAAAGATTTTTTAGGCCAAAAACTGGCAACACTAATCAGCACTAACTGAAGGTATACAAATGACTATTTTCACCTACTCATGCACACACGTTTGCACCCTTCAGAGTGATCTGTAAATACATATTCACAACAGCAGAGGGCGTCTGTCAACAAAAATTCACCTTAACTGTCACTGCCCAGCTCCAAATCCAGAACGTACAAGTAGAATAAAATAGGTAAACAGAAGGAAAGAAAAATCATTCAAAAGACAGCAAGTCAACTCATTTTTGCGGTGCTGCTATGGCAGCAATTTAAATATTCCCCCTGTGAGGTGCTTTAGTTACAAAGTCCAGGACAAGTAACCCGATTCTACAAACTAACACCCTCACCCTGAGGCCATGGGAGAGAGAAACATTAAATCTGAAACAGAAAATCAACAAACACGAGAGCCAACACCTATGACTGAAAACACGACTGCAGCCAACTAAATGACGTACACCCAAAAAGGTGATGCAAGGTTATGTTATCTAATAACATGCAAAACAGGAAGAATACTTCAAATTCCGACTGCAGGGTTGAATATACTTGAAACGACAAGGGTGAGTCGTAGAGCAGCTACATAATAATGTAACATCTTTTACAAAGCTCATGTTTTATGTGTGATCGTTACCCTATTCCTATAATCACAATAATCTACTGTAACAGCATAAATAGGACCAAGTTTTTATATTCGTAAGTCATGAATTTCTCCTCCTACATGATTTCTGAATCAGAGATCCTGACTGGTGTAGCTTTGTGTCTGGCTAAAAAAACATATTAAACACCCCTGCTGACTATAAAGGTAGGACTGCAAGGCTGATGGATGTGATGTTTGGCCACATGCAAAAACTAGCTTTAAATTTACTATTTGTTTATATAAACTCCTGCATCTCAAACTCAAAACTCATTCATCAACCTGAATTTGTGCTTCATTTTTAGTGTCTACTTCTTCTAAATGTAAACAACTAAGAGATTGAGAGATTTTTTTTTTTTTACTGTCAGCCACAAGTAGACTTTAACTGAGAGCTGCTGATTACAAGTTACTGGTCCAAAGGTTGTTTTGGGGTTTTTTGCCGAATAATCTATTTAAGAGAGTTTCCCGCCATTGTGAGGTCATGCAGTCTTTCATAACTGTACTTAAATGTCAAACAAACAAGTTTTGAGTTTGTTTAGCCCTGCAAGCCCGCTCTGACCTGAAGTACACTCGGACAGCAAAAGCTAAATTTAGAAAGGCTTAAAGCACATAGTGACCAAACACTCAAAGGCAATCTCTGACCTTCCACCGCTGACAGCTCATCTCCCCATTCAGCAGCTCATCCCTGCGCATCTAAAGCATTAATGGCCTCTTAACAAGTTTGTCCAACTCATTTAGTTTTGACATTCCTGCACACAAATTAGTGCATGAGTCAGTTTGTGTTTATTTTTAAAATGTAACTGTTTTATTTTTAAATAAGCCAAACAAATTAATCCTGAGTGCAAAGTCTTAGTATTGCACCTTGATTCTGAAGGTTTAGACCTCATCTCTATATGCAGTATAATGATGTCAGGTTTTGCAGTGAGTGCTGTACTGTGCATCCTGTGCTTTCACAGTACACTGCACATATTTGTATGTGGTTAGAGGTGAGTGTCATTCTGACTTCTGGAACGACAGTTTCCATCCTTGAATCAGGAAATGTCTCATTTTCAAATTAGAAACTAAGTATAAGTAAAGACTCTGGTTCTATTTTTGTCTTTCTACATTACAGTTTGGAAAACAAGCATCTTGACAAGTAATACTAGATTAACTGGTGGCAGATCCTGAACCAGCTATAACACACTACTACTGATGTTAAACACTTTTATTTTCTGGCAATTATTTCAGTTCAGACTTTTTAGGGCAAACACGCCAGATTTTACTACAAGAATCAAAATTGAGACTCTCACCTTGTCGGGCTCTTCAGTGGAGTGGTAACCGGAGGTCAGCAGCATGTCAGCCAAGGCTGGGCTGCTGGGTGTGTCTGTGGTCGAGGAGGAGCGTGGGCGTCCAGCCTGCAGCAGGGCTTCATGGGTGCTGCGCCGGTGGATCTGTGGGCTACCTTTCTGGGGAGGGTCCCCAGTGCCGCCCGCCTTGCTGCGGCGGCTCTGCAGGCTGGTGCCTCGCTTTATCATTGGTGGACCTCGGATCTGCTGCAGGACACGGCTCAGAGCTGCAGGAGGGGCGGAAGTGGCAGGGGTGTCAGAATCCAAAGGGAGAGCCGAGGAGGCGGGAGTGTCCCCTACTTCTGACCCTACATCAGCGGGTTCGGAGGGAGGGGCGCTTGCGCAGGACGAGGCGGAGTCATGCGGGGAAACGGAGGAGCGTCGGCGCTGTGGCTGGAAGAATTGCTTCAGGCCATGGCCCAACGCTCCCATGTTCTCCAGGGCATTATGGGTGATTTTGGACAAGCCGTGCTCTGACTCCGACGCCCTCCTGCCGAGCTCCGGCTCCGCTCGCCCTCCTGCGTCCGGCTCCTCTGGACTCTGCTCACTACTACCCTGATCCATCTGAGACCTCCAGTTTCACAGTGAGGGTTCTGCTCGGGGTGTGCAGGAGACTAGCTACGCCCGTCGACACCCCGCCCTCTGAGAGGCAGGTTGAAAGCAGGGAAGCAGAGGGGATGGCGCTCAGTTGGGCCTTTTGAGTGGGCATGCATCTGTGGCTTGGCTCAATGTCATGCTTGTCTACCACAAAAGGAAAATAAAATGTATTATGACATGCAGCAGTGAGTGAGGAACATAATAAGCAGCAGAAGAATAGGAAACAATACTAAGCAACAAAAACCTGGGTTGGCACAGACATGACCTTTTTTTTCTGCAGTCAACATGGTTCTTACTTAACTTTTCTTCACAATCTGGATAAAGACAGTAGGTATCCATTTCGGTTTGTGCTGGGCAGATGTACTGGACGTGCTGGTATACCAGTCGTAATTTTTAGTGTGATATTAATTTTTTAAAATGCCACTGTTTTGGTAAAAAGACAAAACACCCACTGTGGCTCGTCAAGGGGTTTAAATGTGTTATAATATTCAGACGGGACCTGTAGTGACTGAGCAGCCTTCCTCCTCACAGTTATTATCAATGAGGCACTTGTTCTCGTTGTCCAAAAACACAGACATGCGTGTTAATCTATCGTGTTATTCTTTTGATCTTATTTGGTGAGATGGCAAATACAGCAAATGGTTCATAAACAGCAAACAACTGAATAATTAAAACTTATATTTATTGTTCTTCTACTTGTTCATCATTTTGAGATCTGCTACTAAACTTAATATATATAATTTGTAAGGATTTGTGTTATAAAAATAATTCCCAAATGCTATTTACATTTAGATGCTGGTAATCCTGGTGCACTAGGCAGTGTCGTCCAGATTGGTTAACACATCCTGGATGCTATGATTATTCTATTAAGATATGATGTAAAAAGCCATATAAGGAAAATATTATTAACCTACAACTAAAGCTATGTTTCCCAGCTTCCTTGTCAAAAGGGTTCGTCACAGCAGGCAGCGCTGCATGTTTGATTTGGCACAGCTTTACGCCGTTTGCCCTTCCTGACTCAACCAAAAAAGGAATTTGTGTCTCCAGCTGAAATCGAACAGGTGACCTTTTGTGAATGTGAATGTGTAAACCACTACACTGTGATTAATAATCTGCAACTAATCTGTGAATCATTTACTATTTCTCACATTAACAGCTGAATGGAATGTAATTACAGCTAACCAGGTAGAACAACAGTGTGGGATAGCTGCAAGGGCAATCCGCCACTGGTCAGAGGACGAGAAAATACTAAACTGGAGACACATCAAAGTAACTTGTGACCAAGAAAGAGCATGAATCTTCTATTTGGATATTTGGGATTTAAAAAATAAAACTGACAAGTTTGCTGTAAATTGTGCTCATGCTAAATCTCCATGGAGCCGAGCTCATGCAGCTCCTCTGCGCCCAGTAAGGCAAAGCAAACTTGTTATTCAAGGGCTTTTCCTGATGACGGCAAACTTGGATGAGTAAGTTTGAATGGAGGTTGTGGCAAAACTGCACATCACTACACTGCCATGAAACATTAATGCAACACAAAGGGACATTATACGTCACCTAAAAGTACAACAGGCACCCTGTTAAGGATCAACTCTGTGCTAAAGTATTTTATTTTTGCAAAGAGATCCTAAAAGTAGATTACTTACGATGATATGGGGGAAAGGGGAAAAAACAAAAAAACACCAGAATCACCACCAGAATGTTATACCGCATGTTTCGTGTCATGACTGTGCCAACCCAGTAAAGCAAAAACATAAAATCTACAAAATAAACAAGTTTAGGAACAGTTTCTGAAATGCTCATATCTCATATACTGCACATGTGCAGATAGTGTCCACTCTTCATTTTTGCCCTTATGTAAAAAATCATTGAATTGCTACATTTCAGAAAGTGTTCCTTACAGAAATAAATAATCAACGTAACTGAGAATGTTCAGATGAGCTAACAAAGAGACCACAACAAACTAAACATAAAATAAACGTAAATGACGATCTAAATGGAGAGTGACTACAATCTATTTCTCAACTGAGTAAGGTGCTCCACGATCCACAGCGGCCTCCCCACTTTGCTTCTCATTTTATGAGAAGGCTACATCCTGTAATATAGAGGGCCACTCCAAGTGCTCGGCTTTTAAATGTCAGTTTGTGCTGAACACAGCTCTTTGGGTTTATCAACATGAAACGACACAGTGAGAATGAGAGCAATAGAGAAGGTTAGATAGTTTGTAAGAGAGCTTACCATCAGCCCAGCCTCTCCTCTTCTGACTCACGAATCAGGACTGGCTAAATGAAGCAGAAACGCAGACAAAAGAAAAAAACATAAATTACAATATTCAAACAACAGGAAAAAGAGAAAAACAGAGCTGAACACAAGCCACTCAGTCACTAATGAGTGGAATGATGGATATGTAAACCAGCACTGCAACAAACAACTTATCAGCATCCAACATGCCGCCCACCGGAAAGTGTCAACAGCCTATTGGACCTTTGGTTAAAACCTTTAGACCCTGACAGTAAGTTTATGTTTAATACGCCTTGTTACTGTTGAATAACAACTACTAGATATACAGTACAATAGCAAGACAAGACAACAGCTCCAGACTCACAGATAAATGAATATGAAAACACAAACGCAGCTCAGAACTGCTCCAAGGAGCTGTCACTGCACAGCTCATCTGCAACACATACGAGACGGGGGGATGTAAGCCTGAGAGATTCCTACTTAAACACTTTTCAAATCATTTGTCCTACAAGCTCCAAACCAAACAGCAGAGTTAGCACTACACAGTCTTCTTTGTTTGAATTCATGGGCTTGTTTTGACAATAATTAAACTCAATTATGTTTAAGTACAATTGTCAAGCATGGTGATTTCTTATATCACTAACAGGCAGTTTAACTGGTCTCGAGCCGTGCTTCTGCATGCTGCAAGTATGTGAGATCACGGCCTGTCCCTAATCAGAGTGCTTATGAACAGCAGTGGATTACCAATTAGAGGGTTTGATGTTTTCTAAATCAAATATTCACTTGCTACGTTACGCCTTTAATACATCTTTCAAAGCAAGATAACCAAGGGAACATTACAGTCGACGCTGCATGTCACTAAGGCTGTGATGCGGTTTATTTTGCAGCAGTAACTTTATGATGAGCCGTCAGACAGTCTGTTTTGCGAGACACAATGTACCGTCTGTTTCATCGAGCCATAAAGAAAATATCCAAGGCTTAAAGTGATTGAGCACGAGCTACTTTGCAGACAAACAGAAAAATGATCCTTTGAGTCAGCACAGCTATGTATGTATCATTTAACAAGTCAGCAGAGCAAACCGGCCCAGAAAACCCTTTGAAATGCTCCATTAGTGACACTGTGACTCATTGCATGCTGGTCCAGCTTTTAGACCTGCAGCGCCTGAGAAGAAAGCTCATTGTTTAAAAGTAGGTGGTGGTGAACAGTTCAGTAACGAAAGGAAGCTCCTTAACCACTTCTTGCAGAAACAACACATTAAAACGCTGCTGTTTAGTTTTAAAACAGTATCTTGGTTCACTCCTGTTGTTACTCTTGGTTTTCGTATCTGCTGCTTCAGCTCAAAGGAGCACATCCTACCTGCTCATAGATTAGAGGTATTGAATACTATATTTATCTAAATAAGAACATATCCAACATATTAAAGCATAAATTTCATCTGGTATGAGAAACAGAAGCTGTTTGACTACACATTATTACCCTGAATCGCTTGCAAGACTCGTGTGAAGACAAATATTCGACACAGATGTGGAACAAAGTCCTACATCTACAATAAAAGTACAAAGGCATCTGAGTCCTCCAGGCTGAGGGCAAAGTGTTCTCTTTGAAGTGGGTCAGCCAACATTCGCCCATCACTCTGTGTACATACAGAGCTGCATGGGCACATCATCTACATGAGGTACGTTTTCACTGCAGGAACTAGCGGCAGGCACAAGGCAGCTCGAGGATGAATGAAACCACAACAGAGGGAACACCGTTCCATTTCTCTTAGATTAGCGGTTTTCAGGAAAAAAAAAGGTAGTTAATTGTCTTTAGAGAGTTTAAACTAATGCTGCTACGATTCATTTTTTAACCACTGAAACCAGCTGTTGTTGTTTCAACCAGTTGTTGTTTCAAGGTGCCCTGAAACAGCCCACAGGTTCCTACACCAGAAATATGCAAACGGCATTCCTGTTAGGAGCATGTCAGCAAGTCCTTTTGGAGCTGTGTCTTACTACTGATTACTCTTATTCACACTCATTACCAAAAACTAGGTTGAATGCATTAGTTTATTCCTTAATTTAACTGGGGCTAGAGACAGATAAGTGAAAAGATCCAATTAGGATGCAGAAACAAAAATGACTCTATTTAAAAATATTAAAATTCTCCTAAATCTAAATCTAAACTTACAAAAAAGTTTTAAAAACAACTGGCTTCAGGCTGGCAAAAAGGGCATTCATTGCAGCAGGAGTGTACTTAGTGATAAGACATACCTTCAAATGTGGTCATGAGCAATAGATCTATTCTATTGCCACAGAAAAAGACTCAGTAATCCAGGCAAATATCCAGCACTGCTTCCTCTGGGTAGCTTTTTCCAAATTAAAACTGGCAGAAGAGCTGTCAAACTTTAGTCAACTGTTTCCGTGGACATTTAGAAAGATCACATGCTGCAAAGGAAAAGAAGAAAAAAAAACAAGCATTAAAAAGAGATGCAAAAGTGTGTACTAATGTGCAGTAATAATCAAGCAGTTACATAATCTGTATTATTAAGACCGCAAGCAGCGATCCTCCTGCACTAAAAGTAGAGTAAATATTTGGCACCAATAATTAACTATAACAACCTTATAAAGCCAAGCTGTAATAGGGTGTTCTTGCAGTGCTGCTGAAATTGATGTATGAGGATTTAAATTAAAAACCACAAGGATTGCCCCTAACAGCACACACAACAAACCAAGGCCATTTAATATCCGATATTCAATCCACAACAAATGGTTACAGCCATCCTCCCCATGCCAGGAAGCTCATACAACTCTTTGGATGGCAAAATGAAAACATGTAGTTTAATTTTGTAGAGCGCAGGGCCCCCGCCCCCCTGAGGACTTTTAGCTTAATTAACTGTGTAATGTTAATTAATAGTGCTGCATAGCCCAGAGGGATTATGTGCTGGACAGGTTTACAGAGGCAAATCTAAAATAAAATAATGCGACACTGACACAGATGTAAACATCGCTGTCTGCAAGAATAATCTGCCACAATCAAAGCACAAGGGGTGAAAAGGATCTGTGCTTACTAATAAAAATAAGTCTCCTTTAAATATACTACTGCACCAAAATGATCCTGTCAAGACAAAACGGCTCAGCTAAATGTATTTATAGCACTGACACTTACTTCAATTCGCTTCAATGAAGTTAAGAGAGGTGAAATCAAACTGTACTGTGCTAATATTTTTTTCATTTTCTCAACCAGAAAGGTGGTTGAGTACGTTTAAGCTGTACCATGAATTAATAATGGTCCCCGGCATGTTTCTGTTGTTCTTGCTCGTGTTACTGTTATTGATTGATTCATATCACCTGAACACCTCCTCTCTGCACTTATTCTTTGTGAAATAAAGGACGGTAGGAAAAGAAAACACCCTGACAAAACCACGTAAGCCGCCCGTCATTTACCCATCACCACACAGCCCCGGCTAGGTAATTACATTACTCGAGGGGTTACAGGTGCATTCGGTGTCATTACATGTGAGGTAACTGTAGTAACGCATGTACTTAAAAATTTAAAAGGAGATGCTGTGATAAAGTAAATTATGTATGTACATACTTGTCTGTATGAGTGCCGTTATTGAGTTACTGCAAATAGTCCGAGCCCAGCGGTTTAACATTAGCCAGAGATAAGAAGAGGATGGAATTAGCAGCTCGCTAGCTTATATTCGTGGGTCCGGGCTTTAAAAAAACAAACTACTGTCGGACATTTTCACAAAACAATCGTGTAATCTACAGCTTTACTTCAGAGTGGTACCAACCGTTGTGCCAGCTAAAGTCAGAAAACATCGCTGTCCCCGAATTGAAGGCTTGGCTTCTCCACTGGTGGCTAACCGGGCAAGCTAACGTAAGGGAGCCGGAGGGCGTTTATTTCACTCCACGGTGCACACCGGTGTTGGTGTTAAGCGGACGGAGGTCATGCTTACGATTCATGATAACGGCACATATCCCAGTATCAAACACCTGCCCACATTACACCTCACGTGAAGCTCTTTAAAATGCAGTCAGTGTTTTACAACCTACCTACATACAGAAGCCGAAGCTCTTTACAGCCACAATATAACAATTAACTTCTCAACAGTTTGTGTTGTTTTTGCCTATTAAGGAGACCTGATTGATTTAACAGTGTGTGTGTATCCTGCAAAGAAAAGGAACAGAGAGTAGGCTAGCATCACCTCTCACTGCTGCCACGCCTTGTAATGTGGCTTCATATTAAAGTTCACACAACATCCCTGATTTGAATGTATAAACCAGAAGATGACCGCTGTGTAAGGTGACACGTGTTTATGACAGGCTCTCCAGTGATAGCAGCAGTTCTGCAGGAGTTCCCCATTTTCAACAAAACAAAGCGTTAACACACATTTAGTGGCTGTTTTATTACACCACATGGCTATTAATGTCATTATTACAGGTTATTTTAGCGCCTCGTCATACACTTACACCCTCAAACACAAACACAAACTGAAACACAACTTCTTCCCAGAAGCTGTAGCACTGCTGAACTCTGTCACTAACTTATGTATATCTATATCTTGTAAACTTTCCCTTTCACTTGCTGCTATCCTTCTGTCTCAAATCACCCGTGACATTCATCTGCACCCTGCCTGCACACGTCTCCTTTATCTCTCTTGTGCACTTTCAGGTGCTTTGGATGGTTGACCTCAGGTATTTACATTAACACCTCCACTATCTACTCCTTGCATGTCACCGTTCCACCTGCCTTCCTCTCATTCAAACACTGTATTCTGTCCCGCGTCTACTGACTTTCATTCCTCTTCAGTGCATACCTCCAGCTCTCCAGGCTCTCTTCCACCTGCTCCCTGCTCTCACTACAGATCACAATGTCATCTGCAAATATTATAGTCCATGGAGACTCCTGTCTGACCTCGTCTGTCAACCTGTCCAACACCACCGCAAACAAGAAGGGACTCTGAGCCGATCCCTGGTGTAATTCTAACCACACCTTGAACTTACCGCACACCTTACCACTGACTCGCTGTCCTCGAACATGTCCTGCACCACACTCACATACTTCTGCGCCACTCATGACTTCCTCATGCAGTACCACAGTTCCTCTCTTGACACCCTCTAGTACACTTTATCTAGCTCTGCAAAGACACAGTCCAACTCCTTCTGACCTTCTCTACACTTCTCCAAACATATATATAATAAATCAACAGTATGTAAAGCACTGATGTGCAATGTTTTTTTTGATCAATTGCACATGTTCATACCCCTCATAAAATATTTCCATGTATTTCTATCCAACTTATGAGCATCAAAATCTGTAAATCACTCTGTAAAGTGCATTATTCGAATGTTAATAAATAAATAAGTCACGTTCAGTGCTAACATGCAAGATTCTTGCCCAGTCTCAATCCTTACATCCTTCTAAACTAAATATCTTTATATATATTGAGTGTAAATATATATATATACACACACGTATATTTATGTTTTATGCACCATCTGAGGGGATATAGCTATAATTTCATTATGCTTGCATAATGACAATGAAGCCTTATGCAGTCATACCCAAACAACAAATAGAATACCAAGATACTGAGTCATGAACACTGGAAACTCTACTGCCATATGAAATGTAACCATCAAAATCCATAATAGCAGAAATAAACAGACAGCATCAGCACCAGCACCAGCACCGGAGAGGGGGAGGCGGGGACGGTCCCGACAGGTGTGAAAATCTCGAACACGTTTAGATTGGAGGTATTGGGTGGCCATCTGTCACCTACCTACTCCCACCAGGCTTTCTTAATCACACCTTCCTTCTTGTATTTCATGGTGGCGTATTTAGTCCTCGCAGAGCAGCTTTGCGTTAGCTAATACTCTTTGCTGCCAGGGCTTGATGGACAAAAATCCTTTAGTTTCAGCTAAATGTTATATTCTTCGAATATCCCGACTGTTAAAAAAAAACATATACATATATCGTCACTGAATCCGGCTGGGTGTTGTCCCCAAAGTTGAACCCTGACGAGTTACAACATGAGCAATCGGTTCGCTTTTCGTGAGCACACACATGTAAATACACTCCACATCGCCCACCCTGAACACCCTGGCTGGTAAATCAGGCGCTTATTCGCCGCCTGACCACTCGCGGCTGTCAGTTAGCAGCAGGCTGGCTAGGCTCTCAAAGCTAAACAACATCGCTTCAGCCATGGTTAGCTACAGGCAGCAAACAGGCTCATCGCCAGGCGGCAGCGGCAACCGGATAATCAACCGACCGGCCCTGGAGTGCCTGCACGGCGGGCGACAGCACGAGGAAACACGTTTCATTCATACGACACTTCTCACATTTAAAAAAAAAAAAAAAGTGTTTTGCGGGTATCAACTTACATGAGCGCTCAGAGGATTGTGTTGATGACCGTTCATTTCTCCCGATGGTGGACACTCCCACGGTGACGTCAGATAGCGTGCTCGACGTCAGAGCAATGCTGAGCTCTCTGCCCATCCATCGCATGTGTGATCCACGCAGGTGAGCAGGTTGACTGCTGGGTCACACGTCCCTGACCTTGCACTGTTCAAGTGAATGTTTTCAGGTGTGGCTGCATATATTTTCTCTAAAATGTAACTCAGTATTTTGTTTGGGAATGTTATGGTCTTAACACAATATAAACTTAACACAAAACAGTAAGGAAATCTGGTCCATTATTTATCTGTTCTAACAATGCTTTTTTTTTTTTTGGAAATAAATCTTACATCATTTTTTTTTTTAAACTGTTTATTTCCCTTTAAATTGTGCCAAATTTGTAAGGAAAACTTCTCTCCCAATGCCAAACAGCTTATTCTGCTACTGACTCCTGTTTGGTGTCATTTATTGGATTGGATGATTGAAGGTTGAAGGAAGAGTTTAGTAATTTATTCATTTAACAAATTGGGGCAGAACTGTGAAAGAACCATACACAGCTACAACAGCCTGGCATCATTAGCTTGGTCACACACTGCTGTGGGATGGCATCCCATTCTTCAGTCAAGTCAGCCAGTGTGATTCTGTTGGTCACGCTGGCATGAACAGCACACCCAAGCTGATCCCACAAGTGTTCAATGGGATTGAGGTCAGGACTGCAGGCACGCTACTCCATCCCTTCCACTGCCAAAAATCTGAAGGTAGTCTCCAATCAACCCGGCTCTGTGGGAGCAAGTCATCTCAGAGGATAGAATTTAATCCCAGACTGTGGAAATGTGCGATTGCCATTGATTGGAGATCTCATCTTGATACCTCTATTGTTCTGAGAAAACCCCAAGAATCAGACGATCTCTAGGAGCTACCTCTTTGCAAGAGTGGGAAGGAAAAACATTTTACCAGGACATAACCTCAGGCAGGGGAGCGGCAGCCAGTTGGGGAGTGAGGGGAAAGAGAAAAGAATAAAGGAGAACAAAGCGAGACAAGGACCAAAACATACTACAGGAGACAAAAAAATACAGTTTAATGTCACGCAGTAGTGGTGTATAAACACAGGTTGGTGTGCAGAGGTGAGTGGAGAAGAAGTGCTCAGAGTGTCATAAGAGGTCTCACAGCAGCCTAAATCTATTGTAGCAATTGTTCAGGGTCACCTGATCCAGTCCTAAATGGTTTATTGAAAAGAAAGTTTTAAACCTAATCTTAAAAGTAAAGGTTGTGTCTGTGTCTCAAATCCAAACTAACAGCTGGTTAGAAGGGAGACAGGCCTGATAGCTGTAGGCTCTGCATTGAATTCTACATTTAAAAACTCTAGAAAGCACAAGCCTGTAGCCTGAGAGCAGTGTATTCTGTTGGGATAATGTGGTTCTATGAATGTACCCTGAATATGAGAGTAAAGATTTTAAATTCAGCTCTGGATTTAACAGGAGTCAGTGAAGAGAAGCCAATATTGGGTAAATATTGTGTCTCTTTCTATCCCTTGTTTGAGTGATGCTGCTAAACTAATAGCTAATACTAATAACATTAGTGAATCTCTGTTTCTGCATCTCATACCATCATCAGGTGAATGTTTGATTTGATATGATAAGAGCACTGTGTTACTGCCGCAGATATTAGGACAGGCAGACATGTTTATTGGTTATTAAAATTAAGACCAAGCTAAAAGACACCATATATAAGTATAATTGTCACTTGTTGTAATTTGTTTTAATTGTGCTTTTAACAATTAAAAAGCATCTTGTAGTGACAGGTTTTGGTGATTAATTGTGATTTTTTTTTTTTTTGATGGAAAGTTAGATGTGGTTTGCAGCGCTCAACTAGAGTGACTTTTGTGACACTTCTGTTGCTATAATTAAAAAATAAATAAAAACAAAAAATACAATAATTTTCTTACGGACAGACCTGGCAGCTTGGCAGCTGTATGCTATTAAGTTAATGTAGAAAGTATTTACAGTAATTTTACTGCAGTTATATTATAGCAAAAATGTTGCTGTATTTAATGTACTGTAACTTAAACTACAGCAACATAGTTACTGAAAATAATTTACTGTCATCCAGTTGCCAGTAAGTAATTGTAAAATGTGCAGCAACCTGTTCACAGTGTACAGATGAAAGAAAGCAATCCTGCATGTTTACTTAATGTACACATTAAGGAATGCTGAAGGATAGGTGATGGACTGACTGAAAAACAAGACAAAACAGTTGAGTATGAGTGTTTCAAACAAATTCACTCCAGTTTTGGCCTCCGATGATAAAGGAAAGGGCAAAGAGGAAACACAGCAGACAGGCTGATACTCTATCTGAGCAGATGGAGCTGTGCTGGTAAGAGGTGTGGCTGAAGGATCAGGAAATACAGGCATGGCAGCCTCACAAGGAACATAATGTCATTACCTGTAAGGGTGTGGATAATAAAATGTTTGAGTCAAAGGCTTCTGAGCGGTGGCAACACTGTTGTTGACATGGTAACAGCAGTATGTTGAAGGACACAACACAGCCATCTGGTTAGTCTGAGTGTTCGGGTATTGTGGTGTGGGCTTCTGGATTACAGGTTTAAGATGCTCGGCAGTTTGAGTTTGATCCGTGGAGATACGAGCAGTTTGTTAGAGAACGGCAGAAAAGTATATTGAGAAAATACTAGAAACAGACAAGTGGGGAACTTATTGGACTTGTGATCATTTGTGGCCACAGGTATGGTTACAAAAACCACAATCGTGGAGGAGGGGCAAAAGGATGAGATGGGGTTGTGGGATGGAAAATTCCAGGTCCCACAGGGAATTGTGAGAACAGAGGAAATGGATATTGTGGATACTATGGAGAGGCAGTTCACGTCTGGGAAACAAGACGTGAGGCCTAAATGAGAATGCAGGGTAGTGAGATGCAGGCACTTCTTAGTTTACAAAGCCTGCAACAGTACCTGAGGGAAGCTACGGATGTGGTAGGGAATACCATAAACATGTGTGATAGGGAATATATTTTGGTATGGGAACTGCGTATTGTGGAAACACTGGGAACTGAGGGTACTGAGTCTGCTGCAGGACCTGACCACTTTCACCAGGAGGTGCGATTGGTGTTGTAGTAGAGTTAATGTTGGGTAGCGAAAGGCAAGTAACCAAAAACTCACCATCCACCCATAAAGGAAGGAGTGAATATTCTTTATCCTGGAAAGGATAAAGAATATTCCTCCAAGGAAATAAACTGAGTAAATGTTTGTTTACAATGTTTGACCACAAGAGGGCCCATCACACCTTGATCTGTGAGCACATGCATCAATTAGAGGGTGCAGTAAATGTCAACTGTCCAGAAAACTATTTAACAATAAATCCACAGATGCTACACGTGTAAACACTCCAGTAGCTTTAATATCTGATCATTAGCCATTAATCATTTTTTAAATCTAGTGAATCTAAACTCAGTATTATCAATGCATATTCAATATTCATACACTAAATGAAAAGTGTTTGATTTAGATTATTTAGAATATTACGTCTTCAGACTTTTTGATTTTATCGATGTGGTCTGCTGGGTTTTGTATGATTTATTCCAAATAAATAATTTACATTTTAAAATTAATCATTAACAAATCTTTTGTTTAAAAGTAAACAGTGAGTCAGACACAACACACTACGCTTAGTTTCTTGAACATAAACTTTAATAAGACAGATGTGAGATGGTATTTAGGCTATTGAAACTTACCATGAGTCTAATTTAAGTCACTCTGATGGTCACATTTGAATGTCAGCAAAGTTTTAGGTTAAACTTCAACCACACTGCTGCAGGTGTTTGCACAGCAGCCAGTGCATCATCACCATCATCACAAAGTTTGAAAAACGGTTGAGAAACTGTCACTGCAACATACGGCAAATGGAGGCAAGGCATCACACCTTTAATTATTATATTACAGTGCTTTTGTAAAATGATTTCAAAGGTAATCTCCAGAACCACCCCCCCTTTTTAAACTGTTGGCCAATCATTCACTGCCATGTCAACCTGTAGTCTTTGTTGTGTATGATAAGCATGTACTGGACTAATCAGCTCTGTTATCCTGTTTTTTGTGTTTGCGCACCGCTGAGAAATACGACATTATGACATACACATTAGTGGCACTGAAAGCAGAAATAAAAAGATTAAAATATTTATGAGAAAAATAACCATCAAGTTTGGATTTAAAAAAGTTTTTTTCTTGTAAATGTACCTTTATTTCATCCTGAATTTACCACTTTTTCTCTGTACCATTTTTTTTCTTGTCAATTTATGACTTTTTAAAAATGTTGAGTTCTTCCCAATAGATTCGCCTGTCACAGAGTAGCCTGTTAAAGACATTTTTTATTTTCTACTTTTTTCTAACATTGGTAGTTATATCAATCAATTCAAGCTAAATAATAACACAACTAAATGCTACTAAGTTTAATTAATTTCCTTTTGTTTGGGGTAATTACCCACACACGTCTAATTCTATTCCTTTTTTCACCTCTTCTCAAAATCTTCTGTTTCTCAGTTTTTCATCTTTAAGTAAACCAGTTTTCAGTGATCTGAACATCTACTAAAAGATTACATCCTTACACCTCCATGCTGACTGCCATTATTATGATTTGAATACAAACACACACACACACACACACACACACACACACACACACACACACACACACATATTTGAAGCAAAGTCGATAAAAGTAAATTTGGTATGATGGAAAACATGGTTAGCACAAAATGTATTCTTTCAATTTCTAAATTTATTGTTGATCATATTACTCATATAAATTCACATTTATTTACAAAGAAGACAGTAAAAACATCCAATCGCTGTTGGTACACTAATCAGATGCCAACAGATAAGAGATGGTAACTTGCTGAACTAAAGGTCATCTGTCCTACATACACAAATAACACTGGCATATAGAACAAAACATATTAGAACTTTATTATTATTAAATACTCATATTATTCACTAGGAGAAAACAAATCTGACTCAACATATTTATTTAAGTGAAAGTACCATCATCTTCTCAAAAACATAAAGATCATATAAAAAGTGACAAATTTCAGGTCATACTGGCTGTATTTTTGCATTATTAAACCCACCCATGGTAAACAGTTTTTACTAAAGGAAATATGATAGTTTATGTAAAAGCAGTTTATGTCCTTAGAGGTCTGTGATATCATCATCTGACCAGTAATGCTGATGCATCACTGCAGAGAATTCCTCTCTCATGTATACAGCAGCTGGAGACTCACTGCTGCCATCAATTTCGGATGCAGCACTGGGTGACTGTACTGGTTCTTTGGCCTGGAAATGGTCTAGAGATGCTGAAATGGACTCTGTGTCCATCCAGCCGTAGCTGATATAAGCTGGAGGGAAGGGTTTTAGACCACCGTCTTCATCATTGGTGCCCATTGTCCATGAGGGAGGCGGAGGTGTGAACAGACTCCCTGCTACAAGCTGTCCGTGGTGAAAAGCATTGTCAATGCTGCGCCTGAGGTTAATAGGAGATGGGGGCCGCATGTCAAACTCTATAAGTGAAAGAATACACTCACGTTCACCAACTTTTTGCCACAGCAATGCCGCCTGAGAGTCCGAGCTGATACTACCAGGATCAGACTTGTGCTCTGATATTTGGGTGGATGTTCGATCGTCATATGGGGACATTGTGTTGTTGCTGACACCTGCTTTTGACAGGTTATATTTGGTCCAGTTATTTGGCATCAGATCTTCCCAGCTTTTCTCTGATTTTTTTAGTGGGACTTTCCACACAATGGATAACACCCGCTCCCAAAAGCTTTTGTCCTCCATTCTTTTGGATGACTCCACTCTGCTCTGCACATGATCACCCCTTGAGTGACCCTTAGATGGAGTCCAGAAGATCCAAGATCCCAGGACAAGCAAAGAGAATCCCCAGGCTAACTCAAGGAGTCTCGCCCAGAACTGACTGAGCCACCAGCCCCAGCCAAAGCGCCTCCAGTTTCCCAGTAGCCCATAAAGCCAGAAGAGACTATACATCTGAAGGCTGCAGCATAGCACCCCAAGGAAAGCGCACCCTGCTGTGACTCGCTTTCCACGCCTCTCGGCCCTCTGTGAAGGAGCCCACTGTGGTAAAGAGGACCTGAGAAAGGGTTGCAGATTGGAAAGGGCCTTTGTGAGGATCCCCAAGCAAAATGGGAGTCCCCAGCAGAGGGAAAGGGTCTGTAGCAAAAGAGGGACAGCAGGGGTTAAAGTTGAAGAGTATAGATCGGCTACAAATAATGCAGAGCAATGAAATATACCAAGCCCTCCAACCACCCATGGGTGCTGCAGCTTTACTGGGAAAAGTAATAAATTTAACCCTTTGAGTGTGACCAGAGCGAGAGCAAGCTGCGCCCACAGAAGAAGCTGCAGAGGAACATTATGTAGCGCTGCCAGGGTGGCATGAGACAGAATCTGACGGGTACCATAGGGGTCAAGTATGAGGAGGATGGTACGCAAAGAACCACCCATGATTAGGAAGCTATTTGCCAGGATCAGGGTGTAACAGTGGGGCCGAGGAAGCGTACATGCT
Organism: Oreochromis niloticus; assembly: GCF_001858045.2. NCBI lineage: Eukaryota > Metazoa > Chordata > Actinopteri > Cichliformes > Cichlidae > Oreochromis > Oreochromis niloticus. Next base: position 21,354,803 of record NC_031970.2, read on the forward strand.
CCAGTCGTCCCCAAAACTGCCAGGGAAGCCATCAGCGAGAAAAGGCTGGCAGACCCAAAGACGTGCAATTCCCAGGCAAACGCCAGTGTGCGCCTCATGTCATCCCAGAGCAGACTGGTGCCATTAAAGTTTTTAAGAACAATACATGGGCCAACACCCAGCACACAGGGGCCTCCAGGTTCTGAAGGTTTATAATTTATCATGGAAGTAAATGCACTGGTATGGAAAGGAAGTTTAGGGCGGTCTCCACCTGAAAGACAGAGAAGATTTTATATTTTTTAATTAAAAATAATTTGATGGTGAATTTTACATACTGTTAGCCTGATTAGTAGCATAGTTGCACAGCACGCAGTGTCACAGACAGCTACATGGAACCAAAAGATCCAATATCAATCACTTTTACTTTATTTGCTTTTTAAATAGATTTCAAATTGATTTTTCATACAAAAATGTGAAAAGACAGATATAATTTTACACTGGATCTCACAGTGACCACCTGACAAATTAATGCATTTTTTTTTTTAAAAAACGTAAAGTAATACACTATGTTTGCTACTTCACTTGCATATCACAGTTTTACTTACGAGTTGGGAAGTTGTGTTTCACAGCAGAGGTATGACTCTCTGGTAAGCGCTCTGCTGTTATGTGGCCGCCTTCCAGCAGAGCTCCCTCTGAGATTACGGGTACACTGGGGTGAGTGTTTCCTGTAATTGAAGTATTAGCTTTGTCAGCTCTTTGGTCCAGAGGCCCTGAGTGGTGCAGGCTGGGTTCTGTCCCCACTATGATTCCATACCCAGAGTGGGTTTCTTTGCTCAATGGAGTGACAGTCTGATTGATGAGTTGCTGCAACTCCGTGCTGCCAACACTATACCGGCTGCCTTCTACAGGACTTTCTGATTGAAAGATTACTTCCCTGGCCAAGCTGTCCAGGCTGCTGTTGTTTCTGGCTCCACTTTGAGTTATTTGGACTGAGCCAGAGTTGGACGGTGAATGCGAAGACTGAATAAGGCTTCCAAGTGAAGAGAGGGACACGGTTAGTGTCACAAGGAGCAGACGCCCCATTTTTGACAGCCAAGATCTGTAGAGAAGAAAGAGCGAAAGCACTGAAACATGTTTCCATGCATTTAGGTTCCTAATGTCCCCAGAACCAAAATCAACAGTCTAAAAATGTGCTTTACAGTTTTTCTGAAGCTAACACAAAAGTTCAGCCATACAAGATAATGAAAAGCCCCCTTTAATAAAAAGTTCCTCTTTTGTTACCACCCTTTCACAGCAACTAAATAATCAAAAACTGCTTTGGTGAACACAAAAATATGTACTAAAGATATTTATTGATGTCAAGATGGCTAAAATTTGATTTTACCTTGAAATAAACACTGAAACACTTTCTTCACAGGCATTATGGGGAGGAAAATGATTATGAAGTTAGTGCATCATGTGTTAATGGTAGAAATATAGTTAGAACTTTGGAAAAACTGTTGACAATATGAGTCAGTCGGACCAAAAATATAAAGTAGCCATTTCAGTGATAAATCACGCATGGTAAAAATTGGTAAATGCAATTACACAAACTAGAAAATGCTGTGAATCCAGAAAAACTCTGAAAAACTGAAATATTTTACCCGTTCATAGATCAGTTGTGATTCAGGCAAACACAAGTATAAAACACACATGACATAACATCATTCAGCTGTCAAATCGGTCTAACTCATCGGCTTACCTGTGATCAAGTCTTATTTTCTGCTTTCTTTTTAGTGCATCACGGGTTGTGCTGCATCTCTGGTAAAAGTATGTCTAAAGCCTGGTTTCTGAGGTGCTACACAAGGTGCATCGCTGTGAGGCTTGAACATAGTGACTGGCGTGCTCACAACTAACTAACGGCTTATTGCACCTGCTGGTTACTTGGCAACCTTCCATCACTATGTCACTAGTAAAACAAAGGCCTGAATACCATGCCCCATTTCTGGAGAAAAAGAAGTTGAATAAATAACTCCAGTTTACTGTTTGCAGTGTTCATAAATGAGGGATTTTAAAATGAAAATCAAAGTGGTAAATTACCAACTGTTAATAACAACCTACAAGCCTTCTGTTTTGTTTTAACGGCAGCTGTTTAGGTAAATCCTTCTCAAAAGGATTACATTAAGATTCTTAGAGTGGCATAAAGTCACCTGCAGTGATAATGCAAAGCCAGTAAGTCACGAGCCAAGTAAGCTGTTTCATGCCAACTTACTCGTTATTTTTCCAGAGTATGCATGTGAAAGACTTACGCTTTATGATCAAATTAGGAGAGTGTTAGTCACCACTCAGATGAATCCTGTGGTTCTCTATCAATAATGGATCAGCTTTCTTTCCTCTTAACGTCCACCATGGTGATAGTGTTCGGGCTATATTTTGCTAAACAGACAGATTTTCAGAAACTAGAAGATGTTTCATTTCAAATAAAGATCCACTCCATTGTGGCTTTCCTTTTTTTCCCATGAACCCTCTTAGGTCCAAGTCATCTTTGCTGACAGCCCCAGTGTAGCCTCAAACCATAAACGTAACCCTGTAGTTTGGAGAAAAGCCAGTATATATTATACTGGAAAAAATAGTTCTGTTGCATACATTAAAATAATTTTGTCCCCTTACTGCAAAGAATTTGGACGTTTTCTTTTAAAATTACATCTTCTAGGGTCATTGCTGGTGATGAGAGACCTCACAGGGTTAATTATGATAGATTTAGAATTTGGGTGTTTTAAAGTCTATAATCAGGGGTGGACACTTAACCGGACCTTATCCTTAACCCTAGATGTGTTGCCAACACCCTGGAGGATGTTAAGCAGTTAAAGAAAAATGTACACATACTGCATAAACGCTGCCATAAGAGAGCCCTTGTAGAGTCAGAGAGAGTCTGCAGCGAGTGTGGGAATTAACTCTTTCCTATCCAGTGTGTAGAGGACACAGCCTATGCACACAGCGCATCTGTCCAGGTCCACCTTAAGAAGGGCAAGAGGCAGTTTGTTGTGGAGGGAACAGGGGGAGGCCCTCAGTAGCACATGCCTGGCTCTTTAAGGCAGACTGGGGAAGTTAGAACAAGTTAAAGGCACATGCATTCATGTTTACCAAGCTTCAGGAGAACCATCCTGGAAGAAAATGTTTGTGTTTATTTAAAGTCACGCATCTTGATTTCCAGAGTCAGAGGAAATAAATTAAACAGTTAATAATAAAATAAAATAATAAATCAAAAACAGAGCTATCGTAACATAAAAACGGTTTGACTGAAAATAATAATTTTAGTAAGAAATCCCTACTAAAATATTTTAAAAAATTTTTAATCATAATTATTGAAAAAGTGATAACAAAGGCCAATTAACCACATAATGTGGCCAATATCTATCTATCTAATTTAAAACCATGCAGATCCTATTTTTCTGTAATATTAGAACAGATATTGTTCTGATAGTATGACAATGATAAGTCATTATTTTGTCATTATTTTGTCTGATTTTTTTAATTAGTCCTCAATGAAAGGAGTGGTATTGTAAAAAAAAAAAAAAGTGTCTATTTATTACGATCATTCAGACTGGAGATCTGTGTATATAGATTTTATCATTTCAATGCAAATGACCCTGTTTTAATCTGAGACACTGTGATTATCTTGCACTGCCAGACTACAGTTGACCCACCGTTACAGATGAGACATGCCCTACCTTTAACTACACAAACGTGGTTGCACTTCTTGTCCAAATGTCATGTAAGTTTTCATAACAGTGCTGCTCTTCCTACCGGGATGGGAGCTGCAGTTATCAGCCCGTTGGTTGGCAGAGCAGTGTGGAGAGCAGCCGCGTTGTTTTCGGGGCCTATACTTCCGTCATTTTATGTCTCACTTGGTAAACAGTGTGTGGGGTTTTGTGCGTGTGTCGCTGAGTGGTGTTTTTTTTGAAGATACGACGTGGGATTTCGCCGCATAAATAAACCTGCGCTTTGCTGGAAGTGGTAAACTTTTAACACAGCCCGGAGCTCAGCATGAAATAAGCAGACGTCAGAGAATCGGCCAGTGGTTAAATTTTATCTCCGTGTAATCACGGCATTGTTTTGCGGGATTGCACAGCTGCTAAAATGTGCTATGTAGCCAAGTAAATGGTATGCTGGTGGTAGCTGTTAGACGTTTATCGGCTTTTTGGTTTTAAACACCGTGCCTTGGCGGAAACAAGAGGATTTCATTTTATTTAAGGTAGCATGACAGGATCCAGAGCCGCCGAGCTAGCTCGCTAGCTAACGTTAGCACAGTGGTTAGCCAGCGAGGTGTTGCTGTATTAAATAGAGTTCGATAGCCTCTATTATGAGTAAAACTATAGTCGTATTATATAAGTTACTGCATAAATTATATTGGTATTCAACAGTGTAGAATGCAGTCGGCGGTTGCTACACAGTGAACTATCCATATGGATTGTGGCAAAACAGCACCTAGCTAACATTGTTAAGCTAGCATGCTAACAACTAGCTGTCACATAAACTGTCAATATAATTAAACGAGGCACTATTGTTGGTGCCTTGCTTCATTACTTCATTGCTATTTAATCCAGTTAATCACTCATAGTAAACATTTAGGTTTACCTTTCAGCTAACCTGTGATTGCAGTGTTTTTTAATTGTAGGAAAAGTTGATTTAAGCAAAGCACAGTCATTGTATTAGCTCCAAGCCAAATGCATTTAACATAGTAACCCTAACGTTCCCAACCTTACTGACAAGCTTTTAAACTGCATCATTTTACTTGTATGTAAGAGAGAAAAGCTGTCTCTCATCATTTTACATGAACATTGCAAATGCAGCTTGTTTAGGATGCAATGGCTGTAACTGTGCTCTTAGAAGTTTAAAAGAAAAATCTTCTTTCCAGGTCCAGTGACGATGAACGAGCAGGAGAGTGGGGTGGTCTCCTTTGACGAATATGTGCGGCAAAAGGCCCGCACTGTGCCTCAGCACAGGATGAAGGAGTTCCTGGAGTCTCTTGCCAAGGGCCCAGAGGTGCTGCAGGAGTTCAGCCAGCAGGAAGGGGCAGCCACCAGCACAGCCATGGTGTACCATCAGCAGGGTGCCAACTGTGTTTACACAGACAGCACGGAGGTGGCAGGATCTCTCCTGGAGCTGGCCTGTCCAGTAAGACACTTTATACTGGATGTTAAATTATGTTGTTTCTGTTGTTTGGTGGTTTGCAATTACATGTACATGCTTTATAACAGGTACAGGTGACCTCAACGGAGATGTCACCCCAGCTGCATCAAGGATCTGAACAGCAGCTTCAAGTGCAGGTTAGTTTCTTCTTGTTTCAGCTACTCTTTTTATTGGTCGGATCATCTACCTCCATCTCACCCTATCCCTAGCATCCTCCTCTGTCACAGAAACTCTTAAAGTTTGCATCCACACTGCTCAACCTGAATCACGTCCATCCTGGTCACTCCAAATAAAAATCTGAGCATCTTCAGCTCTGTGACCTGCAGTTCCACCTTGTCTTACTGTCAGTGCCACTGTCTCCAAACTGTACATCAGAGCAGGTCTCACTACCATCTTTTCAACTCTTGTTGCTATCCTTCTGTCACAAATCAACCTGCCATTTGTCTCCATGTTACAAATTATTAGTTACTGTTTTAAAAAGCAGTGCATTACTCCATAGCATAGCCTGATACACTGTCACACATATGAGAATGCATCTATGTTGACATTAAAAACCTGAGGCTACTAAGGATGTACCAATCCAGCTTTTTCCCTTTCTGATCTGACACCACTGCTTTGACTGAGAGTCTCTGCTGATGTACTGATTTGATCTTAGCTGCATTCCTCACTGTGAGGAAGAGATTGAAATAAGGGTGGGTGATTATAGATTCAAAATTATGTCATTATGTTTCATCAGAAACTTTGTGATAATTTTGGTGATATAGAAAAAAAACAATAGTACATTTTTTTTAAACACTTGCAGTCAGCAGCTTTTTTTGTAAGTGTAAGTAAATGAAGTGCACTTTTTTACTGAAATGAAATTTGAAATGTGAATCTGTTAAAACAAGGTGGCAACAGCATTACATTCAGTGACTCAGCATACGTCAAATGTAATCACAAAAGTAGCCGAGGTAGCGTTTTCATGTAAATTTGTATAAAAGTATAAAATAACTGCTTAACATTTGAGTTTATCAATAACTAAAGTAGCTTAACCTCCTCAAACACCTGCACAGTATTGTCACATAATAAACCTGAAAACATTTTTTTTTTTTTTTTTTTTACCTGGGATGTTTTATGTTGTTTTTTTTCTGGTTGAGCTGTTTAATCACCTGCAGGTGATTAATTCGGTAATTTCTACTCACCATTGGCTCTTCCTGTCGTAGTGATGCTTCGTTTGAGGCATTTGTTTACTTTTGGGTTACACATCAGCAGCTGCTAGCCTCTCCTCAAAGTTTGTCCACCTTTTGCAGGAGTGGTTTTCTGGAATATTTTTACTAAATCTATCAGAGGCTGACATGTTGCTGTTCCTCTCAGATATGCCTGGGTTTTTCTCCTAGTCCTACATTTGAAAATGTAAATGTGAGACATTGCTCTAGCAAAACCATCAAAATACGGCACCCTTATAGCACATAAAATGTGTACTGGTGTTATCTTTATCAGCTATAGATGTGAATCATTTGTATGAAATGAGGTCATACGCCACTTAAGTTTTCATAAGTTTGTAAAACAAAATAAACAGGTTATAAATTTACAGAATTTATGGTATTTATTATTGAAAAATGACAAAGGGAGGATAAATACAATGGGGAAAATAAGAAATGCATTCCTGTTCATATAATCTATTTGCACTGGACTGGAGTCATTAGGCTGCAAACTGGTGTCATTTACAGACATTCTACTTTCTTCATCGAGAATGAGACAGCTGGAGTGAAATGAACTTTAATTGAGTTGATCACATTTTAAATTATAATGATATCATAAGTTTAGTAAACACTCCTAAAAAGTGTTACACAAAACTTTCCATCTTGCATGACTGGACAGAGCATAATGAGAGTGAAAGTGAACAAGAGGAAATTAAGAGAGAGAAAGTGATAAAGTATCACTGTCATCATGCAGACTTTTCAGTCGTGTCTCACTTTGACCACAGTTTCCATTTAAATAAATGCTTCTGCAGATGTACAGATAGAAGTTGTTGGTGTAGCAGCATGAAATGCCCCCAAACCTCCTTCATGCTGTGTTAGCTGTGGCGCTAACTGCTGCTGTTATCTGGTAAAGTAAACAGAAAACATTGTAGAACTCAAAGGAATGGATCGGCTCATTGTAACCAATGCTCGATCCAGCTTTTTGGGTCAGTATTGGACTGATATCCAATCCAAATATCAAAGCAGTGCATTCTGAGAGGCTACAGTCAGGCTCACTGGAAGGAATCCCTTTCCTACTGTGTACACACAGAAGATCTTTCACTTAGTATTTAAGTATGCAGACAGAGCCAACAGGAAATGTGAAAACCACGCAAAGGAGCACTTTACAGAAAAATGTTGTGGCCACAATGATTCTCCTGTAGGAAAATGTGCAGGTGGAAATGGAGGATACAGGTCTGACTGGTTATACTGATTTGTACCATCACATTCTAGTCCTTCTGTGCAATAAAAATTAAAGTAATTTTCACATCTGCACTCCTCTAAATGTAATTAATGTAACTGGGGGAAAAGGGTGTTTGCTTTTTGTTTGCCTGTTGTGCAGATAATTAAAGACCTTGTAGCACAACCAATGAAATATCTGTTTGATTAGTAGCCGAAGTTAGAGTTCTATGAAGTATCACAAGCCAAAAAAAATGATCCATTTTCTCTCAGGATTATGGTTGCTGTTTCATGCTTGTTCAATTCACATTAATGTCATTAAACAGGATCGATCACCTCAGACATGGGTGTATCATACTGAGACTTTAAACGTATAAACGTGAGACCCCTTATGGCTTCTGTGGTTGAATTTTGACTTTGATGACTGTTGTGTTGTTCATAGCAGAAACACACTGAAAAGTATTTCAGTGTGTTGATGATACTTCATTTCTTCAGAAGGTTGCTTACAAGTCTGTTTGTTTTTCACTCTCTCCCTCTGTGCCAGGTTCAGATCCAAGAACAGCAGGGCCAAACAGTTGGCCAGGTTCTTCAGGTGGCCTCCCCCTCTCAGCAGGACATACAGGGAATCTCAACAGCCCAGCTTGTGCAGCCGGGAGAGCTCACAGAGGAGCAGCAACAGCAGGTAGAGGATTAACTTCAGTTACGTCTATCAGGTTTTTCCATGTTTCCTCATTTTAAAAAAACAAAAAACATGTTTACTGTGTTTCACAGATTCAGGCTCAGTTGGTTGCCGCCGTAGCTGGAGGACAACAAATCCAACTGTCAAGTGGCCAACAAATCCAGTTGCAGGGAATGCAACATATTCAGCTGCCTGGGGGACAGCAAATTCAACTTCAGGCCGGCCAGCAGATTCAGTTACAGGGTGGGCAACAAATCCAGATCCAGACCATCGAGGCCATGACTCCTGCTCAGCAGCAAGACTCTATCAGGGAGGCAGAGCGGAGGCCCAGCACTATCCCCACTGTTCTCCAACCAGCCAAGAAGCGTAAGATGGATGTCCCACTAGCTGTTTCGTATGCTGTTCCACAGGGGCAGCAGGTGGCTACAGTTTTAGCCATCCCTCAAGGGCAGCAGCAAAGTTATGTGTCCCTACGACCAGATTTGCTCACAGTTGACAGTGCGCAGCTGTACAGCACTACAGGAACAATCACAGGTCCCCAAGGTGAGACCTGGACCATCCCTGTGTACTCCACTCCACAGCAGCAGGGTGTAACTCACATTGCTATACCACAGGAGACGTATAGCACAGTGCAAGTAACTACCGCCAACGGCAAGGACAAAATGTCCCCAAATTCCACATCGAGGTCTGCCGATGTGCATTCGGCCACCACTGCAACGCAGGAAGAGATCGTGCAGACCCTGTTCCCAGCACAGTTCATGAACGGGAACATTCATATCCCCGTGGCAGTGCAGACCGTAGGAGGGACATACAACACTACACAGTCAGTGCAAATATGGGACCCAAATCAACAGCAGAGTCAAGAGGAAGATGGACAAGACCAGCAGCTCCATCTGCAGGTTAGAAAAGACTCAGTCTTTACAGTTTTACTCTGGTCCTCGATGATTATGGCTGGAACTAAACTTTCCCTGTGCAAATCTAACAGAACAGAACTGATAACTGTTGCTTTGGTCATAATCATGATGGTGTTTTCAAAAGTTCATGTTTATTTTTAGTCTTTTACTGAATTAAGAATGTGAACTAGTTTAACTATGACTAGTTAATACTACTAATAGTAACAATACTTATCACACTATTATGTAGCTGAATTGCCATCATGTAATTAATAAGGTGTGTTTAACTCTGCTGCCATCTTTCTCAAAAACAACCTTTTTTAATTTTTTTATTTTGCTCTTCTACTGCAGGGTCAAGTAGCCACTGAAGCTCAGGGCGAAGTACCCACAGAGATTCTGGTTCCTGTGTGTCTAAAGCCAGAGGAAGGGCTGGAGGTTTGGCGCCTTTGGGTGAAGAGAAAAAATGCTGAACTAAGCAAACGGGAAACAACAAAGCTTGCGCCCATAGGACGTAAGTAGGCCTGTTACAGTTGTCACAGTTGTCTCAGTAACAGTGAGCTCTTGCTGAAACCAGAGGAAGTCATAACATTTTGCTGTTAGTACTCTGTGTAGTACGTACTGTTATTCTTGCTCACTGAGAAGTAAAGTCAGTTTTACACTGCCTCTCCAAACGTAGTGTTTTCTGGTATTTCTGCGTTCAGGTCGTCAGCCCCTGCGTTTTCAGGAAGATCTGGTATCCAGTGCAGTGGCGGAGTTAAACTTGGGTCTTTCCCTGATGACTCAGGAGGCACGAGGATCCGAGGAAGAACAGTTTGCTCCTGATGTCCTGTATTATGTTTTCTTGTGTATACAGAAGGTTAGTATCCCCATACTCAACCACAGAGGCAGGAAGAGTAAAACTAAGGCTGAAATTGCTTAATAATCTTTAAATCTTTTCTGGGTTTTTTTTGTTTTGTTTTTTTGTTTTTAATAGTATCTGTCTGAAAATGGACGTGTGGATGATATTTTCAATGATCCATATTACACTCGATTTTGCGAAAGTTTACACAAAATCCTGCACGACTGGAAACCCACTATACATCCTTTAGGTAAGGCAGAATCCACAATTTTGTAATTCTTTTCGATATTCAGGCAGCATTTACATGTATGTAAACACTCAACAATGGGCATCTTTGACATTTGGGATCTCTTCTAGCATGATTGTCATAGCAACCACCATCAGTTATTCACAAGATTAAAAGAGCTCTAGTTGCCTGTTTCCATTAGCCATGCTAGCTGCACTTTACTAACCTTATACATATATAACGAGCTTATTGCTCACGGCAATGATCAGCTTCTGCATTAGCAAAATTGATTGATTAGAGGATACTGCATGTGCAATGTTATTTGATTGGCTGACACGTTGTCAGAAACAGTTAACAGCATTTCTTTGGCAAGCACGAGCTAAGCAGCAGATCGACGATTCAGCTCGGCATCACATCATCCTGTTCAACGTGACGGAGATGCACTGAAGCCTGAAACACATGCATGTGAATCCTGCCTTACTCATGGTATGTTTCCCTCTTAGGTTATATCATCCCAAGTCACGTGACAGAGGAGATGCTGTGGGAGTGTAAACAGCTTGGCGCACATTCACCTTCCACATTGCTCACAACTCTAATGTATTTCAACACTAAGTGAGTAACCATTGAATGGCCTGATAGTCTTTTATCCTCTCTCTAATCTCTCAGAGTCGAATACCGAATATGGTACAATGTTGTATTTGTTGCAGGTATTTCCGCCTGATAACACCTGAACAGCACATGAAAGTAGCTTTCTCTAAAGTCTTAAGACACTCAAGGAAGAACCCAACTAACGCCAAGGACAAAGCAACCAGTATTCGCCTTCTCAAAGGGCAAGGCCTACACAGTGCTGGACAAAAAGGTACTCTCTTGCTCAGGTCGTGATTAGCTCAGTGTTGGATAGCAGAAATGCCCGTTGTTGACCTGTGGCTGTGTACTGCGTCATTTAGGAACCGACGACATGTATGAAGAGCAGATCGAGGATCCTGCGAATCCTCTTCGTTGTCCCATCAAACTTTACGACTTTTACCTCTTCAAATGGTGAGCAGCACTTCAGCTTAGTAGGATTTATGTGATGATTACTCTTCAGTTTACACCCTCAGACACATGCTTACTTTCTTTTCCAGCCCACAGAGCGTTAAAGGACGTAACGATGCGTACTACATGACTCCAGAGCCTGTCGTTGCACCAAACAGCCCGATGTGGTACTCCTCTCAGCCCCTCACAATTCAGCAGGTGGAACAAATGCTGTCTCGCATCATCGTGGTCAGAGAGATCCAAGAGATCATCGGTGTTGTTCCAGAAAACGTGAGCTAGGTTGAGGACTTGGCTCACAGGAACTTGTTCTCCAGATTGTTGACTATGCAGTATCCACCCCGACTATTATCATCGATGGCCATTAAAATAAAGTGGAACAACTTCTGAGGAGAGTATCATGATTATGCTCATCAGATTCATAAATTCTTCTCTTCTTATTATCTCTGTTTTTGGCCGGTGGGTTGGACTTCTCGTTTTCTTGGCTGCCTTTGTAAGAAACCACCTTTGTAACCTTTGAACCGGCAAGTGAGCAAGATTTTAGTCTCTTCTCAGCTGGGCAGAGATGATACACGTTCCTGTACAAAGTCAGTCTTATAAATGATTAAAAAACTGTAATCTTTTCTTTCTTAACCTCACAGGCTGTTCACGTCTTAATTCTCTAGTCCAACTAGTAATAATCTTAAGACAGTTACAGGGACCAGTGCTCACAACTTTTTTAAAAATACATTTTGGACCATGTATGATAAGTTTAAATCTGAAAAACTTGTGCCTGTTTTTCCAAAACATAATTACATGATATTGCTTGTGGAATAAGTTTAAACTCAATCATTCACGTGGTTAAGTGCTACAGATCGGTGACAAATTGAAGGCAAAACCAGGGTGTTTCAGTAAGATGGTTGCCTGTGCTGTGCTGCCTCTTTAACGCAGCTGTAGTGAAGGACACAATTTTTCTTTATCTAGAAGATATCCTCTAAATGGGTGTTTTAACCATGTTAGTGGCCATGATGGCCCAAACACCCCCGCAGGGCACTTCTTGTTTAAGATCCAGTGACTACAGGGATCATAGCCTGTTTCATAATTTCATAGCTCAAGTATTTCAACCCCCTCCTGCATCCTGGGAGATGCCACTCGCGTCAAAACTGAAGCATTTTAACATAGGATAAATGTGAGCTGAGACGTACTCCCTCCTTAGCATAACAGAGCCACCATATACTGTTGGATCTTTCCTTTAATTTGTCACCTATAACTGTATATTGTAGTCATTCAGGAGATTTTTCTCAGGATAAAACTAACATCTGAAACACCCATCAAGGATTTTTGCCAACGTATTCCTCCATGTATGTGTGTATAGTAGGTTATTAAACAATATATGCAGATGGAATCTTTGTAGTAAGAGTCATGTCAAGCAGAAACATAATGATTACTGTCTTCTAAAAAGAAAAAGTGAGCTGTGGGTCTTTTTAATAATGACACATTTGAATGTTTCTTATTCAGTTCCATAGCATCAGTTTTTTCATAATTAACACATTCTGTTCCACATCTGTCCACTATCACACGTATCAGCGCTGTAGTTACACGACCTGGTGTCTATTCCACATTTAAATTACATTCCTGTCACAACCAGACAGGGTTGGACTGTAAAACGCTAAACAAAGCAAGGAGATGATCACGTTTGTTTTTCATCTGGGAGCGTTATATGCAGTCGGCCCAGTGTTTGGGTGAAGTATTTCGGTAGCGGGCAGGACACGTTGACGTCAGCTTGGCTGCTTCCTGGCAGCGTCAGCTGTCGTGCATGTAAATGAAGAGGAAGGTGCCGAACCTTGCTCTGTTCAATTCCAAGTTTTCCCAACACACGTTCTGGTAATTTCTGTGGAAGAAAATGTATTATTTAGTCATCATTTGTGACAAAATAGAAATCAAACTGGTATACATATTTAAAAAAAAAAAAAAAAAAAAAGACTGATCATCAGCCTACCCAACTGAGGGTCAAACAAAAGCCATGACTGTAAATGTGAACAATAAAACATAGTCAAAGTGATCTGGGAGGTGCAGTCAGAAAGCCTCTCAACCCAGTGTTATAGTTAAAATTACAATTCAGTAACACAAACAACCACTATGGATATCTCAATGTCGTTCAAAGTTTTTAAAAAGTGACGATGGTTAAAAAGCATATCCACCAACATGTCAGCAGCTAACAGTGATTAAGCTGTGGATCCTTAATCACTATTTTTTATTTTTCTCTTCTGGGATTCACAGCAAAACATGCTGAAAAGTATCTGAATCCATTCATCACATATTCTCATATTTCAAACTTCTACCTATGATAGACGCCAATATGTTCACGATTTTTCAGACATGAAGAAGAACCTCTGCCCGCTATCATGCCCATCTGAGCTCACGTTATGAAACGTTATGTATAGCATTCAGCTTGACATTATTATGGATTTTTTATGAATATTATGGATTTAATCACTTTTTGCAGTAAAATGTTTTCCTACAAGAAATCATTGCACGTGAGAGACCTTTGAGAACATGACAAACTATGCTGTACTTTGTTCTACCTTCGGTAAGGGGTTGCTCAATAATTGAGGTCCTTTTGGAGGTCTTGTTTCATCCTGTTCTCTGTGGGACTGTAAACATCTTACCTGTGGTGCCAGTTTGCTCCAGTGGGAATATTTGTGGTCACCAAGAATGGGACACCCCAGAGCAAAGGCCATATGAACCCTCAGCTGGTGCTTCACTCCTGTGAACACAATGAAGCAGAAAAATACCGAACATGTTTCCAGGCAGGTATTTGGGATGATTTCCTTTTGTTCGCATGTGCACTGTTACCTGTAAAAGGCTGGAGCTCCACAAGGCTGCAACCGCTGCTGCTGTCCAGGACTCTGTACTTGGTCACTGCTGGATGAGCTTGGCGATGACTTCGGACTTTGGTTACACCATCACCTTCGTTGTTCAGTCTGTAAAGAGGACTCAGAGCCATCTGAAATCAAAGAAGTTGTTATGAGACTGTGGAAAATGCACACCAGTATTTAAACAATAACTAGTAATTTACTCAAATGCCCTGGACAACACACCCAAACTAATTTAATGTTTAATAAACATACTAACTACTAAGCTAAAAGCAGTGCATACAAGGATATTTACAGCAATGATACAGAAGAAGAGGCACCTTGTAGTGTGGCTGAGGACCTGTGACCTCTCTCTCTATGATGGGAATATCAATCAGACCTTCAGATGGCACAGGAACACCAACCGTGATAACCCTGAAGAGGAACAATGTAACTAACATGCAGTGGGAGTAGAAGCATGTACGTTATTTCATTAATCCTTATCAGCGCCCCCTACTCACCAGTACTTCCTCTCCACTTTGTTATTTCTATTCAGAGCGAGTACGTGCTCCACCACTTCATCCCTCCTGGCCAGCAGGAGAGTTCCTGTTGAGTCCTTTTCTAGACCCAGACAGGGAATGAGCTGAGAATCAGACTTCATCTTCATCCCATCCATCATTTTGGAGAGAACAGGAAGCACAGAGGTGATGGATGTGACGTCGGAGTCATCTGGGCGACAGCAGCAACATTACATTTGTGGTGCCAGTTAGACATCAGTGTGCTTCAGTGTGACATCTGACATTTTTCATGGTCATTCCAGCTGTTCTCAGTAATGATACTGCATGTCTCCTAACAATAACAATGATGATAATGGTAATAATAATAATAATAATAATGATAATAATAATGAGCCTGTTTAAGAACAACTTAATATGTACCACAATAAAATATATAATCATATAATCACATTCATTTTGGCATGTAGACATCAATAATGGTCAAAATAGTTCAGAGTCATGATCAGAATGGGAAAGAAAGGTGATTTAAAAGACTAAATGTGGCATGGCTCTTGGCGTCAGACAGGCAGGTCTGAGTATTTTATAAAGTGCTGTTATGCTGGGATTTTCCCAATCATCTTTCGGGTTCACACAGAACAGTACACACTCTGTGCCCTTTAGTACCATCGTTTAAACACCACAGTCTACCTGAATATTGTTGCTGACCATGTCCATTGTAAAACACCCTATTACAAAGATCTCAAATTGGTTTTTTGAACATGACAATGAGTTGATATTTATTTTTATTTGATTTTTATTTCAAACCCAAAATAAAAACTTTTTCAAACTTCTTGTCAGTGTAATCACATTAAAGAGGACAGCCCAGTGTTGGTTTACCTGCCACAGGGACACCGTAGGGTTTGTTGACGATCACTACATCCTTGTCCTGGTACAGCACGCTTCTGTGGAGGTGTTTGGCGAGCACGTTGGGGTGCACATTTTGTAACTGTACACTGAACCGTTTCAGCTCCATCACCCTCCTCTGCTGGGCAGACATGGGAGGCGCTGTCTCTCGGGTCTTTGACTTCTCTCCTCGGATCTTACGGGCCAGGTCAATGGCTCTAAGCCGGGGTTTGTCATCTGTGTCGGAGCCTGGAGTGTGGTTGGCAGCGGTGCTCTGACCCCGGGCGAGGGGCGGTGTTGTCTGCGGACACTGGCAGCAGGTTGTCCGGGGTTTGACCCGACAGAAGAGCAGATCCAGGCCGGAGCTCCGGTCAAACACACGCGCTAGTCTCCCACAGCTGTTCATCACGGCACTGTGCGAAACTCACAGACCAGACGGCGCACACGAGCTTCAAAACACAAGCATGAACTCTGAAGCTATTAAAACATTTCCGGGCCAAGCCTTTCAGAATAAAAGCATAATTTAATCCATTCATTCGAATTAAAATAATTCCGACATATTAGAAAATAAATAGATAAAACCAAGCGAAAAACGATATAACTATCCGTTTAAAATGCTCTTAAACATTAACAAATACACACTGCGTAAATGTAAAAAAGAATTCCGGTAATTTCCGCCTTTCTTTCAACGGGTGTTTTTGTTAACTACGCTTACACGGCCCGCCAGGTCACAACTGCAAAATATTGTAGCTTCTGGAAAGCACCGCCCGCCTGGGCGATGAATAAAACTAAGCCGATCGTTATTTCCGGTTGTTACGATGTTGCATGTTGTCTGCTGTGGATTTTTATGGTCATAATGCAAATAAATACAAGCACCTTAGTGATCTAATGGACAGCAGATGCGCATAGCTCAACCAAACCGAAATAATTACCAGGCTTCATTAAATCTCAAACAGGAAGCTGGTGGAGTGTTTTTTCTCCTAAGGTATGCGTTCTTGGTAAAAGCCTGCAGCTATGAAGATCACAGACGGTGTGTTACGAAGTTTCAGGGTGGCCAGGACTCATCGGAAAAACGAAGAGAAGGTCAACTGCGTGGACTACAGCCCAAATGGTGAAAATGTGATAACAAGCAGCGACGATGACCGCATACTGCTGTATGACATGCGAGATGGAAAGTAAGTGGGCAGCCACTATAGACAGTATACTGTATATGATAAATAAGATCATTAACGTCCGTACAGGTGACTGCATTGTGTTAATTTGTTGTCCTTGTGCTTTTCTCAGGTGCAAAAGCAACCTTTTCAGCAAAAAGTATGGAGTAGACCTCATCCGCTACACGCATGGAGACACAAATACAGTGGTCTACAGCTCCAACAAACTGGATGGTAAACACTTGACGCCATGCACAGCAATGCAAATACAGTTAGTGGTCCATTTGGAAAATGAAATATATTTTGGAATATTTTTTAGATACCATCAGATACCTTTCGCTCACTGACAACAAGTACATCCGATATTTCCCAGGTCACACTAAGAGGTGAGTAAAGCAAACACACAACCTTAATCAACCACAGCTGTAAACATGTAGACTGGTATTCAGCGAAAGCAGACAGTTATATAGTATGCACCCTATATGAAGACATGCCTACTAAGTAAATGGACGTGCTTTTATTTACTGTAACCAGACTAAATAGAATAAAATGTAGTTCAGTGGAATTCTCATTTTCTACCTTTCTGGAGCTCTTTGTCCAATGTGCTCATAAAAATACAGAAATATACAGTCAATGGTGACTTTATTAGCTAAACCTGTTGAACTGGATTTTAGTGGAAATATCTAATCAGCCAGTGTCAGGGCAGCAACTCAATACATTTAGGCATATAGACATGGTGCAGGTGATGTGCTGAATTTCAAACTGAGCATCAGGATGGGGAACAAAGGTAATTTCAGTGACTTTAATGTGGCATGGTTGCTGGTGCCAAACAGGCTGTTCTGAGTACTTCTGATACTGCTGATCTGCTGGGATGTTCCCACACAACCAACTCCAAAATTTACAGAAAATGATCTGAAAAAGAAAGAAATGTCAGTAAGCAGCACTTCTCTGGGTGAAAATGCCTTGTTGGTGACAGAGGAGAATGGCCAGACTGCGTTGATCTGAAAGGAGAGAAATAGTGACTCAAATAACCACTCGTTATAACCAAGTTATGCAGAAGATCATCTCTGAATGCTCTCCAGACATTTCTGTAGCAGATGTGCTAAAGCAGCAGAAGATCAAGCTGGGTGCCGCTCCTGTCTGCTAAGAACAATAAACAGTGGGAACAGTTTAAATCGCTGAAATTAGACAACAGAAGAAAAACATTGCCTGATTGGATGATTCTCAATTTCTCCTGCAAGTTTGAGATGTTAGGATCAAAATTTGGATTAAACAAAGCGCTTCACTCAAATGGCCTCCAGAGTCACAGATTTCAGTCCAACAGAGCACTTTTGGATTGCAGAGGAATGGCAGATTCTCATTATGGATGTGCATAGTGTGCATTCCTGAAAAGCTTGTTCTTGTCTGTCTTTCCTTAAGGTAATTTGCATTCAATAAAACTTTGGCTCAATCCTGATCAGTTAGAACCAGTTTGTTTGTGTTTCAGGGTTACTGCTCTCTCCATGTCTCCGGTGGATAACACATTTATCTCTGGGTCGTTGGACAAGACTATCCGGATCTGGGACCTCCACTGTCAAAACTGTCAAGTAAGTAGTTTGTCAGTTGATTGGAAATTTCCATTTCTTCTGCCCTTTGTACACATTTACAAATGTGTAATAACAGCTACAGCAATAGAATACTGTGCTTTACATTGTGACACAAAGTACTGTTGATTAGTAGTCACTGAGTAGTCGTGACCACCAGAGGTCTCCAAATCTCTCTTGGATCTGCTCAGGCATAATAAATCTATGGGCAATGCCAGAAACATAACCTTGCAAAAATATAAGGAGTAAATAAACACCAAATGGAAAATAAACACATAAATATGAAAACATGTGATGCAGAAAGTGGTCATTATTGAGGACTCTTTTCCATATTTCTTGAAAGTTAAGAGTTTATGTTGCACTATCTCTCTGATTTTCAGGGTTTGATAAATCCACTGGGGACACCTCTGTGTTCGTTTGACCCCGATGGGCTGATATTTGCTGCAGGAGTGGATTCAAAGACGGTTAAACTGTACGACTTTCGTGCTTTTGACAAGGTACAGCTGAGTCCATTAAGGGTTTTCTGTTTGTGTTCACATGCATTCTTTCCAAAAGCCTTAAATAAAATTCTTAATTATCTGAAAATCTTCCCGTTGAAGGGCCCGTTTGCCTGTTTTGAAACGAGGTTTAATCGCGTTTGTGACTGGACTGGACTCAAATTCAGTAGTGATGGGAAGCAGATCCTCATATCTACAAATAAAGGGATTATTGGAGTCTTGAATGCTTTCAATGGATCTGTGCTGCACACTTTTTCCGTAAGAGATATATTGGAACACAAATACAGAATTGCATCTGTTTTTATCTTAAAATAATTATTTTTAGATTACCTGCTGAAGCCTATCTTTCCTGATTTTAAGGGCTACAACAACAGTAAAGGCATCTCACTGGAGGCCTGCTTCACACCTGACTCGCAGTTTGTCATGATTGGTAAGCTAAAAAACCTCAAACTTTAGATTTGAGCCTTTTCCTTTAAGCTTCCTGTTAACACTCTGGTTTTTCCAGGTTCAGAAGACGGGAGAGTTCATGTTTGGAGCACAGAGAGTGGAATGAAAGTGGCCGTGCTGGATGGGAAGCATCCAGGACCCATCAGTGCGCTCCAGTTCAACCCCAGATTCATGACGTTTGTTAGTGCCTGCTCTAACACGGTGAGCGCAAGCCTGTCTTACCAGTGTGTCATTGATCTCCTGCTGGAAAAACTGCTTATTGTTCTCATTTTGACTTTTTAAAATATATTTTCTCAACAGACTTTTTGGCTCCCGTGTCTTGATGACTTTTAAAGGCACCAAAGATCACCATCATGGAGTGAAGTTGGACCCTCCTTTACAAACACCGTGACCCAGGAATATTTTGGAAAAATGTTATGTTGTTTCTACCATTTTTTTTTTAAAGACGTTTCATTAGCTTTTATTAGCCTGTTTTTTTTAAAAATAATAATTGTGCTTTTATTGATGGTTTTATAATAAACTGGTTTAAAGTTATATATTAAAAAATCTTGTAATTTAAACGTTGTCCCTCATCCCTCCTCAAACGTTTGCTAGGAATGATCTGAATTCCAACAAGTGCTTTTATTATTATTTTTTTTCCTATTAACCAACAATATTAGAAGTATAAAGATAAACTGACAAAAACTAACAAGTGAGAGTTTTCTGTGTGTGTGTGTGTGTGTGTGTGTGTGTGTGTGTGTTTACAAATCCCATGCTTCTTAACACTAGCTTAGATCCTTGTGGCACAAATTCAACAAGGTGCTGGAAACATTTCTTAGAGATTCTGGTCCATATTGACATGATAGCATCATACAGTTGATGAAGATATATCAGCTGCAGTTCTATGATGTGAATCTCCCATTCCACCACATCCAGAAGACGCTCCGTTGGATGTCAGTTGGAGATGGTTTAAGCTTCATGCCATGGCACATTATCCTGCTTGAAGGAGCCATCAGAAGACTGCTACACTGTGGTGATAAAGGGATGGACATGGGCGCAAAGTGTACCCAGAAAATGTCCTCTGCACCAGCAGCCTGGACTGTTGATACAGGGCAGGATGGATCCATGCTTTCATGTTGTTTACACCACATTCTGACTCTAGCATCTGAACATCACAGTAGAAATCGAGGCTGATCAAATCAGCCAACATTTTTCCAATCTTTTATTGTCAAAGTTTGGTGAGCTCATGTGGACTGCAGCCTTAGTTTCCTGTTCTTGGCTGATTGAGTGCCACCTGGAGTGGTCTTCAACTAGTGCAGCCGATCTGCTGCACAAGTTTTCATGTGTTGTGCATTCAGAGATGTGTTTCTGCACATATTTGTTGTAACAAGTGGTTATTTGAGTTACTCTTGCCTTCATATCAACTCAAAGCTGTCTCATCATTCTCCCCTGACCTCTGGCATCAACAAGGCATTTACACCAGGAGAACTAATGGATTTTTTTTTTTTTGTCTGTAAACCTTAGAGATGGTTGTGAGATTTTGAAAGCAGTTGTAAATGACTGTGACTCTGGAGATCCACAAATCAGAGGATTGGTGAGTCAATCCTCCTTCATCCTGCATGTTGTAGCAAGTTGCCCTTGATGTGAGTGTGTGAATTTTAGGTTAAAAGCACTTTGGCATAGAAAACAGCACTTGTGTGAATGATGCTTGTTGTAGTAAAAAAGCGCTTTGAGTGTTCAAATTTAGTAGAAAAGCACTTTGTAAGTACCAGTCCATTTCCTCAGCCTGTCTGAGCCTGTCTGATGCTTGATGTCATCATGTAGACTGTGTATACATATCTAAATGCATGGAATTACTGTTATGTGATTGGCTGATTAGATATTTGAATGACTTCATTCAGAATAATGAACCATTTCATCTTCTTTCTCAGGCACTGTTTCTGCAGATTTTTGTTCTGAACTATGAGGTCTGTCATCTCTCTGAAAAGTGCTTTATGTTGGACCTCAAGTTTCTTGCACCTTTTCTCTCGTTCTTTTAGTGTTTTTCTGCTTGTCTTCATGTTTTTCTTCCAGTTCTTTATTTTTCTCCTGCAGTTCTTTGTTTGCCTCACACATGTGTTTCTTTGTTGTTCTTTGTGATGGATGGCTTGTAACTCTTCATGTCTCTTCTGTAGTCCTTGAAGTGAAGACTGTATGTCTTTATGACTTTTCTCCTGTCGTTGCTTCTGCTGCTGCATTTTGGTGTTTGCTTACTGGACTTAGTTGTAGAGTGCTTGTAAATGGCTGTTTTTGGTCACCACTTCTTGGATTCTTCACTCTATATCTCTGCATATTTTCTCAAGTTTCTCTTTCTCTTCCTCAGGTTCATTTTTGTTGTCCTTTACTTCATTGTAAAATACTCATAGTTCTGTATTTTTTGTTTCAAAGTCTTGAAGAATGTGCTCCGTCTCTCTTTGGGTTTCTTCCAGTTGTTCCTTCTCGTTTAGCAGGTCTGAATTTTCTTTGAGTGCTTTATCAATCATTTCTTGTAATGCTTCCATTTTTCCTCTGTGTCTTTGATTTTGCACTGCATCTGTTGGTGGACATACTGCATATTTCTTAGGAGGGCTTCACTGAACATTACTTCGAGGCCTTTATGTTTTTTTTCTCAATGTCTTGAAGTGTGGATTGCATCTCTTGGTGTATTGCTTCCTGTTGCGCCTTGTCTTTAGGCATTTGTGTGTTTCTTCTCAATGCTTCATCACTTGTAGGCCTTCATTTTTCTTCTCTGTGTTTTGGAGCTTGCACTCTTTTACCTCTTTCTGCAGTTTTGTATTTCTTTTAAGTGCTTCATCAAACATTACTCGCAAGCCTTCATTATTTTTCTCCATGGCTGGGAGCCTGCACTGCATCTCTTGGTGTTTTTCCTCCATGTCTTAGAGCTTCTACTGCATTTCACTGTTGTTCTCTTCCAGTTGACTTTTCTCCTCCTGCATTTCTGTGGTCCTGTTCTCAAGATCTTGCTTGTTACAATTATTAAAATCTCTTTTGAGGGCTAGAAATTCACTCCAAGGAGGAGCGATGAGGTGATCCGTTTGTCTTGGATGTTGTCTCTGACACATTTTGGTACCTTGATGCAACGACTCAGTAGTTTTCTATTTTATTTTATTTAGGTACAAGAATTAATGATAACAGTGATATTATCTTTAACATTACATTTATTTTTACAACAATATAACAGAAACAATAATGCAAACAGATATTTGTTTTATAATATATAATTATTAGTACTATTTGCTGAGGACATTTTTAATGAGTATCTTTACTGTTAATGTATTTTATTATTTAATAATCAGTTTTAATTCAAATATTTATAAAAACCAGTGTATTTCATTAACCTACATAATAAAAACTGTGTTAGCCACTGGAAGTATTCTTTATTATTTTACACATCTGATGTCATTCCAGCTCATTAAGTAAGAGAAACATAACACTCTTGTTCTCCATGACCTGAATACTGATGATTTTAATAGTTTAAATGTGCTGGTATAATGTAATATAAATTCATTCAAATATGTTTTTTATGAAAATAAATAGATACATAAACACACACACACACAAAACAATAACAACAAAAACACTGAAAACATCTTAATAATCTTATACAATGTGTCATAATAACTGAGATGTACTTTTAGATCAGTTGTGGGTAACTGTTTTCAGTCTTCATGCTAACTTGTTATTTAAACACAAAGAAGCAAGTTTCCTTTTTAGGGTACCATATTATGACATCTTATGACTGGATCCACATTTTCAGTGATCAACACATCATTATAACAGCAAATATACAATCACCATTCAAATCTGATGAGAACAGGTCAAATGTGACGTTGGTTTAAAAGGTTTTAAAAACGTTTTCCCGTCCTGAAGTTGTTTTGATTCCACAGCAGTAGTAAGTAGTTTCAGAGGGTCATTCATGACCGTTTGCTCTGCTTGTGTTAAAATGGTTCCTGTGGTTTTACTGTGAAGTTCCTTAAAATAGAACATCAACCTTTACAAAGTCAGACATTGTTCTGCACAGTCACAGTAATCCGCTTCATCATGGCTGGACACCTTCTGTTTGTCATGTTCATGTGTAAGTTAAACGTCCTGTAGCTTTATGATTGAAGAGGTTCACACTGTTGGCTTTACATTTTGCATGGCTGGTTATTTTATTTTATTTTATTTATTTTATTTTGTGGTCCTTCCTTGTTTATACTTTTAACTAAAACTAACGTGAGGAGTCCAAAACTAAAACTTTCTCAGCAGGACAATTTCCTGTGATCTTCAAAAGACAGTTTGTTTGTATTACTGAGCCATTAATACATAATAATATCAATGGTTATTAATACGTGCATTCATGATATCAACATCTTTTCTTTTCAACAGCTTTTGTTCATGAGATTCAAAACTTAATATTTATCTATGAAGAACAATCATGCAAGAATATGTATACACAATCTGGATTACATACATAAAAACACCAATATATGACTCATAAGACAGCCAGATATAAAGAATAAATGTTACAGATAAAACAGTGACCCTCTACATTTTTGATGATTCACTGTCAAAGTGACAGAGACAACACTTTGCCTGCAAAGGTTTACCCTTTAGCATAACACCAACACAGTTGGTTTCCTTTTTTTAATTATATGAAAGAAACAACAATAACAATCATAAAATAAACTTTTTCCATATTATTCTTTTAATTTGAAAGTATCTGAGCACTGAAGACTCTTAGATGTGCACATTTCTAAGAGTGAAATGACACATTCGTGACATAAAGCTACAAGACAATGTTTGTAAATTTTTTTCTAAGATTTATTTTTGACTTTAGTGAGAGGGGAATCAGATGCAGTGAATGCATCTGTATCTGCCTGACTAAAAGTAATTTTAGGATGTGATTCTCTTACTTGCAGGTGCAGAGAAACTGAACAGAGAAGAATTTAAATATTTAAATTCTAAATATTTAAATAATTTAAATATTTAGAATTTAAACATGACGAGGTAAGTGACACCTGAGGTGCAGAATATCTTTTCTGAGCTTAACTGATGCTGCAGACTTAAAGGACTGTCTGTTTTCTCCAGTCTGATGTTTATCATGTATACACCACCATCTCTGAGGAACGAGCTACACCAGTCCCACAGGATATGACGCACAGCATGCTGCAGGCACACTGAAACATTTAAACCTTTCATACTGTGCTCTAGCAAAAACCTGAGATGCTGATCCCTTCCTGTAAACTTGAAGCAGTCTGGCCATTCTCCTCTGACATCTGGCATCAACAAGGCATTTTACCTGAGAGAACTGAAGCCCACTGGGCATTTTCTCTTCTGTGGAGTGTACAGATCAACAGTTTGAACACTACTCAGAAAGGCATGTCTGCCACCAACAACCATGGATCCTGTTCAAACTCACTCAAATCCCCTTTCTTCTCCATTCTGATTCCCATTTTGAACTTTAGTGGGTCATCTTGATTATATAAAAAAACCTAAATGCACAGTTTCAGCAATTTGATTAGTCGATTAGGTGTTTGCTTGAATAATCAGTTAAACAGCGGTAATTAATAAGTGTACCTAATAGCTGCACCTAATAAAGTGTCTGTTTACTGTATACAGAAAATACATTGAAAAACAACAAAGCCAGAATTAATAAACTTTAACATAGTGAGAAGTGTAAACAAGAACAGAGACTATGAACATTTAACAGAATCATGTGAAGATAAACTGTTTGGCTGATATATGGTCAGGGTATTGTGGAAATTAATGCCGAATTAAAACAAAATATAATTTTACAAAGTTGTGTGTGTGTATGCAGATAGCGAGGCCTCTTACCCAGACACAGCCAAAGCAATATGCTGCAATGTACAAACACATTCATCTTATCTTTATTTCATCCTCCCTGTGGTTCTTTTATCTCAGTGCAACATGTATAGAAATTTACGAAAAGCTGTTCTTTGTGCATCTTTGTGGGCTTAATGTGTCAGTGCTGTTGTTTCCTGTGGTTTTTAGTGTGAATGGGTTTTGAAAAGGGTATTGAAAAAGTATTGAAGAGCTTCATCATGGACAGCTGCTGTTGTCATCTTCATGTGTCAGTCAAACCTAGGGTGAACATATTTTGATTTCCAAAAAAGAGGACACTTGGCTCAGTCATGAAGAACTTGCTTAAAGAAACATATTTAACATATTTAAACGATGCCTTCTCTGCGCGGTTAATGAATTGTGAAATAAATTATGTCATATAGGCTTTTACAAGTCAACAAGTGCAAAAAAATAACTTAAAAGCCTCTGAAATAAAATAATAAGAAAAATTACCAGTACTGGGTCGGTACCAGGTCTGGACTGGCACAAAAAAATCGGCCCACCAGGTATTATAGGAAAAGCCATAAAGCCTTTGAATGAAAACAAACGCTGTTGTGACAGTGATGTACACTGTCTTGTTGGTATATGTATGATTTCTATACATTTTACATCAGATAAAAACTTTGGTTGTAAGATTCAGATAATTATTTATTAAAAGCTAGATATTTTAAATGAGAATAAGAAAGAAAAGTATTTCTTTGTGCCCTCCTTTCCCTGTTAATGCCCTACCTGGCCCCCTGGCAACACTTTGCTAGACCCGCCCCTGCACAGTTACCAGCTGTCAGCTACGTAGAAAAGGATCCTGGTGTTATTTGTCTCTCAGAAACAGTTCATAACTTCAACTCATTCATGTCACCTAAAAGGTAAACCTGTTTCTCCATCACCTGTTCAGCTCTGATGATTCAGTAAGGACATCTCCTGGTTTCATCTGCATGTTTCCCTCTCACCAGATAACCAAACCGATATCATGACCAGCAGCTTTACAGCTGTGGCTCCAGCAAACATCAGCTGATACTAGAAATTAATATTAAATAAATTATAACAACAGCTGATCAAGCTTAAACGTGCTGCTGTTGTTTAGCGCGACATCCGGCGGTTTCCTCTTTCTGGCGCAAAGTGGGCGATAAATAAACAAGAGAGAAAAGCCGATCAGATGATCATTGATCAGTTTCAGGATTGAAGTAGCAACAGGCGAGAGAGGGGAGAGAATGAGAGAAGAGGCAGCTGTGCAGCGTAATGACAGAATAAATCCAGCTTTGTGTCTTTTTCCATTGAAGCTGACAAACTTTGTTCCTTTTCAGCTCAATACGAAACGCGTAATATTTTCTCTGAATTCCGATTCTGTTTTTTACAGGATGGTTGGCAACAATAATAACTAACCTTATGATTAAAATAAAGTTCACTATCAGTAACATCATAGCACCCACCCAGCTGTATAGAAACTCCATCATGCTAGCTAGTACGCAGTAGGAGTTATTGTAACTGACTGTAAAAAGTCAGCACAATGGAAATAAACTCCACCTAAACTTGGTTTATATCTGACCCAGATAGACTGCAGGTCATAACTTCTTACCTGAAGTTCAGTTCACCTGACACTCGGACCGGCGGCCGCCTCGGGTCTCTCCTCCTCCTGCCTCCCCTTTCCCTCATCCACCTGGTGGCCTCTGTGAAAGCTCCGCCATTGCCCCCACCAAACAACTGACATCTGGCCAATCCACCACCTTTCACTGTTGATATCGTTACAAAAAAAACCCCATCGGCCCATAAAAACGAAAAATCACCATCGGGCATACCGAGATGGCCAGTCCAGTACTGGGTCGGTACGAGGGAAATTTCTTTTGCAGTTCATCTGAAAGATGCACTTGCGCTTTGGCATCTTTTAAACATCATTAGGCGCGTTGCTGCGCGCTGTCTGTCCCGTCTGTGAGTGCAGAACAAGCGGTCACAAAGCAGCAGTTTGGGGATGACGTCACACATATGAGTCCTCTGTAGGAAAACCCGGACCCCCTGGACAGAATGTGAAAAGTGGACATGTCCAGAGAAAAGAGGACGGTTGGTCACCCTAGTCTACACGCCCAGCCTCACGTGATGACAGTACGCAGACATTTGAAAGATTTGATACGACTGACTGGCACCCACACTCCCCTCACCTAAATCCAACAGAACACCTCTAGGACATTATGTTTCAGCCCATTGATGTCCACCATCAGGTTGCACCTCAGGCTGTCCAACAGTGCCCTGGTTGAGATCTTGAAGAAGATCCAACAAGACACTATCCGTCTTCTCATTCGCAGTATGCCCCGATGTTGTCAGGCATCCTACAGCAAGATAATGGCCCAAAACATGAATCCAAGCTATGCCAGAACTACCTCAGGAAAAAAGAACAAGATGGGAAGCTTGAAAACATGGAGTGGCCAGCACAATCTCCAGACTTAAACCCCATTTAGCTGGTTTCGGATGAACTGGACAGAAGAGTGAAAGCAAAGCAACCTACAACCTGTTATCAAACTGGAGGGTAACAGATGTCTCTGCTGTTGTACTGGCAACAAAGCCCCTGCACCCCACTTCCACCGGGTGCACCTTGATCTTCCAGCCTCTCAATGACGTACGCAAGTTTTTGGGAGTTAGACCAAAGGACGAGGTCTGGTCGCAGAGTAGTTGTTACGATCTCTGTGGGAAAAATTTGCCTCTGATCCAAGTCCACTTGCATCTGCCGATCCCTGGCAACCTTCAGCGTGCCCAGGCCTGGAATTGAAGGGATAATCCTCGGCTTGTCCCCCTCCCGGACAAATGTTGATGAAAACTGCCTCTTCTTGGTTCATGAAAGGTTGAGTGTTGGTGGATTTTCTTTTGCACTCAACTTTCTCAGCTAGACACCTGAGGACCTGGTTGTGTCTCCATGTGTATCTGCCCTGAGTAAGGCTAGTCCTACAACCAACCAAGATGTGCTTGAGTGTGGCTGGGACTGTACACAGGGGGCAGGATGGGTACTTTCCAAACCACAGCTGCAGATTTATTGGGGAAGGTAGCACATCGTATGTCGCTCAGATGATGAAACTTAGTCTATTAGACTCCATGCCCCAGATTTCACTCCATGAGAATTTCCTCTTTTCAACACTCTCCCAATTCATCCAGTGACCCTGCTCGGCCAGCGCTACGGCTCTGGCATGTCTGGCTGTTTCCTCCTGTCGACGCACCTCCTCCACCACCATTTTTGGATGTGTGGTTACAGATGCCTGTTGCCATCGAGGTGTTACTGCTCCAAGAACAAATCCTCCTCTGCCCTGTTGGACATGACCCACCACGTCACGATGCTGAGAAGCAGATTTGGCCTGTAGCAAAGATGTGGCTGGGGTCCACTTCCTCCCTGTTGCTAGGGTGGGAGCAGTGCCTCTCACTATTGGGTCCCGGGAGTCCATGAGTGACATCTCAAGCCTAACTTTTGCACATTTAAACTCCTCTACCAGACTAGGGATAGGCAGTGACAGTATCCCGTCGCTATAGACTCTGACACTGCTGAGGCATTTGGGAAGTCCAAGCCACTTCTTAACGTAGGAGCTCACTGGCCTCTCTAGTCAATTGGCATGATTGAGTGAGACCTCGTACATTGTCAAAGGCCACAGTAGTCTAGGTAATAACCCAAACTGGAAGCACCAGAGTTTCAGTTTCCCTGGGAGTGTAGTGCTGTTAATCTGCTTGAGGTCATTAGCCAAGTTCTGTCTTAGTTGGTCTAGTTGCCCCGTATCATTGAGGTCTGCATTATACCACCGTCCCAGGCTCTTTATGGGCTTCTCTAAGACTGTTGGAATTTGTTCTCCACTGATATAGAAATATATGAGTGGAGAACAAATTCTGAAATGACAGAAATTTTGGGAGAGTGAGGGAGACATGCAAGGAATGGCCTTCAGTAGATGAGGAAATAGTACATCAGGTCATATTTATACAGGAACAGAATAAAATTCAGATTGGTTTAATTCAGCTTGTGGGGATAGGTTAATTGGATAATCCAAATTGTCACTAGGTGTGAATGTGTGAGTGAATGTGAGTGCGAATGGTTGTCTGTCCTTGTGTGTTGGCCCTGCGACAGACTGGCGACCTGTCCAGGGTGTACCCCGCCTCTTGCCCTATGACAGCTGGGATAGGCTCCAGCGCCCCCCGCAACCCTGAAAAGGATAAGCGGAAGCGAATGGATGGATGGATGGATGGTTTAATTCATGTTGCACCTGTATCTGCCTGACTGAAAATCATAATTTAGGATGTGGTTCTCTTACTTGCAGGTGCTGAAAAATAAAGCAGGGAAGAGACTGAACGTGAAGACATAAGTGTGGCACGATATAAATAAAATTAAACTGAATTATTTTCAGTCACTCAAATTACCTTTCTTCATCATTCTGATGCTCGAGCTGAACTTATGCAGGTCGTCTTGATCATGTCTACATGCCTAAATGAACTGAGTTTCTTTATTTTGATTAGCTAATTACATATTTGCATTAACAAGCGGTTGAATAGTTGTACCTAATGTAATGGCTATTTAGTGCATAAAAACAAACAAACAAAAAATCTAAAAGACAAAAAAGTAACAGCACAGAGACTATGAACCTTGACAGCTGTTGTGGAAATGAATGCAGAATTAAAACAACAACATAATTACACTAAGCTTGTGTGCGTGCATGTTTTTACCTACAGAAAGCCACAGCAACAGAAATGGTGTAAAACATGTTCTCCTTTTCTTTATATCCTGTGGTTTTAGCTCAGGCTAACATCTATAGGCACTTTCAAAAGCCTGTTCACTGTATAGCTTGTGGTCTTTATGTGGGAGTTTCAGCACTGCTACTTCCTGTGGTTGTCCTCTGTGTAAGTTCTGCAAAATGATTGATCGAGTGTATCAGTCAGACGTCTGGACAGTTGTGGTTTTCAGCTTCATCATGTCTGGACTCCTGTTACTTGTCATCTTCGTGAGTAAGTTAAACATCCTGAAAGTTTTTGCATTTTATGTAGCAATAATTTTTGATGGCTGGTTTTCTGTTGAGTGTTTGTGCAGTGTGTGTGTTTGTTCTGTTTATTTGTATTTTATTTGTATTGAGAAAATTCAGTATGGAGTCCAAAACGAATTTCCTTGTGTTAAATTAAATTGATCTTGACTTCTATCTGGACTCTGATACAATAAAAAAGTGTCTACATTTTGTTGACATTTTTTAAAATGATTAATAAATATTTTTAGCTTTTCATTATTTTTCTCACAGTTTTCTCACCTGAGCTTCAAGGACAAGGTCAGTCCACAATTTACTATTTTAATTTCAAGCTGTTCTTTAAACATTTAACATGGTTTTCTTCTAAAGAATTGCTCCGTACTGAAATCATAATTTCTCACTGCCATATTTAACAATTAGATTTTTGATAAAATGCCTCTTTACCTCTTATTGTTTAGTGTGTCTTGGACCAATGCAACAGTCATCTCAGAGACAGACTCAGTCACATTACACTGTCAGCCACCATCATCTGCTTCAATATGTTAAGTTTATTTCATACTAGGGAGCAAGAAACTATCAAAGGTTTCTCACGTTTACAGACACAGACAGGAACTGAACTGCTGTTAGTGTCACATCAGAGGTCACCCTCTGAGGGCAAAGTGAGATGTTTTTACACTGTGCAGTATGCAGATGTGAATTCTCCCTCTTCACACAGTAACACAAACTTTGTCAGCGTACGGAGTGACAGACAGTTTCTCATTTCAGTTTAGATTAAACTCTCCAAACATCACACACAGGTATGTTAATGTAAATTATAAAACATGATGACTGAGTGTTACAGTAGGACTTCTGTGAATGCCAACACTGTTTTATTATTGCACTGTTGAAACATGAAGTGTTTGTGACTGATGCTTAATGACGGTACATTGATCTTCATGCAGGTCAGAAACCACAGATGAGTGTTCATCATTTTGATGGGGAATATGTTCTCATCCTTTGCTCTCTGCCTGGATCTGTGAAAGATGACACAAGATGTAATCTGTACTTTGGAGAAGCAAGTCGTGCAGTCCTAAATCAAACTGTGAAGAAGGAACGCAACAAAAAAGACCAGAGGTTCTGCCAGTTTTATGTGTCCGTTGCTGATTTTTTGAGACATCTACTTCTTGTTCAACAAAAGGATGCCAGCTGTGATTACAGTTTGGAAAATGAACCCAACTCTTTGTCACCTCGCAGTGAAAGAATGAACATGAAAAGTAAGTCAAAGAGAAACATAGCCTGTTTTAGTGTATATGATGCTACTTTTGAAATTAATAAAACATTAATTAAATAAACTGCTACTGAATGTTGAAGTTGACATAACTTTACAAAGTGTGCCTTAGTTGCTGTATAATTATTCCTTTTCTTGTAGTTAATCTGATTAATTTGACTGAATTCTGTTCAGTTTATTGAATTTCAGCCTCTTTGTCCATTAAAATTAAAAAAATTAATAGAACTGGTGGTTATAAGACTGCAGCTGTGCCAGAAGATGTGAATAAAGTCACAGTTCAGCTATGGTTAAATTATTAGTAAGCCATTGTGTAAGAGTTGTAAATATTAACAGTGTTGAGCATTGAGCCCAGCATGTGCTAGTGGTGAGCAAGGCTGCAGCTGAGGTTGACATGAAATCATTAATATTCTACTTGGTTACAACCCTCTGACCTCCTACACAGATCTCATCTGTTTTTAATATTCAACAATTGCTGTCATTTCCCAAGAAGTGATAGTTTACAAAGACATACAGTGATATAAAAACCTTCCTGTTTTCCTATTTTTCAAACTCATTTAAATATTAGACAAAGAAAACACAAGTAGTCACAAAATGCAGTTTCTAAATGAATGTGTTTATTATTAAAGACTGCTGTGTATTTTTGTTAATTTCCTGTTTTATAGGTGTTTTATGAAAACCACATCTCTGCAGTCACTTAGTGTTTCCTCTGGCTCTGAAAAAGATCCTGAATTTCAGGATTTCAATTAATGTTTGTAGTTCAGTTTAACAAACATGACAGTTCTGTCTGAACAGGAGAACCCAAACTGTCTGGAGGGGAAAAGGAGAAAACGCAGTTAAGCGACCTGTAGAAACGAAGCAAAGGAGTTACGAGAGACTGCACAAGGAATAAGTTAGAGAGCTTTCTTGCCACACATTTACTAGATGCTTCGGAGAGGTACTTCAGGCTGGACATTGAAGTGGGGACAATGTGGACCCCAGGTAGCGCAGGTGAGCAGGGAGGTAGCATGGAGAGTTAGCCAGGATAGCTCCAGACTGAGAATGGCTGGGCAGTGAAGGTCGCAAACTGTCAGGAAGCAGAAGAGACGACAATCCGTGAATGTCGTGCAAATCAAAGTAGTACATAGAAGCCGGTTGATGATTTACCACTTAAGGCCGAGACAACAATCTGACACCCGAGAGCTGTCACGCTGCTCCTTAAATACCCAGCAAATGACTCCCAATGCTCCGCAGGCAAACACAAGAAAACCAAACAACAAAATCACCCATCAAAACATAGACACATTAATTTATATACACATAAACACATAATTTATTTATTTTTTTATTTTAGATATTTTGGAGAAAGAATCACCAACAACCAAAGTGAACTCCCCATGTACCATGACCACAGGTAGGACAGGCTATACATCTAAGTATCATACAGGACATTGTGAATGTTTTCTTTAGATTAAAAAAAATACTTTTTATGCATTTATGCAACACAACTGAGTCTCAGCAATCCCAGTGCTTCCAATAATACCATTGCTGTAACCCCACCATCAGGTAACTAAATCACTGATGTGGTATGTGTGACGGTAATGAATCAGAAATAGAAAAGTCTGTTAATCTGAGCCCTACCATTAGTGTGACCTGAGAACATGGCATGAGTAGAGATGATAATGTGTGATTCTGTTATGAGTGCATGAAAAATGCAAAAACACGAAAAAAGTTTTTAATGTTTCTATTTCACTTCAGAATTTCCAAAACTTCAAAACCCTACCTCACAAAAGAAAAAGAAAACATCAGGTAAGTAAAAACAATTCAACCATTTATAAAGTACATAATATTTTCATTATTAATATTGTAATACTGTATGTTTTAACCACATTTTTTCTATATACCATGATACAGCAGCTGTGTGTACTTTGTGCATTCATTAAATTCTCAGCATGTTAACATTTTAAGTTCATTCAGTGTGTTCACTCTGAGTTAAGCATATCCATGATTAGAAAAAGAAAGTCATCTTTAGTTGAACTCCACAACAAGGGCACGTCCTTGCAATGAGTATATAAAGCACCATGTGGCCATTTAAATTCTGATAGATCTGGAGAGGATTCATCATTAAATCTGTTTGTAAATAAATACAAAACTACTGTTTTTCATCCTCACTTTTACAGAGTATTTTGTGATTTCTGAAATAAAAATGCTGAATAAGATTGACAGAAAAGCACTGCTTTAATTTTCCAAAGTAAAACCATTAATAACTTGATAAATGAAAAATAGCAGCCTTCACTGAGAGATGTTGGCTCTTACAGCCATAACAGAAATATTTTACTTTTTTACTGATGATAATAATAAGAGATAAGCAACAGTAACTGTTTTACATGTGAAAAACAAAAATACACAGCAGCTTTCAGTCTTTAATGAGTGTGAAGTTTTATCAGAAAGGAAAACATGTTATAAATAATACATGTTGGTCAGGTGGATATAAGATATTTTAGTATGATTTTTGATGGATGGGTCATTTTAAATAAGATGTACAGATGATGTGGGGATAAAGTCTTTTCCACAGTAAGATACAGCAAATGTTTCCTGTGCAAAGAAACTGCTCACTGTCCTCAGAGTCGCAGTTGACTAGATATTACTTTGAGCTGATAATAAATCCACAGTATCCACTGGCTCTGTCCTTTCTTTGATCACTGAATGATAATAAAAGGTCTCATCTTAGAGACCTTTTATTAGTAGAATAACAATAATGCCATGATTCCAATAATTTCTCTTCTTGGATTAATAATTAACTCTGTCCACATGACTGTAAGTGCAACACCACAGGCACCAGAGGAATACAAGACGAGAACGATAAATATTTAACAGACATATAAAACATTTTCAGTAAAGACTCAGAGTAAAGGTGGAGGTAAAAACTAATTTTATATTTTATATCAGTTCCCCAAATACTCCAGTTTGAAACAAAGTGGGGGATTGACTGATTAACTTATTTTGCATTTAGGATGGAAATGCTGCAGTACTGTGACAGTAAATTTGTTTTAGTCTCAAAATGTCTTCTTTTAAAATGACTGTGTGAAAGGAAAAAACTTGTCATGTTGATTTATTTGTCTTCTTTTACTCTGTTGTGAAAAACAGAATCAAGAGCGACCACCACAAAGTCAACATCTACCACAGCCACAGGTAGGATATAGAGTACATTTAAATATCAGTCCAGATCACTTCTTTTTTTCACACCACTTCTTAAAATGATCTTAAACGTGTTTTGTGGATTTATGCAGCAAAACCGCAGCAAAATACTTCCCCCTCTACAACTGTGAACTCACCGTCTAAGTCAGGTAACTGATGTGTTTTGTGTGACAATCGTTAATAGCACATTTAAATAAGCTGTTAGTGTCAGTCTTACAGTCAGCGCGACCTCTGCAGTTAAAACATGTGACGATTTTTGAATGGTAAGATTGTTATGTATGCATCAAAAATTCAAACATAAGCATAAACATTTGCTAAAATGTGCTTCTGAGCAGCTGAACCATTAATTCAGCAATGTTTTTTTTTATCGTAATTTTGTAACTTCCTGCAGGTAAAGAAAGAGCCTGTTCGTGCAAAAGCAGAGGAACTAAGTAGAGTGACAACAGTTTTTTTCTTTTTATGGCTAAAATTACAAAATGTTTACTGAGTAATTCTGTCCTCAGAGTTAGCATCAGTTTTCCAGTTAGACACAAAGTGAACCTGCTCACACAGTCAGGCACAGAAGTTACATTAACTTGATTTCTATGATAATTACGACTGTCTACTGTCTGGTCTCGATGTTATTTTGTTCCTCTGAGGTACGGGGATTTCTAAAACTGAAATAACACAGAGAAAATAAATAAACCAACACATTTTCATCAGAGTAAAGCCTACATGTTTTCTCTTATCTGTATAACAAAAGTTGTAATCACTATTTGCATTAAATTCTCTTAGCTTAATTATTGTTCCTGTGACTGCTGACCAAGAAAACTAAAAGTACTGTTTTGAGTGTGACACCAAAAATAACCACCAGAGGGACACAAAGACAAGAACTATTCAGCATCTCCAGACATTTACACTCATCTTCTGTCTGCACTAAATTTACAACAATACACAAAATATTAGAATTTGGAACAAAGCGGTGGATCGACTGTTTAACTAACAATACTACTGGGAAAGAAATAGTTAGTCATTAATGTGATAATACATTTGATTATTAGTTCAAAATGACTTGATAACTCAATCACACAATCACTATAAAGTCTTTAACATTTTTTGTGTATTTATGCAGCAGAATCAAGTCTCACGACACCCAGGGCTTCCATTTCTAACAGTACTGTGGACTCACCATCAGGTAACTAAATTACTGAGGTTTTATGCATTGTAGCATTATTTAATCAGAATTTATTGATTTTTCTTTATCAATGCAATCCTCCTCAAAGCAAAGACATGGAGTTTTGGTGTAATATATTGTTGTTGTTTTTTTAAAAAATAAATATACTTTTATTCTAAACATTGTAGAAGAAGTCTCAAGAAAGACAAACACAAAATCATCATTTACCTTGACCACAGGTATGACATACAATTCATGTGAATATTAAGTCCTAAACCATGCTTAATATGTTGCAGCTTTAAGTGACTGAAGACAAATATACACCTCTACATACAAAGCTAACAGGCCCAAATCAATCTTCTTTTCCAAACAGATTCAAACAAGACTGATACCACAGTAAAAGTCGAAGGTAATAGAGACATCCATAATATTACTTATACTTTCACTCATTCCACTGTTACTGCTGTGACTTTGTCAGAGAGCAAAGTATCTTGTGTTTGAGTTACAAGTGAAATTTGTTTGTGGCTTTCAAAACAGAGTCATTATGGAATTTGGCAGCAGCTGTGACAAGATATGGAATAGTTGTGGGCTTCATCCTACTGGTACTGGGGCTTCACATATTCAAAAGGAGAACTGGTGAGAAATACGTTAGTTTATGTGCTTAGACAAACTGTTTTTCAGCGTTCGGGTCACACATATTGAAGCACACTAATAGTATTTTCCATTTTATTTTGCCTTCAGTGTATCAAGCAATGTCAAAACATGTCTGGCAAATATATAATTAGATTGCTTCAGAATAATCAAAATTAAAATAAAATATGAAAAAGTCTCCACCTGACATCTTCAGAATGAATAATCGGGTCATTTCAAATTTTACCTTCATGTACTATAAATGGTTACAGGTCCTTGATTTATAGATAGGTAGGTCAAAATGTCCCAGTTTTTAACTTGTGTACATTTTTACATAATTTTTGAGGCCTCATAACTTCATAAGTCATAAATAAACATTTAACCCCTTTTAAAACCTGCCAACAACTCAGTTTTATGCCAGCTACAGGTGCCATCATCAAAACTCAACAAGCTTTTGTTAAACATAATTTTTTGTATTATCTCTGAGTATGATCACTATGGAATATGTCATATCTCAGAAGCAAAATTGCATTTATTTATTATCTAGATCTAGAGTGACAAAAACAAGCACTGGTATCCTGGATTTTGAAAATTCAATTCAATTTTCTTTACATAATATCAAATCACAACAAGTCACCTCAATGCATTTTATATTGTAAGGTAAAGACCATAAAATAATACATAGAAAACCCTGACAGTCAGATGACCTCCTATAAACAACCATTTGGCAACAGTGAGAAGAAAAAAACAGGAAGAAACCTCCAGCATAACCAGGGAGGGGCAGCCATCTGCTGTGAGCAGTTGGGTGTGAGGGGAGGAAGACAGGACAAAGACATGCTGTGTAAGAGAGCCACAGATTAATAATAACTAATAATTAAATGCAG
Organism: Oreochromis niloticus; assembly: GCF_001858045.2. NCBI lineage: Eukaryota > Metazoa > Chordata > Actinopteri > Cichliformes > Cichlidae > Oreochromis > Oreochromis niloticus. Next base: position 21,391,873 of record NC_031970.2, read on the forward strand.
AGAGGTGTATAAACACACAGTGAGTTAAAAAAACAAAACAAAACAAAAAAACAGTGAGTGAAGAGGAAACACTGAATGCATCATGGGAATCCTCCAGCAGCCTATTTATGCATAGAACAAAAAAGCAACATCAGCAGGTTATTCTATACATTTATCTGCCAGGCAGCATTACAAAAACTATCAATTCATGTATTATGGTTTTTATTTTAGGGATCTTTTCGTTTTTCTTTTGTTACAGGTGATTTTGTACGGATGAGAACAATTAACCATGGAGGATCGGTAATCAAAACTAAATGTTTCTGTCAAATGTTACATACACTTAATTAAAACAATTAAAATACCCAGGATATAAAGGTTAATTTTTTCCTGTTGTGTTAAGTTACCGGCAGGTAATGATGGAGGCTCCAGTGTGATTCTTTCAGTACCTGGTGACAACTGTCTTACTAGTGAGCTGTGTTTTTTCTGAACCCTACCTGATACTATGTGTACTAGATGGAGGGCACTTTCAATATTGTTAATTTGCTTACATCTTCATTACAAATTTATAGCATATTTAGTTATTACTGTTGACTAACTTTCAGTAACATAGTTGATTATTTTTCCAGTGTATGATGAACCAAAAAAACCCAACAGAAGCTTTCATTTCCATAATATTTTACTACCTCGTGATAAGGACAGCTATATATGCGCTAAAGCCTTAAATATGCACAACCTTAGAACAGCAATATGACATATACAGTTATAAGACAATATGTGTGAACCCACTACATTTTAGAAAATTTGATAGAGAAATAGAAACTTTGTCTTGCACCATGAATGTGTGTTATTTTTTTTATCCTGAAGGAAAGCAATAATTTTTCAATGTCATTTTCTTACCTGCAGTTGAGGAGAACATAAACTTGCAGCAGATGAAAAATGAAGATGTAAGTGAGACCTGGTATACTAATAAATATGTTTACTATTTGGCTAAGTCAATGCCACGGACTTAAAGGACTTTTACATTATTGTCTTCCTTTTCTAGTCTGACATTTACCACGTGTACGGCACCATCTCTGAGGAAACAGATGCACCAGATTCACAGGATACGATTTAGAGCCTGCTGGACGCACACTGAAACATTTTTGGTGATGTTGTCCGTAAAGTGTATTTAAAGGGATTTAATTAATGTAAAGGTGGGGAAAGTTTTACAGGTAGTAGATGTATTCTTGCAAAAAGCCTTGAACTTAAATTGTTGTAGATTCTTTTTTCTAAGGATAATTGGCATGATCATGCAGTTTTCAGCTTTTGCATTTTTAATAAATGTTTTTAGATCTTCATTATTTTGTTTTAAGTAACTGTAATTTGGAAGATGACAGTCATAACATCTGAGTCATTCCCAAACTTCGAACTATGTATACTGTTGCCATATAATAAGACTAGCTTACTTTCAAATTATCCAACTTTTCCAACAATCTCTCCTTTATAGAATTAGCTAATAGACTATATGTATCTATTTTAATGGTGTCATTTGCATTTCAGATTGTGTTTTTCAACTGTTTTTAAGGTGGGATGTATTTGTTTTGTGTTAATACAAACTAAAGGGGAAACAACATATTAAACATGTATCTACAAACTGTCAACTGACAACATAAAATGTTTTTCCAAAATCTGCCTGGAAAAGGTCAAAGGATTTAACTTCATGTCCTTTTCAGTTTTCTCTAGGTATTAAAAAACAAAATCCTGCTTTTTTTAAAGGTTATGTTGACACAGTTTGAAGTAAAGGGTTTTGTCTAAATATTAAAAAAGCCAATCTTGACTTCAATCACAGGTCTCAGAAATCGTGGATTTGAATGCCCAAAAATGTATCTTCCATTTAAACCCTGTACTATTGCCATGTCACACTTTCAGGAATGAAAAACCATATTCAGTGAAACAAAAATATTTATTTGTTTATATAATTTATAAACAAACAAAAATAAACCTACTAACTGTACTCAGTAAGAGACAGAGTTGCTATTTTATTTTGTACCTGTTGTTTCTTATTTTTTTAAATAACTTTCTGCACCTGGATACTGTGTGTTCATTACATATTTAAACATGTATCACAAACACTTGCTACTCTATTATTGATGGAGATTATACATACAACAAATCTTCCCAGACAATCAGGTAATGCACATCACTTTTCATGTTTACATACAGCCTGAAATTCCTCTTTTAAATCATCTGTCACAACATCATAATCAAAAGATACAGAGAAAATATTATAATGTAGCTGTTACTACTAGTACTGTGCAGCTGCTGCAGTTTCCTTGCAGGGCACACTTGGCTACAGGAGGCTACATTACACCTGGTACATTATACATTTATTGTATTGTTGTTGATGATACTTAGCAACACAAGTGACAAAGTAATACAGATTCCACAGCAACAGGGAAATAACAGGGGGAAGACCTGACATTTACATTCAGCAAATACAGATGCATTTTTCTGGTCCTGGTTTCAGTTCTAGGAAATCTTACTTTCGAGTACAGTAGAGAATGTAATCTTTAATTTTGCAGTTCTCATTTACTAGTTCTCATCAAACTACCACAGCTGTTCCAGGTCTGAAAAACTTGTACAATCTTATTAACAAAATACTACGATATTACTAATTGCTTTTTCCCTCACAAGATGTTAGTTTCCACATTATTATCTCTAGTTTCTGCCTGTTAAACACAGCGTAGTGTATGGCTGTGCCTCTATAAAACTACAATATATCAGCCTGTGTATATGTCGATCTGTGACTCTTATCTTTAATAACTTTAGCAGTTAGTCTTTTTTTACGTGCTGTGCGGCCCAGAGGCTTGTAAAAATAGGCAACATGCAACATACAACTACACCCCACTTCACCAACCAGCTGCCGTTTTTTATAACCTCACAAGACCATTTTAGGTCAAAGAATATGATGGTGAAAAAATACAGGAACAATAATGGACTGTAGCTGGTTGCTACAAATACTGCACAGCTGCTACAGTTTGCTTGCAGGGCACATTTGGCTACAGGAGGCCATAGTAGAGCTGGTTAGATCTGACCACGGTTGAACTGTTAAAGACACTCATATATTATCCAGTGTCAAGCATACATTAGGTAATATATGACAAAAAGTAATACAGATTCCACAGAAACAGGGGGATGACCTGACATTTACATTTAGAAAATACAGATGTATTTTTCTGGCTCACGTTGTAGGAAATGTTACTTTCAAATATAGCAGAGTATGTAATCTTTCATTGTGCAGCTCTGATGCCTGGTTATTACACACAAACTACCACAGGAGTTCCAGGTAATAGGCCACAGCATCAAACATGATATTTAAAGTGTTTGCTGGAGACATAAAGTAGGATTGATTTCAGCCTTATAATGTAACATGGTAATGCTAACCCAACATGTAAACCCAATATTACCTTATTATTGAGAGCTTAGTACCACTTTAAAGCCAGTATATAAATATTCTCATGCACCTCATGCACAGATGTTTGTATTTTATTGCCAACAGGTTATGGTCTTGTTAACAAAATAGTACAGCTAACGTATCCTACTGGGCTATTTAAAAACTCGTTATGTGAAGGATTTGTGATATTAGGAGGAAAAATCAGAACTGTGGTATAATCGTGTGACAATATATACACCGATGTGATACATAGTAGCAATAACAAAAAGACCCTACTGTACTATCAAGTTTGTGTACTGTATGTTGAAGAAACATAATTAAAAGTGAATGTATGCATAAGCAACAAAAATTATATAAAAACTTAAAAAGCACAGAGAGAGCTTCGCAGTTTGGATAAAAACACATTAAAATCAGAGATATTTCTACATGCAAACACAGAGTCAAACACACGCTCTTTCGTTCATCCCTGCATAAACACTGCTATGCAAACTTTTTACAATAAGAGAACCAAAAGACTAAAGAACAGCTAACCTACAAAAATAAGTTTTCAGTAGTCGTTTAAAACAAACCACAGATTCTGCTAACCTCAGCTCGTCTGCAAATAGTAGACAAACATTCTCATCTAGTCATCTTAATTTAACTCCCCCTGTGGTGTCTGATATTAATAATGCACACACAGGGACTTTCAAAAAGCTGCTATTTGTGCAGCTTTGTGACCTGTATGTGTTGATGAAGTACTGATACCTGCTGTGGTTTCCCTGTGAACAACTTGTGCACAACAATTCATAACCTTCTGCATAGTCAGACACACAAAAAGATCCTACAAAAAAACTCACATGTAAACTAAAGCCTTAAATAAAGAGGGGACTAATGGAGGCAGAACACTCAAGACATTTAACACAGAAACGCTGGTAACAGAGGAGAACAGGGAAACAACCTCAAGGTATCCACTAAATGTAAACTATAAAAGTCAAATACGAACGAAAACAACCTAAGCAAAAGCCTAATATTAGACAAACTCAGACTTGTGAAACTACAACAGAGCAGGTCAAAAACAGATTAACAAACAGCAACTGAAAGTCCAAACCTGACATTTCTGGGTCCAAAACCCAGAATCACTCCCTAGTGAGCACCCACACATGACAACACTCTCTGAGGAAGCCGGCACACAAGCCCAATTTGTATACCCTTGTGATTTTCTCTGTCCCTTGTGAGCCTTGTTTCAATTATTTTGTCCTTGTTCAAATTTCAGCTTTTGTCCCTGTGGGCTCGAGGAGCTAGTCCATCAAACCTACCTGTTTAAGCACCGTGGTTGGACTCATCTCTGATGGAGATGACACAGCGTACACATTGGAGGTAGAGAATTTGTTGCTCAAAAAATAAACTGACCCTAAAGATCCTTAAAACAAAAGAACTCAGATTTTATTTTATACAGTGATTATTCTGTCTTAAATGAGGATACTCCATGTTCCTTCCATCTAACATCTCATGAAATAATTTACAGCCTGGTTATAGTGACTCCTACAGTATTGTGACCTGTGAGTTGACCACTTTGTTATTTTTGAAATGCCCAATATTTTTAAAATTGATATTTTGCATGATGACCAAAAACCATTATATTTCAGCAGGATCATTCAATTTGTACCTGTGTTTTTTTACCTGTTTGTAACTGGAAATTTATTGGACTTTTCAGAAATTAAATTTATTTTTTATTTAACTTTATGAATTGCTAGAAACTGTGGTCTGTTTTTACTGTGGTCATAAAGGGA